>NW_025767668.1:1610000-1937500 GCF_003918875.1 Haliotis rubra | reverse complement strand
TCGTATTGCAGAGCGGACTGATGGACAACGATTGTAGACCCCGGTAATTGCTTCAATCCTGTTACATGCGCCATCATATTTCTTAGGGTCCAGTTCGATGTGCTAGCCTGTGTTATTATCATTTCGTTTGCAGGAAGGCAGTAGCACACGGAAATTAATGTCAAAAGTGGAATATTTTCCTATTAAGCTGGTTCGTGTTGTGATGGAACTGAAGAAGACCATACTGATGCTTCACGTGTGTGGTGTTCACGTCGTTGTCTGAGTAGAGAGTACCGAGTTAATCTGCTTCCCAGAACACCCTGTTGCCACATTCAGCTACGCATCATTCACTACAAGGCAGTTAGCTTTTTGATCACCACGACCTTCCTAAGCTGGAGAATGTTAGGATCAAGTCTGTTGGTATGTTTTTTCAACCAATGAGTTTGCAGTATAATTCCACACTGACTGCTTGAGCGCAGAGAACACGCGCGTTAACTCGAATGTTCTGGGTCATGATCATCATCATGATCATCATCATCATCATCATCATCATCAACATCAGCTTGCGGCCTTAATCTCCTCTAACAGGACATCTCTGATTGATAATGGTTGAAAGCGCGTTGTTCATTCTACCCATGCTATGACAAATATGGTAGGTTAGGTTAGCAACGAAGTGAAGAATTTTCCAGTGAGGCAGATAAGAGGTTAGCAATGTTTTTTTTAATTTACCAATACTTAGACTGATATGGAAGATTAAAGTTAACATCGTGTCGTGTAGTCTAACCTTGCTAACACAAGTCTCGTAGATTAGAGTTTAGCTAAGTGATGTTGAATCTCCCCATGTTAAAAAATGAACTAATTTTACAAAATATTGATTATTCTGCTCTTGCTAAGAAAAAAGTGGTATGTTAAATTTTAGCTTGTTTTCTTCCTTTGCTTAGACAAGTACGGTAGCTGGGAGAACAGCCATCCTAAGACACTTGAAGTATAGAAATATGTTCTTGATTCTAACCACAATGATTTGGTTGATACATACCATCGTATTCAAATTACGTAGATAAGTGTTCATGATGTCAATCACCGGGTTATCTGGTTCATACTTGATTATTTCCAGACCGCCGTTATTTAGCTGGAAATGTTGCGTTAAAATACAAACAAACGTAAGGTTAATTGTAGTCTCATGGATCCTTGTGTCCAATCCTAAATCCAAACCGAAATGGCGTCTTTTGAATCCATTTGTAGACTGTTGGCTGGAATGGTTATGGGGATACAATGTCCAGGATTTCACGGAATAGTCGGTATCTGATAAAGACATTCAACCAAAATAACATAAGAACAAACTTTATGGATGAGCATCTTCATTATTCGGGTGATGCGACGTCTCGACACAGATTCTTGTATCGTTGAGAAGAATTTTTATCCAAACGTGGCATCACCTGAATAACGAAGTTGTTCATCCATAATGTTTGTCAATATATGACTTTGTGGAAGTCGCGGTGGCTAGAGCGGGTTAGGCGGTCAACTTTGTGCGCTGGCAATTAGGTGCCTGACTCTGAGGGTGTGAGTTCGAATCCCGGATGGGACTCAACCCAACAGAAGTACAAGAATCTGTACTTTACTAAGAAAGTGTAATCCCAAATATAACATATGTTACAATATCTGACTCTCCAATTCTAAATATGCCACTAAAAGAACACAAAATAACATGTTTGTCATACAACAACAATAACATCATCAACAACAAGGAGCCTATTTATCCACCAGTTTTGTCTTTCTATACCAGTTTTCGGAATGCCTTAAAGGTTTAAAAATCCATAAAACCGCTAACACTGACAACATTGGTGTTGTTATACTGTAATATATACCTTATACGTAGTTTTATATCGAGGCACCTGTTGCCTCGTTATTTTGACCCGATTCCATTGTAAACAGCCTGCGCGTTATATCGCGACAAACAATGAAAGCACCACAGTGCGGGAAGATACACCTAGGAGTTGGAGCAAGATGGCTGTGATAGCGACTGTATATTTAACCACAGCGCGCCCACGAACGATGCAGTCCAGTTGGATGTGACTGATTACTTGGGCGACTTTTATCGACATACCCGTTACCATTATGTACACACATCTATTCCCGATTCCAGACCACTGGTTCCCTTCCTAGCGTCGGTTATTTGCCACAGATCTGTAAAAACAGATTATACTGAACACTGACTTCCACTTATTTGCGGTGGCTCGTATATTCGGGGTCCTGTGATGGCCAGAAAATCGTTATCACTGCCAGGGTTGGTTTCTATGGAAATCAGATATATAGACATGCTCTCCTGTTTGTTTGCTAAGGTGCATGTTTCATCTGAAAATTGCAGTCATGAATTTGGTTCCGTATTGGGTAAATTTGAGATGGGGACGTTTTATCGTTGCTCTGTTTTATCTACTGATGAGCTGTGAGATGCACGCCCTGGATCTCAGAGGAGCCTTGGAAGGTTTGAGTATGTGATAGGTCTGTAACAAGGTTTTCAAAGCCCCTTCGGCTGTTTCTCAGTAATGGTCGTAATGGTTCGCATTAAATAAGCTTCGTTTCGAGGTGATTGACAACCAAGCAAGATTTACTTGGATAATTATCGGAAAACCATGCGTCGAGGAATACGGCGTCGCTTCATTACGTCTCGATTTCGATAACAGACTCCGTAACGTCACTCAAACTCGGCAAATTTCGACCAGTTCCGTCGATACACAGTCATTTTGTGAAAGACGATGACGTCATCAAATTGTTCGATCACACAGTGTCAGAAGTAATTTGACATGTGATATTCATAAATTGCAACTAAACTCTGTCGACCCATATTAGGAAACGTCACGGAAACATTGAGTTATATGACCGTAACGTTAGCAGCACTTTAGCTGTCACAACAACCAGAGCCCTTCCAAATGGTCGGTTAAATAGAACATACACAACGTGTCTTAGACTAATGGGGGCGGGTTTGAAACTGTATAACTGTGATAGAAACAAGCATCTACATTTAAACTGAAAAGAATCCCAAGTGATACGGAGTTTCAGTGCCAGTGGGGCGGTTGGGTAGCCTAGTGGTTAAAGCGTTGGCTTGTAACGTAATGCCGAAGATCCGGGTTCGATTCCTCAAATGGGTATGATGTGTGAAGCCCATTTCTGGTGTCCCCCGCCGTGATATTTGCTGGGATATTGCTAAATGCGGCGTAAAACCATTCTCACTCACTCATTCAGTACCAGCAGATCAAGAAAATCTGCACTTGCTCTACTGAGATTTATAGCATTACGTCACAGTTCCTGGACTGCAGGGCGGTGGGGTAGTCTAGTGGTTAAAGCGTTGGCTCGTCACGCCGAAGACCCGGGTTCGAATCCCCACATGGGTACAATGAGTGAAGCCCATTTCTGGTGTCCCCCGCAGTGATATTGCTGGAATATTGCTAAAAGCGGCGTAAACCCAAACTCAGTCAGTCAGTCCTGGACTGCACTGTTTTCCCTACTGCCTAGCCCACCCTGCAATGCTAAAGCCCTAAATGAAGCAAGTCTAGATTTCCTCAGGTTCTGAATCTCCCATCTCACTGGGGCTCCTTTTCAATTTAAAGTTATTGGTTACTATCAAAATTACATGCTTTCAGAGACTAAGCGTTAGTCTACAGCAAGAGAAGCCTAAGGCTTAGTCTCTGAATATACAATGTATATAAGTTTGATAGTAACAAACAAGCCCATTTAAATTGAAAAGGAGCCCTAGGGAGACCAGAGATTCAGAACCTGGGGAAATCTAGACTTGCTTCGTTTAGGGCTTTAGCACTACAGGGAAGGCTAGGCAGTAGGGAAAATAATGTGGTTCAGGGACTGTGAGACAGACTACAGCAAGAGCTGAGCTGAAGGGAAATGATATGGTTTGTGGATTTGTGGAAAAGAACACCAAGTCTCTCGAAATAATGGTGGACACAAACAACTCCATTTAAATTGAAAAGGAGACCCAGTGAGCTGAGGAAACTCTAGACTTGCTTCATTTAGAGTTTTGCATTGCAGAAAGAGCTGGGCGGAAGTGAAAATATTGTGATTCAGGTTCGTGAGACTAGAAACTGTCAGATAGCCTAGTCTGAAAGTCCACCATACTGCGCAGGTCACGTGATTCATGTTGACCTCTGACCTAAAAGTCTACACGTAACTATACATATGTAACATATTCCACAGACGGGGATAATGCCTACTTACACCCTGCCCTTTATATCACTCCGCGTGCATCTATCATGTTCGGTATGAATAACCATACATATGGTATACATAGGCCGACGTTTCACGTCACGAGCTCTGAATCAGGTAGCGAGCGGGACTCTGTCGGGATTTGGCTATGAGTGATTGTTGCTTACTAATTGAATCTAAACCCCTTCGGATTTGAACCCGCTGCGCACACGTCGTACATGACAGCTCAACCACCTGCTTCCCTTGAGTGCCCGATATTGTCCATGACGCTAATCAGATCAACCCCGGCATGTTGTTAAGATGAACTATAAACGCTCAGGGTATTGTCAGCTAGGAAGTGGAATTTTGGCCATTCCTGTACTAGATGTATGTAGTCCAAAGGTTGCTAGTTCCTCGATTCTAATCTTTTCACTTGTAGGACATGATTAGAGGGTGCTTGACGAATTCCAAGCGTCACATAAAAAGACTTCACTCAAAAAGACTTGAAATCATAACACGTATTTTTTCAACATATCACTTATATTTTTATCTGCTCGAAGGCCGAAATTCGGCTACAGTAAACAACACTAAAAATCCTCACATTTGAATCAATAAATTCCCAATTTCTCATAATTTATGACGGTAAAACAACCTGGAAACAAATAAACGTCATGAGTTTGTGCAAAATTTGCCATCCAAAGGCACCTGTTTTGGAATCTAAGAAAAATCCCATACTTTTGCTTGCGAATGTGGAGGGATTTAATACCAGTTCCATAGACCGTTCCTCGCAGCTGCCACATCGTCATCGTCGAAATGGGTTCCGGTTTGAGAGTTCTTCATGTCTGGTAACAGGTGGAAGTCTGACGGAGTGAGATAAGGATAATACGGTTGGTGCTGAAGCCACACGCGTAGACTGAAGCCCTGGCACTGAATACTGGAATACATTGTCATGATGGAAGAGCACACCTTTTCTGAGCTCCCAGCGTTTCCTAGTCATGACGTAGTTTGTTTATTGTCTGGCCCTTTGGAAGACAGTTGACCGTGTGGACACAATCGCGATCTCAGAACGCAGAGGCCATAACCTTTCCAGTTGATGGGATAGTATTTTGTTGTTTGTTGTTTGTTGTTAAACACAGCATTCAACAACATTCCAGTCATATTGCAGCGGTTTGTAAATAATCGAATCTGGGCCAGACAATCCAGTGATCAACCAGTTTGAGCGTCAATCTACGTAGTTGGTGAGGTGAAGTGAAATTGGGTTTAACGTCGTGCTTGAGAATATTTCGCTCATATGACGACGTGCATGCGTGTGTATGTGTATGTGCGGCCGCTTGTACTAGCCCAGACTGGAGCTGGTTTTATAGTGCTAGCCCACTGAGATACCATGCCGCAGTGAAGCATGAATACCCCACTCAGACACATTATACTGACTCCAAGTGGACCAGTCCTTGTTGTACCCATTTTTGCCGAGCGCCAGTCAGGGACCAACAAGTACCATATTTTAACGTCTTTTGGTATGACGTGGTCGGGGATCGAACCCGCGACCTTCCGATCTCCGGGCGGACGCTCTAACCACTACACCACGGAGGCGGTCCCTACGCAATTGGGATACAATGACAAGTGTCAACCAAGTCAGCGAGGGTGACCACCCCATCCCGTTAGTCGCCTCTTACGACAAGCATGAATTGCCAAAGACCAATTCTAACCCGGATCTTTGTTTTTTTTGTGATGGTTATGTACTTTCAAATGTTTCCACTATTTTGATTGTTGTTTTGTTTTAGGCTGGACGTGGTGAACCCAGGTTTCACATAATCACAAATTGTTGCAAAAAACTTTCTGAATCAGCTGCAAACAGAGCTGGATTTCACGAGATTAGTGCGTTTGTTATCAGTTGTAAAACGAACTAATACTTTTGTCTTTGCAAAGCTTGAATTGTAATCGAATGTAACTCTCCAGGGAAAAGCCTACTTAACTGGCAACATGAAGCTCCGCCCTTCCCCGTTTGGTCATGTCCATACCCTGGTTTCCCCGTACTGTTGAAGTGACGGGCCTTCCAGGACGGGGGTCGTCTTCAAACCGTCCCAGTAGTGCTTACACTCTCGCTCCAGCCTATTTACGGAGACATATGGAGGGGCATCTTCCCTAGTGTTGTACATATATCGTCATTGATAGCCTACTGGTTAAAGCGTTCGCTCGTCACACCGAAGACCCGAGTTCGATTCCCCACATGGGTACAATGTGTGAATCCCATTTCTGGTGATATTACTGGAATACTGCTTAAAGCGGCGCAAAACTAAACTCACTCACTTTTTATGCAACTTTGCTTAAGTTTGTCCATTTTCTAAAACCAACTCTTCTTGTTTTACTGGTCTGTCACAGCGAAATGTTTTGTGATATGATAATCGTGTGGATATACGTCCATCACGTCATATAACGTATGGGGCGGTGGGGTAGTCTAGTGGTTAAAGCGTTGGCTCGTCACGCTGAAGATGCGGGTTCGATTCCCCACATGGGTACAATGTGTGAAGCCCATTTCTGGTGTCCCCCGCCGTGATGTTGCTGGAATATTTCTAAAAGCGGCGTAAAACCAAAATCAATCACTCACTCATAGAATGTATCTATCAAACGATTTCATTGTATTGCAATCCTAGCTATGAGAAGGTCTGAACTTTTATGTCCTCGTACATTATTTGTGCATATTTTTGGTTAATTTTATATCCCCAACTTTCAAACAATAAAGTTATGGAGTATTTGTAAAATCTTCTGCGGTCGTCACAAAACATTAGCTATCCACAAAAACTAACATATTGATAAATGGTTACAGAGATCTTGTGGGACAAAGTAAACTAGGGTAGCCAAGCGAGTAAGCCTAATCTTAAATTTGTTATTTAACGTGTGGTCGAGTCAATCAGACTATCCAGTGATTGATTTTATGAGCAAAACTCCACGCCGACGGCTTCGGTGAC
This sequence comes from Haliotis rubra, assembly GCF_003918875.1. NCBI lineage: Eukaryota > Metazoa > Mollusca > Gastropoda > Lepetellida > Haliotidae > Haliotis > Haliotis rubra. The sequence continues at coordinate 1,930,364 of NW_025767668.1, read as the reverse complement.
ACTCGAAACACAAACTTACCGTGTATGTCCACCCGATCCCCTAAATCGCCTGACCACCCGGTCCTCTTATGGACTTAAGACGGGGAGTCGCGGGGACGGGTTCGGTTCCCTACGTGAGTACAACGTGTCACGAGCTCGCCAGGATATTGATGGATTAAAGTCTGCCAGAGAAAACAAAAGTGGAGAACAAATATGCGGACATTAATGGTTTTTATCATTTTATTCCTCGCAGTGGTCGTCCGCTGAATCAATACAGAGCAACACGTCTTGCTGCGTAGCGGCTTTTCCCCGCGATCCACACGTGACCGTATGCACCTTCGTAGTTGGTGATGACATCTGCGTGTCTGCAACACGTGTGGCACTGGTGCTGTCGGCGAATTAATCAGTCATCCCGGAGATGAAGGCTCCATGCGCCATATGGCTACGTTGTCATCGGGCTCATAGCGGAACCATCACCGTGTGAACATGTCAGTGAACATACCTCACACGTCAGACGCATCGCTCTACATACTCCAAGCGTTAGATACGTCACACGTGCCATTTCACGCGTCAGACATGCCATACGTGTCACTTTACACGACACACACGTCAGACACCATAGTCGTGTCATTTCACGTCAGACACTATATACGTGTCACTTGACATGTCAGATACTATACGCGTGTCAATTTACACATTAGACGCTATATACGTGTCACTTCACACATCAGACACTATATACCTGTGTGACTTCACACGACAGACACTATACATGTGTCCCTTCGTACATCAGACACTATACACGTGTCACGTCACACGTCAGACACTATACACCTGTCACTTCACACTTCGGACACTATACACTTGTCACTTCACACGTCAGACACTATACACCTGCCACTTCACACGTCAGACACTATACACCTGTCACTTCACACGTCAGACACTATACACCTGTAACTTCACACGTCAGACACTATGCACGTGTCACTGCACACGTCAGACACTATACGTGTGCGACTTAACACATCGGACACTATACACCTGTCACTTCCCACGTCAGACACTATACACATGTAACTTGTGTACACCTGTCACGTGGAAAGTGTATGGCGTGTGCATTGTGTGACGTAGAAAGTGGATGGCGTGTGCATTGTATGACGTGGAAAGTGGATGGCATGTGCATTGTGTGACGTGGAAAGTGGATGGCGTGTGCATTGTATGACGTGGAAAGTGGATGGCATGTGCATTGTATGACGTGGAAAGTGTATGGCGTGTGCATTGTCCACACATCATTCACTTATTGCGTCACACCTCACACAATGCACACATCAGATACTCTATGCGTCAAACACACCACACGTCACACAAAGCACAGGTTATTCACTTTCCACACAATTCACAAGTTATTCAGTTTCACGTCACACACGTCACACATCATCCACTTATTACGTCACACCTCACACAATGCGCACATCAGATACACTATGCGTCAAACACACTACACGTCACACAATGGCTGTCAATGCACATGTTTTCCAGTGCGTACACGTCACACTCTGCTTGAAAATCTACCAGCATGGTAGTTACAATGAAGCAATTCTGCTAGATACGGTACATTTTTTAGGTTTTTCTCTCCACGAAATTAGAACTGAATATTACAAGTGGATAAATAACGTATTTAAAACAATATTGATATTAGTCACAATATTGTTGTCGATGCTAAAACTATACTACATGTAATTATTATTCATAACATTATATAAGGTGCTTGAAAATATACATTGCTGCTTGTCTCGAACTCAAAATAGTTGGAACATCCTCCAGTTCTCCAAGAGTTTTACACAAGGGAGTTCGGTCGTATTTTATCTCGGGAAACGTCATTATTGGACGGAACAGTATGGAAGCAGTTACGACAGTTCTAATATATCACAAAACTGTATTCCACCGAGGACAGTCCAACATTGATTTAATGAGCCGCAATTCAGGGACGACTCTGTTTAACCATATACATTAAACCCCAGGAGAGACTCTCATTTCTCATGTATAGATACGCATTTAATGCAGAGCCAGCAGGCAGATCAGCGTACAGATGAGACTTTGAAATGATTTGAAATCATGGATCATGATGTTGTAATACCCTAAAGCTGAGCCCCGGACAGCGATTCCTTACTTCTGGTTTGTAAGTTGATATTGCCTTGCATCAGCATTTTTAAAAACTATTAAGCGAAAGCGATCCATATTTTGAAAGCTATAAATTAAGTTATCCGGAGAAACTATTGTGGAACTTACGCAGATGTCTGCTGTGAACATGGACACTTCAGCTCAATGTGGGGAAAAATAAACATCGATCAGACAACTCAGGTTCGATCTCCATATATTTTGAAAGAGTGAGAGGGCATTGGGTAGCCAAGCGGTTGAAGTGTTCACCAGCTACACCCGTGTTCGAACTGCCACATGGGTACAGTGGGGTATATCACTAGATATCTAACACGGTACAAAACCCATAAGAACATCCCAACAGGTCAAGGGTGCTTTAGATGAACCTTTAGTCTGTCGTACAGACCCTGAAGCAAATATATCCAAGAAAGCCCACGCAAGTCTAGAAAGTGTGGCAAGTCTAGATTTCCTCTGAAAATGAAGAAAGTCTCAGGGCTCCTCTTCATTATATTTTTTTATTTTTTACTATGAACTTTTTTCAGTAAAATATGTTCATTTCAGAGACTAGTTGTTAGTCTAATGAACCTTATAATCAACCAGTTAAAGCTTCTATTTTCTTTCCCTTTCGAGTTTCGAGTTCGCTAAGCAATTAGATCTGTATTCAGTTCCTGTGTCTCGAAAATGGCCGGTCATCATATGGTTGTGGATGTTATATTGCACCGATCGTATATCGTGTCTTCTACACCTGAGATCCTTCGAAAGGATGTGTAGGTTTTCTCTTGTTAATTAGAAATTCCCATGTCGATGTGATGATGCAGAGAAACAGATTTGCTTCAGAAAACGGACATTTGATTAACTCAAGAAACAACTCCAGATTCATTTTGATTGGGCGATCTAAGTTCTGTGGAAGTGTCTTCAAATCTTCACGCAGATATGTATCGTATAAGATCTCTGATTTTAAGAGATTGTATATTGGAATGAAAATTTGAACTTAGTGGGTGAAACCAACTTCAGTAGTTGCCGCTTACGACAAGCATGGGTTACTGAAGATCAATTCTAACCCGGATCTTCACGGGTGTACACTGTAGTTGTTGTCCCTGGTACTACTCGCCACTGGGCCGATGTTTGTTTTGTGAATACTGTCCCTCAGAGGGCTTGACACGTACCGTTTTTAGCGGCGTTGGTAGTCAATGACGGGAATAGTTGACGAACCTGAAATATTTGAATATATAAATAATAATGATGAAGCACTAAACATCGCCATCTATGTACTAGGCCTACTGTCATACTTCACCTCTGTTAACATCATGCATGTTCAAGATCTACTGTTATACTGCACGTCAACAGACGTTATCTTACTGTTATGCTTCACGTCAACAGACGTTATGTATGTACTACATCCACTGTTATACGTCACGTCAACAGACGTTAACACCATGTATGTACTACATCTACTGTTATACTGCACGTCACATAGATATACTTGTTATACTTCACGTCAACAGACGTTAACACCATGTATGTACTAGATATACTGTTATACTTCACGTCAATAGACGTTAACACCATGTATGTACTAGATATACTGTTATACATCACGTCAACAGACGTTAACACCATGTATGTACTAGTTGTATTCACGGTTATACATCACTGTTATGCAGACGTTAACACCATGTATGTACTATGTATCTACTGTTATACTGCACGTCTTCACAATGTCTGTACTAGATATACTGTTATACTTCACGTCAACAGACGTTAACACCATGTATGTACTAGATATACTGTTATACTTCACGTCAACAGACGTTAACACCATGTATGTACTAGATATACTGTTATACATCACGTCAATAGACGTTAACACCATGTATGTACTAGATATACTGTTATCACGTATGTACTAGATATACTTCACGTCAACAGACGTTAACACCATGTATGTACTAGATATACGGTTATACATCACGTCAATAGACGTTAACACCATGTATGTACTAGATATACTGTTATACTTCACGTCAACAGACGTTAACACCATGTATGTACAATGTACTACATCTACTGTTTTATTATATACGCATGTAAACTTAGGATAGCAATACAGGGGTGCAATACGGATGACGTGGTCAAATTCCGTATTGAACACCTGTCGATTCTACTTTCTCCAAAGCTCGGAACTTTCCGGGATTTTATGTACCTGGAACTTTATGAACATTCGTTACGCTTTATGAAATGTTTATTGCTTGACAGATCGATTTAAAAGTCGAATAGCTTGTTCGTTCCTTCATACAAGTTTGCATGTATTAAAATATGAATGAATTACATTAGAATGGTGTCATTATTTGGCCTATGGTACGTTGTGAAAGTGGGACTTAATTCATGACGTCATGCGTAGGAATGTATGATCTAGGTCAGTTGAGAGATCCGCCAACGCGCGGAGTGATACTTAATGTCAAACTAGGCTGAATGCGGAAGTGTATGAGGCGTGAAAATATGTATCGCTACGCTATGATTTGTTTTATTAAAGGTCACATGCAACGTAAAACACAACTTTGCAGATTCTGATACCTTTCGGTATGGACTTACCGAAATCATCAAAAATGCAAATTCAACTTATAAAGTTGAAAAATAACGCGATGAAAAAAACCGCGCGAAATCGGAGTTCAAACGATTCCCTAATTTTCCCCCAGCGCTTGGGGGAAAGAGTGGTTTCAACAGCTGGGCTGCGCTGATAGCACATGCGCAGTCAAATAGGTTCGCGCAGCTTGGAAGCGGGTTGTCCAGTGAATACTCGGTGAAGGCTTTGGTGTGAGCTATTTTTCTAATGTTTTGTTGATATTTCACAGGCGCGAGCTTGTTATATGTTATGGTAGTAGATTACCGATTTAACTGTTTATATAATTTCATTTGTCTATTTCACCACACGTTCTTCTTACCGAGTCACTTTCTCAGTTCGATACTTAAAAGCAATGCCATTATTTAGCGTTGAAAGAATTTCTAACTGTGATATAGATATGTCGTTGTCACAGACAAAACTCAATGTCTGTTTTATTGACACCTATGTGTCTGCCTGCCTGTCTGCTAATGACAATATTCAATACACAACTTCGATCACTGTCCACGTGCAATTTGAAACTCAACACCTATCAGGCTATACACCATAAACAAAACGCATTGATTTATGGCCCAAGTTCGGTCTCTGTCACATTATGTAATTACACAGACAGGCAGGCGTGATACTTGTACACATGACACGTTGTGGTGTCTGTTGATTGCAAAATGTTATACACCAAAAATGAGCATGTATTTACAAAACCCAACATCTCTTTATACTAGCCACATAAAGAAACTGTGCATTGTCAAAATATTATCGTAGTTGATAACAATGTCAAGGTACATATAAACTTTAATGGAGGGATCATGAGACCATAACAAGTCGGGAGAATTCAATTGAAAAGTCAATCACAATGACGTCACGAGTCCACAAGCGGGACAGGGGTCAAACGACCATGTCACAAGCTCAATAACGGGTATGTCCACCATCGGCATTGAGAACAGCAGTGCATCGACGACGCATAGAGCCTATCAAACGCGCAAGTAAGGCTTGTGGGATGTCACGCCAGATTCTCTCAAGTTCTGTTGCAAGGTCAAGGACGTTATCTGGCGGATGAGGAAGACGACGCAGACGTCGATCCATCTCGTCCCAAACATCCTCTATCGGGGAGAGATCCGGTGAATTTGCAGGCCAAGGCAGTACGTCAACGTTGTGGTGTTGCAAGAAATCCATAGCAACCCTTGCCGTATGAGGGCGGGCATTGTCCTGTTGGAATGTTAACCCAGGGCCATGACGTTGCAGAAAAGGAATTGCCACAGGTCGAAGAATCTGATCCCTGTAGCCCACACCAGTTAAGTTGCCCTGAACAATCACCAAATGAGTTCTTTGGCGTGCTGTTATTCCACCCCAAATCATCACGGAACCACCACCAAAGCGATTCCTCTCCATGACACAGGCCTGTGCATAACGTTCTCCCACGCGTCTATAGGCACGTTGACGTCCATCACTATGGGAAATGTTAAACCTGGACTCATCTGTAAAAACAACATTTCTCCACCAAAACAAGGGTCTGCGGACATGATTTCGGCACCACATTCGGCGGGCTTGGCGATGACGTTGTGTCAGGATAGGCCGTATGGCGGGACGTCGTGGTCTGATCCCGTGATGACGTAAACGTTGTCGAACTGTGTTGGGGTGGATATGGCGAAGTCCTGGGATGGTTCGGGCAGTCATCACTGCAGTCTGAAACCTGTGGCGAAGATGGGTCACCCTTATCCATCTGTCCTGTCTTGGCGTTGTTACACGTGGACGTCCAGAACGTGGCCGATCGATGACGTCATTTGTGTCCTGGTAGCGTCTCACCAGTGCAGAAATGGTGTTCCGGTGGCAGTGGAAATGTGCAGCCACTTGTCGTTGAGACATTCCCCCACGGACCATCCCAATGGCCTCATGACGTTGTGCAGACGTGAGCCTTGGCATGCTATGCGTTTCAATAGCCGTTTAATTTTTTGAACGATCGCAAGGGCAGGGGTTGAGCTTTCCAAAGTGACAGTATTGTGTGGCATTCATTTGCTCTGTTTCTCATTCCCGGAATGCACGTGCAACAACGTATTGCACGTCTCAAGGACGAACCCACTGACGTCACGGAACGTGACACGTGCATGCATGATGGATACATGTCACTAATCTCTGAGTTTAAATCCTTCTGTGTCTACACAGGTTTGATAAATTTAGATTTTAAATTTTGGTATGCACAATTTCTTTATGTGCCTAGATATATACACAGACAATGAGCCGTGAGGGCATCTGCAAATGAACTCGCTCTGACTGGGTTCGGTATCCCGGCTGCTTCGTTTCTTGAGAAGTAACCAACATAGTCTGTCTTACAGTCCCTGAACCACATTATTTTCCCTACTGCCTTGCCCTCTCTGCAATGCTAAATCCCTAAATGAAGCAAATCTAGATTTTCTCAGGTTCATCTCACTGGGTCTTCTTTTCAATTCGTGGCGGTGGGGTAGCCCAGTGGTTAAAGCGTTGGCTCCTCACGCCGAACACCCGGGTTCGAATTCCAACAGGGGTACAATGTGTGAAGCCCATTTCTGGTGTCCCCCGCCGTGATGTTGCTGGAATATTGCTAAAAGCGGCGTTAAACCAAACTCACTCAGTCAGTCAGTCAGTCAGTCAGTCTTTTCACTTCAACAAGCCTGACCAACCGATCCCGTTAGTCGCGTCTAACGACTGGTTTCTACAGACCAATTCTAACCGGCTTTAACATAGAGACGCGTAATAAGCCTGATACTAAATACTCCCTTGTATTGAGCCAATGTGCACTGTACGGATAGAGAGGAATGGTCCGTGTGGTGATATATGTACCCATTACCTTGTTACGGCGTATCCCTTCCGTCCCCAATTCAATCTTATAGACATGTAACAGCGGAAGATCTGATTAGGTGTCGGTTCCAGTGATGTCATAACGCGGTTACCTATACTTAGCCTCTGGTAATAAGATAACAGTCCCTGGGGCCATCTTAGTGGACATGGGCTCATTTCCAGGAAGTTACCAACGTTCAGTGCAGAAAGTGATGTATGGTCACAATGTAAACAGGATGTGCAAGCATCACGTTGTTATGGTGAAAATAGGTTCCTAACAAACTTAGTGTGTAAGGGGTAACTCAATCGGAGTTCTACTTGTTTAACGTGTTAGAGGTGACTAACGGGACCGGGTGGTCAGGCAGACTGATGTATGTCTGTTTATTACCTACGAGGGCGAAAATATCGGGGTTCATATTTTTCATACGATGCCCTAGGGCAAAATATCACTTTGTCATTGTGACGTGACGTCATGAACAATGCTAAGACGTCACGTTTCTTCTGTGACGTTGCGTTCTACATGCGGCAACGGCGGGCAGCCAGCCTCTGTTTGAAAGTAGGTTTGGGTTTATTTTCCTCAATTTCACGACTTCGGTAATAAACAGGCTAGCTATTCTCGAAACGTCCGTAGAACTACGAACTTCTTAAGCCCATTCTTAATACATTGGCTACGATCAAAGTTAAGAATTCTTAGGGTTACGAACGTTTTGAGAATAAGGGCCCAGAATAGCATATTCTCGAAATGTCCGTAGAAATACGAACTTAAGCCCATTCTAACAGACTGGCTACGATCAAAGTTAAGAATCGTAGGGTTACGAACGTTTCAGAATGAGGGCCCAGTATATTATATTTGTGCTATCATATTATGTTTAAACTGTGCCTCAATATTGGTATATCCCTTGCTGTCGCTCGGGAAATACCAACATTTAGGCACTCGTGTCGTAAACATAGTATGCCATGGGCACTCATATAATATCCTCTATGTATCCCAAATGAGAGGATCGATGCTCATGATATCAATCACTGGATTATCTGACTCAATTATTTACAGACCGCTACAGCTATAGTGCTGCATTCGGCTTTAAACACTATGCAAACTTGTTTCGTATTTTAATACATACAAACTTGTATGAAGGAACGAACAAGCTATTCGACTTTTAAATCGATTTGTCAAGCAATAAACATTTCACAAAGCGTAACGAATGTTCATAAAGCTCCAGGTACATAAAATCCCGGAAAGTGCTGAGCTTTGGAGAAAGTAGAATCGGCAGGGCTTCAATACGGAATTAGATGACGTAATCCGTATTGCACCCCTGTATTGCTGTCCTAAGTTTACATGGGTATATAATAAAACAGTAGATGTAGTACATTGAACATACATGGTGTTAACGTCTGTTGAAGTGAAGTAGATAATAATAATAATGTGTCCATTTATATAGCGCCAAACTCCACACTAGGTATGCTCATAGCGCTAACAATCAAGGTCATTATTACCCCGGATAACCTAAGCTGCCTGTTAGGCGCTAGAAGGTTATAGTCATATGACTTTTTTTTCCACCGGGTACCCATTTTCCTGCTGGGTGAACAGAGACAATTTTGAACAAACTCACTTGCCTAAGGTGAGACCACATGTGTCACATGTGCTTCGTTGTGGGGCAGGACTCAAGTCCTAGAAACTCTCAGGACTCAAGCTGCCAAACACGGTCACCCATCCAAGGACTCTCCGAGCTCGACGCTGCTTAACTTCACCGATTTGTGACCTGAGCTTTAAGCACAGGACCACGCGCCACCACGATGGCCATATCACGAACAGGCTTCCAATATTGGGCCTCTTCCTCGTTTATCCTGTGTATCTGTTTCCATTCTTAATGCCACCACAGCCTCGTTCCGGAAGTGACGTCGTCTCCTCCGTCGCTCTCGTCTTGCCCAATATATGTACTGAATGCTTAGCCCATGGATGTATAGTAATTATATCCTTTAAAGAACCAAGTCTAGATAAGTACTAATGATGCCAATGTGTTATAATAACAACCTGTTCTCTCGATTTATATCTTCTAGAAATTATCATTTAAACTAATAAGTAATAATAACCTTAGAGATTTGTGCAAGTCTGCTATCTTTTCTGTCAAAACCAAGCAAAGAATGTCTCTCTCTTGTGAGAGGATTTCAATGGATAGTCATTTTTCTGTCGGCCGATATGTTAGTGAAAGGGTAAATGCTCCAGGCTGTTTGCCAAAGTAGCGGTGAATGATGTAAAAGTGTGTTAAACGTCACGTTCAAGATTGTTATGCTTATACAGCGGTGTGACGCATGCGCGTGGCGCTGCTTGTCCTTGTCGCGACAAATACCGGTTTTGTTGTTGTAGCCGTCGGAGATGCCAGGCCTCGTATTTAACATGAATACACCTCGACGACACAGTATACAACTCTTAGTTTCGTCCCCTTCATGTCGAATAAGTAACATCTTTCATCGTCTTCCAGGATGACGCGACTGCAGGACAAACCACTTACCTCCCGCTCTCCGGTAACCGTGATTGCAGCTGATCCAGAAAGGTTCTTGCAACAATTTGTGATTATGTGAAACCTGGGTTCACCACGTCCAGCCTAAAATAAAACAACAATCAAAATGGCATTTGGCATTACATAACCACCACAAACGAGCAAACTCGTGAAGATCCGCGTTAGAATTGATCTTCAGTTACCCGTGCTTGTAAGAGGCGACTAACGGGATCGGGTGGTCAGGCTCGCTGACTTGGTTGACACATGTCATTGTATCCCAATAGCGTAGATCGATGCTCATGGTGTTGATCACTGGATAGTCTGGTCCAGACTCGATTATTTACCAACCGCCACAATAGCTGGAATATTGCTAAACGGCGTTAAACAACAAGCAATCAACCCGTTCTCCGGACAGAAACACTAACCACAATTCCACAGGGACGGTCTTTTCAAAATAGAATGTAGAAATAATACTCTGAGCAAGAGAGGAAGCTATTTGCTCTTCGACTAGAACCAGATCACGATCGCCTCCACTCATACGAAGAACAAGCGAAAATGTCAGTGAACACACTCACGATCTCAGCTCAACGGCATTGCTATGTTGCAGCTGGAGTTATGGAATCCTTGAAAGGGACATTGTCGCGTTTTCGCATTGTCGTCCTTTGTAGAATAAAAATATTATTCAAAGCTCGATAGTACGACAAATAGCCAAAATGTCGCATTGTCGCGCTTAGGTTAATTCTGACACTTTTTGCTTGTTTTTGTAATGTCGCTTCCAGGAGTCCGTAGGTAGTTCTCTGAAATAAAAAATGTTGAAAGGCTTTTTGGGACTGACTTGTCTTTTGTTATGCAACCGGTGCCATCACAGTGTTCAATGGTCTTCAAAGCGGTATGATGTAATTTTACTTCAATTCTGTAGAAGCCAATTTTTGGTGGTGGTAGACAGGACTCCTGAGAATATGTATTTTCAAAGACGAAAACATTAGGACATGCGAAACATATTGCTCGGGGTTTGGGTCTTTGGACACCGGTTAAAGGGTCTTTGCACGCTGAATTCGATTCTCCTCATGGGTACTACCCCGATCCGGGTTAGCTTCTAATGCTTGTCGTAAAGCGTCCGCTCGTCACGTGTCATGAAGACACCGGTTGTCGATTCTCCTCATGGGTATTACTTAGTGCGGCGTACCATCCGGGTTGGGCACAATGTGTGAAATTGATCTCGTGATATTACTGGAACATGCTAAAATTACGTAACTCACTTTGAATATGGCGTTACTAAAACCACCGCCTCCCGTGTTAGAAGTGGTTTTCAGCAACCCATGCTTGTCGTAAAGGCCGACTAACGGGATCGGGTGGTCAGGCTCGCTGACTTGATGCATGTGACTATCCCAATTGCGTAGATCGATGCTCATGATGTTGATCACTGGATTGTCTGGTCCAGACTCGGTTATTTACAGACTTTCGTAATATAGCGGGGTGCAGCGTTAAACAGGGAACAAATATGATATCTTATCAAATCTCTACATACACACACATTAATAATTGGGTTCTAGTGTGTCTGTGTGTCTTAAGACATGTCCAGATTAACTTGCAGCGTTCATCACCTGATGAAGGAGTAAGGATATACTCCGAATCGTTGTGTTCCTCATAATAAAGAAGCTGACATCCATAAAATTCTCTTCCGTTTGAAGCGTTGTGTTACGTACAACTTACGTTCGCCGATTCCCCTCCAATGTCCACCACCCCACCCTCTCCCCCTTGAATATTCCCGGATCCACCTATGACTGAGACGGCCATGCGACACCATGTTCTGCATCCGAATGGATACACAGCCACTGAAGCATCGCTAAGTGCTTTAAACACTTACATAACGTATGATTTCCAGCGGTGATGCAAGTCAGTTGATAATACGTCTCAGTCTGGTAGCATCTGGCGTTGCCCCGTGTCCTTGAGTTCAACTATCTATTCATTACGATGTGATACATGTCACTGTTGGACTACACTAGAGACCATGTATACAGATATAGGTAGTTATGACATATGTTATATTTGGGATTACACTTTATCCTTAAAGTACAGATTCTAGTACTGTCTCTTGTGGTGGCTGAGTGGGTTAGATCGGTGACTTTGTGTGCTGGCGATTAGGTACCTGACTCTGAGAGTGTGGGTTCGAATCCCAGATGCGACTCAACCCAATAAAAGTACTAGAATGTTTACTTAACTGGGAAAATGCGATCCCAAATATAACATATGCTATATTGGACCACTTTCTAAATGACATTGAGGTACGCTATCTACATAGCATGCAGTACGATAGTTGATCATTGCATTTGTATGTTTAACATTTACTGCCGGGCAGACGTGTGAGTGAGTGAGTGAGTTTAGTTTTACGTCGCACTCAGCAATATTCCAGCTATATGGCGGCGGTCTGTAAATAATCGAGTCTGGACCAGACAATCCAGTAATGAACAGCATGAGCATCGATCTACGCAATTGGGAACCGATGACATGTGTCAACCAAGTCATCGAGTGTGACCACCCGATCCCGTGAGTCGCCTCTTACGACAAGTATGAGTTACTGAAAATCAGATCTAAACGGGATCTTCTCGGGTCCAGACAGAAGAAAGCATACACTAAAAATATAGCTTTCGACCATAAAATTACAAACACGCTTGACATGTCTTGCAGTCTCTGAACCATATTATATTCTCTTCCGCCAAGTTCAGATTCTGAAATTCTCATCTTAGTGGAGGTCCTTTTCAATCTCGACGGCGAGATTATCGTTGCTTCCTAGCAAACCTGATAACAAGGGGCGAGGGATTCGCCAGGTTTTGGCACGTTGTGGCACGCCAGGGTTCCAGGTCGGTTTATTTTCGAGGAAATTAAATGAATGTCATCCAAAATGGCCCCAAAAAAGTGAAAATTGGCAAAGATACAGAGGAAAGTCAGATAAAAAATTGATAAAAATTTTATAAAATGTTTGGGCGTTTTTCTCCAGCAAACTCGCTGTAGTGTGTGACACTTGATAGTCTCACGGAGAGTATCCCATCTCGAGGTCCTGGGTGAATTGGTGCGGGCTGTAAAATGGGGTGCGTTCAAGTAAAAGTATTTTTATAGCGACGTGCATGTGTGTGCGTGCATGTGCGTGTGTGTGTGCTTGAGTGTGTGCGTGTGTGCTGGCCCAGCTTTATACTGCTCGACCAATGAGACACCATACCACAGTCTGAACGTCGACACAGTATACGGCAGCGGGTTCAAACCACAGATCCTATACTTTGGGGACGGACACTCTATCCACTAGACCAAGAAGCTGGTGACTAAGTGACGGCGAAGTATCATGGTACGTATGCTATGTACTGCTACACAATTTGATGAAGTGTTCAATTTATCTGTAAATGGTGAAAGGTTGATGGAAAAGATAAAATACTTATCCTTGTCTATTAAATGCTTTTGATTGAATAAAGATTGTGTTCTTTTTCCTCAGTTGAATTAGGACAGGGGAGGTAACTATGGTAAGCTACAAAGGGATTCGGAAGTCAAGTTTTAAACTGGAAACTTGTCTGTTTCTTATCAATGATATATTAGAATGTCCAGATAATTGGGGTTTGATCGTGTGTTTGTTGTGTATCATAATTGTATGCATCATGTACTGTATGTGTAGAGCTCTACAGATCCCCCTTATATCAGGCGGTGGGTAGCTTAGTGGTTAAAGCGTTCACTTCTCAGGCTGAAGAACCAGGTTCCATTCTCCACAAGGGCAAAATGTGTGGAACCCATTTTCTGGTGTCCCCTACTGTGATATTGCAGGAATATTGCTAATAGTGGCATGCAACCATTACCACTCACTCACTCTCACCTCATGGGGAGGTGGGGTAGCCCAGTGGGTGAAGTGTTGACTCGTCACGCTGGAGACCCGGGTTCGATTCCCCACGTGGGTACGATGTGTGAAGCCCATTTCTGGTATCCCTCGCGGTGATATTGCTGGAATATTTCCAATAGTGGCATATAACCACTAGGGCTGCGCGATCTAACCGGTTTACCGGTATTTACCGGTTCAGACATGAAAACGATACGTATATTGCGATACGCTGATCGGAAACCGGTATTTTGACTTGCATTCGGAAAACTTCGTAACACTCGGAAATGTTCGGATATGTCCTTGTTTCATTTGTGCCAAATATTATTCACATATATTTTATCATGATTAAAAGTTGTTATTAAAGCTTAATCAAGCCTAGTGATTTTGTTGTGTTTTTGCTCTATAAATCAAGAGGTAACTCGATTATAAGTAGTTTTTGTATAAAAATACTTCATGCAATATATCGCAATATGAAAATTCTCTGCAATACCCACCCATTAACCACTCACTCAGTCTCACCCCTCCTCCACTTAATGGCGGTGGGGTAGCTTAATTGTTAAAGCATCTGCTCATCACCCCGAAGACTGCAGGTCGAAACCTGATTCCCCGAAACATCTCCGAGGTACAATGTGTGACGCCCATTTCTGGTGTCCCTGCTGTGATATTGGTGGAATATTGCTGAAAGCGGGATAAAACCATACTCACTCACTCCACTTAATACACAATAATTCTAACTCGCCTCCAGAACGCCAACCCAACACAAAACCATAATTCATGTTCATATTTGTATATACATTTTATTGAAAGTGTAGAAATGTACACTTACATATTTTACAAAAATTATTTTATTGAAACATCTTGACATACTGTGTTGTTCAGATCTAACTGAGCCTGCCAAGCATCACATGATGTTGTCACATGATCACTAGTCACATGATGTTGTCACATGATCACCAGTCTCTCTTACACAACACAGAGGAAACCAGTGACAGAAATATTGCACTCACTCTTTGCTACTATATGTACCGCTTGTGGTTACTAAGGGATCTTTCTCTTTCTATGCAGAGCATTGTCTAATGTTTCAAATGGAGCAGAAATAACAATAAGCAAATTTCACAATTTTCATTAATGAATTGAGAAATCATTTCAAAAACAAAATCACCTCAATATGCTCATGGAAACAACTAGCGCAACATGTATCAAGACCAGCATGTTTTTCACTTCAGAAAAATAATGTTAAACAACATAAGTAAATACATCAGATATTAAAGTTTGTTAGAATAATTTTGCTCACATTAGAAAACATACATTTCAGTGTGTTCCAATCAATATTTTAGATGTTAAATTATTTTGAGGTTGTTAATACAAATTTCATTCACATTAAAAAAAACATACATTTCAATGTGTTCCCGTACTTGTTTCCATCAGTATATTATTTCCTATCTCCCAACTGGATTTCAAAGATGTGTCATGTTATTTAAACTCCATAAAAGTACACAGTGGATTTGTAAATTAAAGGGTAACGTCAGTAACACAAGTGAAGTCACATATTCACAGTTAAAGCTACATAATGAAATAAAGCAGTCAGATGTAACAAGCAAACAGAATGGGACAATTGTGTAATCATATCATCGTCAAATTATTTAGCAGGTTCTACCATATCTGATACTCGTCTATCGATGTGAGTTGAACAAAACTTACAACTATGTCGATTGAATATGCATAATGCTGTTATCTTAATGATATGATTGCATTTGTACACCCATAGTCTAATGTTTGATATGTCAATAATGTGTAATTCTCACACAATTGTTTAATAATTTTGAGATTTGATTATAGGACCAAATTGGATATTCTACAGTGTTTAAATTCAAGTGACTTCAATAAAAATATAACTTTTACAGAAACGAATCTGTACAACAAGCACGAGACTTCATGTCAATTTCACATCGTTTTGACCTCACTGTACGTCAGTGTGGATTATCAGGATAGTAAACGACCATCCTGATATCTACAATACCTCTGTAACAAACTCTATATACAAAATGTACACATAACAGATAACATAATTTACATGATCAGGTGTCGCGGAAACAACAATATCTTTCAGGCACACATTACACTATTCATTCACACAGCTCATATCAATAATACATACAATCTCAGCCATTCGATTGTAGACGCAATGTATGGCAAAATATCGCAAATCTTGTTCCTTCAAGTTACAGGACATGTTCACCGTATTTTACCAAACCTCATTCACAGCATTTGTTTATGACATTAATAATACTCCATATATTTTTTTTATCAGAATTCAAATTGATTT
This sequence comes from Haliotis rubra, assembly GCF_003918875.1. Lineage (NCBI taxonomy): Eukaryota > Metazoa > Mollusca > Gastropoda > Lepetellida > Haliotidae > Haliotis > Haliotis rubra. The sequence goes on along the minus strand of NW_025767668.1, from coordinate 1,914,111 downwards.
TTTTGTAATCAGAGCAAATGAAATGTCAAAACAGGCAAATATGAGCGTTCATTCATCCAGCATTCAAAATCTGCTTAAATACCATATTTAGAGTGAAGAACGTTTTCACTGATAGTCACAGGAATAATTTACAAAGCTAAAACTAAAGGTGTTAGTTGACAACATATACACAATACAACCGAGGATCACTACCATGTCAGTCCTCCTGAGAATGGGAATACTCAAAGCTGAAATCCAAGAAAACACTAAAATCCAAGACCTTTTAAAAAATTGCAATTCACGTTACTCAAATGTAGCCGAAATCCAAGAAAACACTAAAATCCAAGACCTTTTAAAAAAATTGCAATTCACGCTACTCAAATGTCTCAAATGTATGAAAAATGAAATCGAAGACTTTTTCATAAAATTGCAATTACAAGCAAATTTCTGAACACAAAAATGCAGCTAGATTTCAAAGATAATACCAGTAAGATATTGAGCCTATATACATGTACATTGCATGCTCGTTGGCATAGCAACTGTACACTAGCCACTAAGTCAGAATTGAAGTTTTCATATTTGAGCATATTTTGCATCCATTCAAAGGCATCCTAAGATATTGCCTCTATGTGTAGCACCCATAACAACTGCATGAGGATGGAACGCACACAGTTTACAGTTTGCAGTTATTCAAAAATTGCAGGAACTAAAAAAGGATCCAAAATTGATCAACAAGATTTATATAAAAGTAAGGAATTAAGTTTTAAGATGCTTAAAATCTTTAAGGTTATCCTGAACATATTTCACTCAGCTGTTCCTTCTGTATTAGCCTGAAGTTCTTTGTGAAATGAAAGATGTGTGTTTCAAAACATGAATAAATAAATAATAAATAATAATGGCTCTACACCACAAAGCTGGATAATGGTCTCCGAGGATACATATGAACAAAACTTGGGAAAAATAAAACAGCTCGAAGCACTAGGTTGTTGGTTAAATAGCGTAAGTTTCAGACCTTCAAAATCTATACAAAACATGAATATGGTATACTTAGGAATGCATCAACAGTTTGTCGTAATACACATACATTAGTGTACCAAGGGAAATACAACCAGTGATTTTTCTGTAATATCAAGAAGTAACTTAGATATGTTTCTGATGTCAGTAATGATTTCTATCTATATGATCGAACTAAACTATTAAGATCAATCAGTGATTGCCTTTCCTTGGTCTTATATTAATTTGAATATATCTCATAACATCGTCACATATTGTACAGTATTTTTGTGTTGTTAGATGAATCATCCATATCTCACCACTTGGGTTAAACCAAGCAGCTGTAGCTCAGCTCCTTGTGAATTCAAACTTGAATGAGGGCTGTCGTGTGTTGTCACGGCAACGTGTGTAAACATACACTCCAGGTGCGTGTGCACAATCAACCACACAACTGGATCAAATCACAGATACAAGAAGCAATTTCATTGGTTATTTGACAAATATATAAAGCACATTGATTGGTCAAAAAATCTATGTACAAAATGAAATCACAAGTTCATTCAAGTCAATATTAATGGCAAGCTTCGCACCTGGCACAAGGAAAGATTTTCGTATGGAAGAGTCAGAAGATCGGAAATATTTTCCACAGATTTCTTGAGATTGCAGAAATGTCTCCTTCCTTCCACAGATTTCTTGAAATTGCAGAAATGTCTCCTTCCAAGTCCTTGCGAGAATGCGGACTGGCTTTTTTTGGGGTGTTAACCCTTTTCATGCTGATGACAGATCAATGCAGTGACTTCTCGGTATAGGGTTTCAGCAGGGTACATGGATTAACCCTTGAAGTTCCAGACGAGCATCAACATGGATAGGGTTAACAGTTATATCCCTCTTCTGATTCCCCCCCATCGTTGATTGGTTAGTGTATCTGAGCAGGAACTGTTGAAAAACTGGTGTCCACAATTGACCATCTCAACCAGTATTGAGCAGTGAGAAATGGCAAAGGCGGTCGGTCCTCTTGTACACCTCTCAACAATCTGGATGCTCGAAAATCAACCGGAATTACATTCCCTTCAGGAGTTGAACTGTCACCGTTTTCATTTGGGGAAATAACTCTACCTTGAAAGGGAGGTAACTCTCAGCCAAGGTAGGTAACTCTTTGCTTCACATTGGTACTTCAGTGAGTATCGAGATCACAACTATGATGCACCCAGGATATCAGTCATTAGTCACATGGCGATAAGACTACCGCAGCAGCAGAGCAATTGTCACAGAAACAAGGAGCACTGCCACGTTTACCATAGTCCTATCACTAGCATCGGCACTTATAAGGCCTACATTTTTAGGTCCATTTGCATGAATTACATTTTCATCGGGAAGGTTTCCTGGAATGCGATCTGTATTTGTTGGTTTTTCTGAAACAGAAAGACGAAAAAGGTTAACACTGAATAATTGTTTGCAATTTTTGTAAAGCAATTTGTCATTACTAATAGTGAGTAAATATGCTTATACAAAGTTTTTAGCCATATTCCAGTGATACTACCAAGGACTGACTGGCTGAGTTTGGTTTTACGCCGCTTTTAGCAATATTCCAGCAACATCACGGCGGGGGACACCAGAAATGAGAAAAACACCTAAACAATGTAACATGTTTAGCAGAATTGCTTCTTTGTAACTACCATGCTGGTAGATTTTCAAACAGAGTGCGAGTGAGAGAATTAAGTTTTACGCCACTTTTAGCAATATTTCAGCAATATCACGGCGGGGGATACCAGAAATGGGCTTCACACATTGTACCCATGTGGGGATTCGAACCCAGGTCTTCGGCGTGACGAGCCAACGCTTTAACCACTAGGCTACCCCATCGCCCCTACTACCAAGGAACACACACGAGATGAGCTTGACATGTTATACCGATGGCAGGAATCAAAGCCAGGCAACCTCTGTGATGAGTGAATTCTTTAACCACTAGGTTACTCTACCACACAATTACTAGCTGAAGACCCATGAAGGTGCAGATTAGAATTGATCTTCACTCCCAGGCTTGTCGTAAGAGGCGAATAATGGGATCGGGTGGTCAGGCTCGCTGACTTCATTGACACTAGGGGAGGGTATTGCAGAGAATTTTCATATTGCGATATATTGAGATGCGAAAGCATATATTGCGATACGTATTGCAATATAAAACTCCTATGAACAGTACATACTTGTTCTGGGTGTCGTCCTGACTGTAGTCGTAGTAGTAGTAGTTGTTTGTGTAGTTGTTTTAGATGTCGTTGGTCTCCTTGTGGTCACCCTGGGTCGAGGAGTTGTCACATCAATAACTGGGGTTACAGGATTTCCACCAGCTAAAACACACAAAAACACACATGACTGTCCCATCCTTTAACACAAATAATGTAAACATACATAAATTGTATAAGTGTGGTAGGTCTGAAAACCTTATGGTTGGTTGGTTTGTTGTTTCAACAAAAATATATTTCGTAAAAAAACAGTAACAAAAAACAAACACCAAAAGAACCACTTCCTGAGATAATGTATGATGTATTAAGTTTGATGTATGTTTTCAGTAAATGGATCCAAAAAACAAACACTTCTTTTAATAATTTCCTCCTACAGATAGAAATATCAAAACAAATTTAAAGAGTAAGAAAATAATTTAAAAAACAATCCCAATAACACCGAACACTTAAAATCATATAGCCCAATCTGAATGAATAAGTGTTACAGACACAACTAAGCTGAACAAGATATAGCTCCCTTTTATAGTCAAAGTTGTGGGTCATACACAGTTCTCTCCCTTGGCCCAGCCGAGCTGACAGCAACTTACATGTGGGTTTGGCTGTCTGTGAACCGTTACAGCACACATTGAGAATGAGTCTCATGTTTTTTTTTCCGCCGCAGGCTCCACCGTACTGATTGTCGATTTCATGGATTTCACCCCCTGATGTTGCTGCAGAAAAAATCAAATTGTTAATTTCACATACATTGAAGATAGATCTTTTTGCTACTGGTGGGCTTTCTCAACTCGGATCATTTTTCAAAATGGCTTGGTTCACATGTCTGGCTCATGGTATTGTGTTCCAGTGAACATTTTCTGAATTTGTTGTGAATCACCACAAACGAGAACAAGCTCCCAACATTCTCCAAACTTACTGTACATTGAACTCAAATGCATTAATATGTAGGGTATTTCGCATTGCAGTCATGTATATATATATTCCACCTGTTGTGTGAACATTCGAGGAGCAAAATAAACTTTTGGACCAGGCAAACTGATGGTTGATAGCATGAGGGACAAACCACTCTGTTGGGGTCACAGTGACAGGTCATGCCTTGTAGCATCAGGTTGACCTTGCCCTGAAATCTCCAGTGGTTGTTACTACTGTAAGGGGCAAAATAAACTTTTGGACCAGGCAAACTGATGGTTGATAGCATGAGGGACAAACCACTCTGTTGGGGTCACAGTGACAGGTCATGCCTTGTAGCATCAGGTTGACCTTGCCCTGGAATCTCCAGTGGTTGTTACTACCTACTGTAAGGGGTAAAATAAACTCTAACATTACCTTCAAGACTACTGAGCACTAGAGCCACCTATGACCAGAAGCAGTGAATGTCTAACGTTCTGCCCAAAATCATTGTACTTTAATACACAGCAATGTGCTGGCTTCTTGTACTAGTTGTACTACTACTTGTACGCAGGTTTTATCAAGCAAGCCCATTGAGAGCAAGCCCATGAAGGCACAAGCAAGCCTACGAAGGCACAAGCAAGCCCACGAAGGCACAAGCAAGCCCACGAAGGCACAAGCAAGCCCACGAAGGCACAAACAAGCCCACGAAGGCACAGTTTAACATGAATGTTCCACTCAAACACTGATTCCAAGCCACCAGTCCTGGTTCTATCCCCGTAATGCTGAAGTTCAGACAGGGCAACAACAAGTAGCATCTTTCAACATCTTTTGGTATGACCAGCTACAAAATCAATCCCCCGACCTTGACCTCAGTAGCAGACGCGCTATCCGCTGGACCATGGACATGGTCTTTGTTTCAATTACAAGCTAAGTCTGCATGACATGAAACGAAACAGTGCATGAAGAGATGTAATTATCTTCTTCCCCATCTCCACCACGAACAACGGCAATGTCTAACAGACTTGATATATTGCAAGATGGCATGTTCCTCGTAGGGGATCCCAAACAGTCGGAAATCATCTTGCAAATATCCACACAGAAAAGTCAGGACATGGCTTGATCTGCTTGTGCGCATAATTTCAAATAAGTGTCTGGTGGACTGTAGTCTTCATATGTCATTACCCTCTAGTGCTTCGGAGCCATGCACCCCCTCACGACCGGAATATGTAATGTTAGGATCGGCCATTGCTAACTGACCAGACAGACAATGGCAGCAACGGCATCCCTCCATCAACAGGGTTGTCAACCACACGGACCATTCCAACATGGAATATCTATTAGAATGGTCGTCCCATATATTCTCCAGGATTTGTAGTCTCATGGTTAATGCAACACACTCGCATAAAAGAGCTTCTTGTGTAAATAAGGTCTTTCTAACATATGATTTGAAATGTCTGATTTATTCATAGAATCAAATGTACTATATCCATGCATTGCCTGGCCCGATACATACAGGCCAAGCAAGCAATACGTTTCCTTGTATGATATTAAACCATTCTGATCTTTTTGTCTTTGGGGTCTATGTCAGTTTATTGATGAAGCAAATGTGCTTTGAACACACTGATGGAGTTGTGGAGTTCTGTTTCGAATTTCTATAGGCAGTTTGATGAGATTTGAACTGTTTTGTGTCGGAACCGTATATACACAAGCCTACTCTCTTGGGGTTAGTTCTGGAGAGGCTCGGTATCCAGTAACCTATTCTCATTGTAAGAGTCAACAGAATCGGGATCTGTGACTTGCCTTATATCAGGCATCATGCCCAAGAAGTAAGCAGATTGTTTATGCTCTTAATCACACAATGTTGAGTCGTGCATTGAACTGTCTACAGTAAAATATTCTTATGTTAAGAGTCAACAAATGTTACGATCTGTGACGGGTAATTTCAGATCACCATGCCCCAAAAGTGTTCATACTATTAATCATTTGGTCTTGTCCAGACCAGATCATTCATTGACTATTGTGATAAAGCTGAGGTATTGCTGACATTTCTTATTACAGTTCACAATGACCTAAAAGTAGGAACAGTGCTTATGCTCTTAATCATGTTGAGTCTTGTCCTGGGTGTTGTTATACAAAACAACCTTAGCGCTAAGACTACCTTAAGTCAATGTAAAATATGGGAGTTATGGTCACCTTAGCGCTAAGGTTACTTTGTACAACGGCACCCAGACCTGGATTCCACTGTACAAAACAACCTTAGTGCTAAGACTAAAGTCCATGTTTAGGTATGGGAGTCACGGTCACCTTAGCGCTAAGGTTACTTTGTACAACGGCACCCAGACCTGGATTCCACTGTACAAAACAACCTTAGTGCTAAGACTAAAGTCCATGTTTAGGTATGGGAGTCACGGTCACCTTAGCGCTAAGGTTACTTTGTACAACGGCACCCAGACCTGGATTCCACTGTACAAAACAACCTTAGTGCTAAGACTAAAGTCCATGTTTAGGTATGGGAGTCACGGTCACCTTAGCGCTAAGGTTACTTTGTACAACGGCACCCAGACCTGGATTCCACTGTACAAAACAACCTTAGTGCTAAGACTAAAGTCCATGTTTAGGTATGGGAGTCACGGTCACCTTAGCGCTAAGGTTACTTTGTACAACGGCACCCAGACCTGGATTCCACTGTACAAAACAACCTTAGTGCTAAGACTAAAGTCCATGTTTAGGTATGGGAGTCACGGTCACCTTAGCGCTAAGGTTACTTTGTACAACGGCACCCAGACCTGGATTCCACTGTACAAAACAACCTTAGTGCTAAGACTAAAGTCCATGTTTAGGTATGGGAGTCACGGTCACCTTAGCGATAAGGTTACTTTGTACAACGGCACCCAGACCTGGATTCCACTGTACAAAACAACCTTAGTGCTAAGACTAAAGTCCATGTTTAGGTATGGGAGTCACGGTCACCTTAGCGCTAAGGTTACTTTGTACAATGGTACAGATCATTCACAGGCTATAGTTATATAGCTGATTGGGGTATTGAACAACATGCACCCATACTTACTTATGAAATAGTATTTCTTTCCCGGCTGGAAGTCTGGGTTGCCTGGGATTGACTGGAACTGTTTAATTAGGAGGGTGTAGAGCAAAGGGGGTCTGGCCAATGGTACAGTACACTTGATAAGCAGTTTGGCCTGGGATCTGTTGTTGATTATGCACGAATCATACTCCAATTTCCCCACCTGCAACAAACAAATCATTAACACTGTGTCACACGGTATGTTTCACTGCTGTAGGGCACCATAGCAAGAATGGCGGGATGTTTTTTGGTTGTTTAACGCCACACTCAGCAATATTCCAGCTATATGACAGCGGTCTGTAAACAATCGATCTGGACCAGACAATCCAGTGATCAACAGCATGAGCATCAATCTACACAACTGGGATACGATGACGCGTGTCAACCAAGTCAGCGAGCCTGACCACCTGAACCAGTTTGACACCTCAAGCATGGATTACTGAAGATCAATTCTAACCTAGATCTTCACTGGTCTTCATAAATTGAAAATTCCTATAAACATATCAGTGACTTAATAAAACATGTATACTGATGGATTCAGTCAATACAGTGAACAATGTTTATAATAAACATGCTTATACTAAACTGTAAATAATGTTAGTTTTTGACTTAGTCGCTTGTTGTATATTTAAGTTGAAATGTATGTAACAGTTACACTTATACTGAACCAGACCCCTGCCATATAGCTGGAATATTGCTGAGTGCGGCGTAAACCTCACTCTCTCACTCAGTGAACCAAAATTCTTGCTCCCATAGAGTTTGTTTTAACTATAGTTTACCGTATTTACAAGATAGAAATTCGTACTTACCATATATATTATATAATATTCCATTTTTGATGCATTTGTACCCGGAGCATATGTTGGGCATATGATGTCTATACTATCGCTTAACTTGATGTCGATTTCGTTGTCTCTATTACTCACTATGAACCTGAAACATACAAAAAAACATTCATAAACTCTTTGTTTAAAGTCATAGAGCTGGAACATGTACAAATACCATTTCATATTTCTAAAAGTAGCAACAAGAAAAGGAAGCCATTATGTCAATATTTGATCAAGAATATTCAACAATTTCGTATTTTCATTTTTCTTTCCCGAGTTTCCTTGCCTGATCAAAGCAAGGTGAGAAAAGCTTGGGGAAACTTTGTGACCTTTGACTTTCAGATTTCACAGCTGTTTGGGACATATTAAACGATCTCAAACAGAGATGCCAAAGCCAAGTAAACTATCCATATTAACTCGGCAAACAAGGGACACAAATATGAAACACCCTCATAACCCACGACCAGGAGCCTCTCGACCAGGAGCCTCTCGAAGCTTGAGCAACCAAATATTTATGATATCTGACAGTCCTAGCATAGTCTCATTCAAATCAATATGTTGATGTACATGTTCTTCTCCATGCCTTTAACTACCATACGCATTTTTCACATTTAATGTTTAAATGCTCCTCATAGCTCAAAGTTTCACGGATGCTTTTTAAACAAATATATTATCATTCTGTAAGGGCAATAAAACTCAGAAGACCAATTAACTTCAATGGTTCAAGAAAACAAACGGGACTATCATGCTTGCTCATTAGCGTAATTAGTGGGCAGTGCATTTTGTCTTTTTAGTTGTGAGATAATTAGGGCCTTTGTCTTCAGCAACAGCGACATTATTGTCGTATCTACTTCATGATGGCTTTCTACATGATGCAGACTTCGAGCTGCATGATCGGATAGATTTATTATCTTCATTAGCACATGTACAGCAATAGATTTCTCATCAAAGCCACATTCTCTCATTTATTGCCTCTTGCCCAACATGCCAGACAAAGACTTTTCAGTGAACAGCAAGAGCCATGGCTACCAACAAGTATAGTGTTATTGTGAGTCTAAGTTGCTGCAGATAATTCAGCAATATTTGTGTCACCCTTATCTGAATTCATTTTACGAGCAGGGTCCAATTAACAATGCTGGTTGTGTTTGGGGGACCACCCAGTTCCCTCATGATGGAACAACAAACATCCACCAGTCACACCCTCCTCTCAACTGAAGAGCACTTTGGATAACAACAAAAATATACTCAGTCTAGCCTCTTTCATGAATAGCTTAACTTTTTTAACAAAATAAATAGAAATATGGACCTTTCTAATGATTCATAAAAAATTTCCTTTTGAATTTTTTTCACACCTTTGGTGGAGTATGGATTCTGAATGTCAAGTTTGGAGCACCATTAAAGATATAGGTGTCATTTAACGCTTCCACGTTGTGGTGGTTGGATTGCAAGATAGCAGTGGCATTAAATTGGAACACAGTTGTTGGTAGATCTCTCTTCACCTTCACAAGCCACAAGATGCAGGCCAGCCTAATGGAGTGGTTGATTTTTAAAGGCCCATCCTGCTGGATTCCTGACAATAAAATGCACCTTTGCAACCTAGCACATTTTTTACCACTTTATATGGTCACCACAAAGAGCTTTGTGGTTGCATTCTAAGCTGCAAATGCACTTGCTGCTTTTAAATCTTGTTAGAAGCTGTTGTGTTTAAGGCATTAATGGACTTGGTGTGCAAATGTTTCAAGATAAACTGGTTACCAGTGCTTGTTGTCACTTAGCAACCAGAAACCTGTCAAAAGTTGAAAAGACAAAAAACACCTCAAGATTGAACAGGCCCATCTGAAAATTTGTGAAGAAAATTTGATATTTCTTCGGAAGTGTGACATAACCCTTATCATGTTTCATATGCTGGTAAGTCCACATGGAACTGCAGTCGGGAACGACCTTCGGTGACAAGGGAAGAATGAATTACAGATCTCCAGAGAAAACCCGGATGTTGGCTGCTGTGTTCTACAACACATCCTGTGGCAAGACACAGGTCCAACATGTCCTTTATATCAGGTTCTATTATCCCTACATTTGGCAGCAGTCTGCGACCCTCCGCATACCGCCACTGCCGCAGACCCAGCCTATCACCCTGACAAGCTTGCCGCCCCAAGGGGCGCTCGTTTTACACAAAACTCCCTCCGCTAGACTTTGACGCAGGCGATAAAGTCCACATGTTCAAAGGCTTCTTCCAATTGACTAGAGAATGAAACCATTCTGAGAGCACTGCCGCCAGTACGTAAAAACGGTTTGTGTAAAGAGCAATTTCTTACTCATGTTCGACACTGACGATGGTGCGCTTGTTTACCTCTCCTGTGGACTGATCCATACACACTTCTTCAATTAACAAGTTAAATGGATGTGAAGTACTGACCAGTTGTCCAAATTTAATCATTTTTCTATGACCAAAGAATAAGTGTAATGATCCTCTGTAGCTCTTCCCATTACACGCTCAAAGCAGACGGATTCCAATTCCCTTGTTTCCATGTTTCAACAAACTTTATCAATTGAGCAAATTTGATCTCTAGGTACAAAGGGGGCAATTTCATGATATTCTTCCATTTCAGTTGATATGCCATGTAAACCTACGGTCAACAAGTCCAAAAATTGGCAACAATGAGAAAGAACCCAAATGCCTCCAACAAGAACTCTGTTAGTTGTAGTATCAAAATGTTTTCTAACTAATTTCATCAACAAAATGCAAATTCTCTATTTGATCTTTCCGAAGAGTCTAAGGGCCAAATTACTGCAATTGAAAGTCAAGAGGGAAAACTGGTTAAAAAGTACGGAATCTCATTTTCCGATTTGAATCTGGTCCTAAGTGGTTGCATGCATATTCATTACGATTGCTTTTCAATCCTTTGGTCCATCCTGCAATATTGAGCTATGTCCCTGGTGTATTGCCCCTTTGTTCTTGCAAACTTCCAAATGAAATTAACTTTTGATCTGGACTCACTTAGTGCATACACAATAAACTGTGAGGTCAGAAAAAAACCAGACAAGTTCTAGCAATGATGGAACTGAAGTGCCAAGGCAACGGAAACGGTTTATGCCCTGTTTCCATCGTTTTTTTCTTTAAACTGTCCCATTAAACATTAACATGCTGTTACTGTCCATAATAAATCTCCACCAATTCCTTTTTTATTATTTCATTTTAAAGTTTCTTTTAACTCTTGGTCTTTAATGTATCACTGCTTGAGAAAACCCCATCGGCTACCTTCGGCTACATATGCACAAAGCCCCATACTGACTCATATTGAACATTCATTTAGAAACAGCCTTAGCGTTTCTCACTCTCAAATTTCCTCAAGGTAAATTCTGGATACAAGAGACAAGTAAATCTTTTTGGTATTGACAGACAAAGTTCATTTATAGCTATCCTGGGACAGGGTGCATGGTTAAAGGCAAATCACCGATAATAATTACAATGGAAAAAAGGTAATTGGAAATCTATGATGTGTTTTTGCCTGATCCTTGAATAAGATTCGTGCACAGGTTTCCGGTGGTGACAAATCGTTTCTCGACCTTTCTTGTTCGTACTGGTGGAAATGAAAAAGCCAAAAAGCCCCGAGACTTATTCCCCAACAGAGTGGTAAAATTTATCATTCAGGGGACTCTCCGGCCATATTGATTTTCCCTCATCTTCTCAACTCATCGAGAGTTAGGGGGGAATTACAAGCGTGAAAGTCGCTCAATGTGTCCACGACACAAAATGAAAGTCTTATTAATATAACCAGGCTTCGCTAAACACGGTTACAAAAAGTAACATTTTCACAAATTGTCGTGATTCAAACAGACATGGAGGGCAGCACAACTCTGTGGGTGCTACACAACCGATTTATTGAAAAATACGATTTATGTCCATCTTTGTAGCAGCTCAGTATTTTGCCCATCAGAAAATTGGCTGGTTGCTCTTGCAGGAACAAATACGACAGTCTATTCACTTTGACAAGCTTGCGAGATCACTAGTAATGCAATCTAGCACAGCCTGCTGCCTTCAATAATGTTTCCTATTATGTCATTCTAATTGTTCAGCGACTGAAGTTCTATTAGCGCCCAGTCTTATTCCAACATGACCTCGCTCTACAACCCTAAATAAAGCAACAGAGATGTGTGACCCCATGTTGTACTGGGGCACCTAATGTGTGTGTTTTACTGTTGATTGGATCACCAAAATGCCAACCCAAAATTGTTTTCATAATTTTCACGGATGAGATTTATGTCTACAGATTCAATTACAGATCCAGAATAAACCTTGACAACGGCCATCCAGTAATCATATTAGCGATACATCCCAGCCACAACATATAAAATGTGTTACATTTTCACTTCCTGGGGAAAGATTTATAATCAGTATCTGACAAATGATAATAACTGCCCATGCTGCATACACCAATTACGACTGACAACATCTCAGCTTCGTATTTCCTTTACAAGACAGAAAAACTATTGCAATAAAAAAGCATTCATAATTTTATGGTTTGGAGAGGGCTCCTGGGAATGGCAAACCACAGTGAGCCCATTAGTCCCCCACAGTACCTACAACTGTGTTTATCGAGGGCAACAGCACCTTTCCTCCTGATCTCGCACCTCCCTGGGCAGGAGCTAGAACACATCCATCTGGTAATGATTCTCCTCGATACTCTGTCTCCCCCAGCCCTGCTGTAATTACCATGGCCAATATTACCTAATGCATTTCTTAGCGCATCTACTTGCCAATTCAAAACTCATTTCAGTAACGACAGGCTAATCTCCCCTTCTGGAACTCTCCTGATGTGAAAATGCATTAGATTTGATTAAAGGCCAAGATATTATGGGCTGATGAAACCTACCCTCAAATCATCATTTTGCAATTTAGAGCCATAAACTTCACATTGCTGAGGAGTTTGGTCATGTTGATTAAAAGGCTTCAGGTGGCAGTAAATACAACAGAGCCCAAGAACTCTTCGATTCAGAACTGTGACATTGACACATGATAACTGCATACAAATGAACAGACGAAATCCCACATCTAGGAGTCCATTTTTCAAGTTTTAACTCCATAAAATCTTTTGAGACATCTGATTGTGCAAAGCATTAACAAAAGAAAACAAAGGCGTGAAAGCAATAAATGTCTTTGATCCTTCAGAAAAGGGCAATAAACAAAGACACTTCAGTAGCAGCAGCAGCTACCTCTTCCTAATGAAGATAATTAATGTAGATTTTATCAAGAGCCTCTTCAAGGCTGACAGACTCCATTTGTGCATCCCACCTCCCAATCTGGCTCAGAAGGTCTGAGGATGATCTGTGTCAGCCCCTTGGCTCCCTACGGACCATACACATGTAATCAAGTGGCTGAGCATGCTACCGGTCAGCTCAAACATCCCCTGACCTGGCCACTACCGGATACTAAGAGGTACTGGAAGATGGCCCATCTAGAAGACACAAGACAGCCTGTCTGTTAATACTACTGATTTGAAAGCACCGATACCCTTTGTTACAGCTCGGCTGAGATACTTAATTCTCCGTCCCGCCACCAAACTGCAGCAACATCACACCTCCTCATCAAAGCTAACCTGAATCCCATCTCTGATACCCAATATGAAAATGTCTACCACTGATCCGCTGAGATCTCCCCGAAAATATGCCTTTGAAGCAGAGGAACTCTGCTTGGGGAACTTGTTTAATCAGGACGTCAATTCTGCCAGGAAAGCAAGCCAACCTAGGTGCAAAATCATCCAGATACTCCACTATGCTATCCTTCAAGCAGTCACTTCACAGGACCTATCTAATTGGAAATTTAACACTTAATCAACCACGACAATGATCTGATAATGTTAATATGATACAGACTGGCTTAATTAACTGAAATATGTCAGCATGAAATTAAGAGGATGTGTATATCATTGGCGGCTGCCAACCCTGAAAACCGATTCCTATGACCTACCTTCCAAGATACAGACAGGGAGAATTAGATGCAAATCCAGCCAGATGCAAGGAAATGAGATTGCAATTGGTACTGTCTAATAGCTGACATCTCAATTGCTGAGGTTAATCCTTCTTGATCAAATCCTGTATCTAGATAACCTTGGTCTTCGCTGGAGGTCGTGTTTAATTTCACATTAACTTTTCTGGATTCTTTGACAATCTACGCAAAAGCAGACTTTATAGCATGCCAAAGTGACATTTAACCTATCTTTGAAAAACAATTATTCCATAAGAGGAAGGATTTGCAATGGGGAAAATCACCATCTTGAGTTGAAATTTCTTCCTAGTTTCTTCGCATGACAAATAGTTATTTTCGTTTATTTACACCATATGCCCTTTGTCTCATATTCTATATCTTTTGCGTGCGGAATGTAACGACCACCTTACGTCTTAGCAGTATGTTAAATCTGAAAAGCCATGCCATAATGTGTTTCAATGCGAAAATAGAAGGCCGTCAACATTTGATACGATGTTACATAAAGCCACAAGGATTGGAGGTTATGTTGTAGACCACCATGTTAATATCCTGAGTCAGACCTGCTCCTGATTATTCCAGTCATGCCATTGAACCCCTGAAGGGCTGATGAATGACCGGGCTGCATATTCCTGACCCTTCAGTGGTATTCCAACCAAAATGAAACCCCAAAATATAGGGTCCTGCTTAAAAACCCACCTCACATCACACTATCGGGGAAATAAATGATGGATATTGGAAAGATACACTTAACACTCGCTTGGGAAATCCATCCACGGCAAAGGGCAATACTTGATTGGAGGGGATTAAGGGGAGGTAATGATTGTGTCTGTCAACAAGAGACGATGATACACCACTAATAACCGACAAAGGCCCCAGTGCTATAGCTATAGATCAGCCATGTACTTGCTGAATACTTTAATTTGCCGAGTTGGTCATCAAGTTGGGAGAGAGGCAAGCTCTGCGTCTGTGTCCTCCCTGCCGTATTGTCATGTATATTCATGCTCTGAATCAGATGCGTAATGTTCAGATGGCTCTTACATGTTTACTTGTCCTCAGGGAATAAGAATAAAGATGGCTGGATATTGAACTGTGATTATGCAATGTGAATGACAATGAAAGAGCATAACTAACTTTCACAAGACCAAGTTAGCCTGCAACCATCAAGAAAGTCATCATTTATCTCAACTATGAATTACACTACAAAATATTATATTCCAGTGATACATTTATGCAAAAAGTCCCATTTTATAAGTTGATCATGTGACAAATTTGTTAAGAAACTCAATTTCTCGCATCAAATCTTTTTCAGGTTCATGTGGCACGTATAATTAGATATTTCACATATCATATAGAATAATTCCCATTTCTCTTATTCCGGAAAAAATTATTTCAACAGCATTTCCGAAATTCTATTAACATCAATGAAATAGAGCCAAGAGCGCATATGACTCATTTGTAAATATCTCTCACATACATATTCATGCGGCCTACACTAACTGTATTACGGGGTCTGCTTGAGGAGCACTTGCAGAGCTCTTCACTATTATTCAATATTCATTCAGAAAAAAAATATCGCCTTAGACTATGAGCAAACACAATTGACCCCCATCTTGACCCCCTCATCCTCATCCTCGATAAAACATATGGGCAAGGGGATACTGATAATGGCCGCTAATCTACCACCAATATCCCTCCGTGATTAGGCTCCTGGTGAGGGAAATCACGTTCCTATCTCGTCATCCTCTTTACCGACCTGTAAACATTATTTCTGTTACACTTCAGTTTGTAGATAAAGGAGGTGTACGAAACCGTGATGTCAATATTTCATTCACAAGATTTATGAAAGAGATTCTGAAAGGGTATATTTATTAAATGATTGATTTCAAGAAATGTCCTCACAACAAGTAGAATAGGTAGCAATGTTTCCCTGGGTGTGGTTGTCATGTGACCCTCGACACAATAACTCAAATGTATGAGAAAAACCTGCCAGATGAAAGGACTTTTGACTGACAGCTTCTCAACCTTGGTATAAGGTAATTCAGAAATGTACACTTGCTGTTGACCCAGTAGATCACATGGGGGCACATACTTCTTGACTCAACACATTTGTGACCCGACTAAACCACCTCTCCAAACGCTGACTACCATGACTAGAACAAGATATACCTTGATTGTGATATGGCAAATGGCAACTATGACCCTCTTGATTCGGGTTAAATGTTGTCATTTTTATACCAGCTATATCCACTCTGCCACGCTTCAACAGTACAGTTCATACCGGGGCTTATACTGTATAGAAAGGTCAGAATACCTCATAGTTACAACCTCAGAACAGAAATATACCACTATTAATTACTCCACGTTGCACCTTTTCATATAGGTGGAGTCTTAGGTCTGTTCCTGAACGTTTTTGTGCCGAGTAGCTCTTAACGTGTTCAGCTCGGAGTACACAAAGCCAAGACTTCCTTTACGTCAAGCCTTAATGGAGTGATATTGTGAGGTGAAGTAAGCCCGAGGCAACTTCCTACACTACATTAACATCATTTTAATAGCTTTATCTATCTCCAGCATCTCTGGCCTGCCACACTCAACTGGATGTGTGAAAGGCCCATCATCTTTCCGAATTACAAAATTGAATATTTCACCAAGCTCTGGTGATCATTTCGCTTCAAGCAGATGTACGGACAAATACCTTAAGTCAGAATTCAAATCCTTCTGCCGACTCATGAATATATAATTTTTATCAGTCATTCTAAATTAATCAACTGGGAAAGCAACATTTGCGCAAATTCACCATCTGTTTTTATGATCCTGGAACTGACTATAACTCGGTAATATCCCTAAATTCCTACTGAGTATTTTGTGGAATCTAAGTGAATTAACAGAAAGCTTCTTCCTCGTAAACACATCATGAGTATTAAACTAGGCTTTGGTGAAGGCTTATTAAATCTACCACCTCATCAAATCGCGAAGTCTGTCAGAATAGAGTCCCATATGACCCGAGAAAGCAGGGAGCATGTCAATTAGATTTTCTTTTTGATTCTGTCAGCAAATTATGGGTGCATTTATTGGGCGTAAGATTGGTGCCAGCTCCCCTATTCATGGTATGTATCTTCTTGATTGTCAGATGGGCATCTCTACCTCCCTTTACAATTACTTGTTGCCTAAATGATTGGCAATTTTATGTGAATATCCACGCTAGAGTCCAATCGTCTACGCTCCATAAATACAGATCTACAGGCAACAAAGAATGTCAATTCTCCGATCAATCTGGTCTTAGATCTTTCAGGTAGAATTCGATTTCACCAAGAAGGCATTCTGTCGTACATTGCAACAGCTACTTTAATCTCTCGACCGTTTCTGACGATCGAATGCATAAAAAACTCAAAGTCTTATTGACATTCCAAGCTAGCAGTCCGACTTTCCACGGCTCTATGGTCACGTTTTCAGCCAATTTTTCTGATTGATTCCTGTATCAAATCCAATCCCATGTTTCAAACACTTTCTTGATTCCACCAACGTTCACACTCATCCAACTAGAACCCAGCCTAGTCTTATTGTCTGCAACCCTGATCAATCTATACATCGCATACGCATTCCATTGAATATCGCAGCTTTCAGAGATATTGCTGCCCACTCGCGTACCTGAGGTCTTGAGAAGTGTGTCCCTCGCCTTGCAATAACATCCCAGCCAGGGGGTGTGTGAAGGACACATGTTTGGGGGTATTGTTACACTAACAAGACACCAAGTCTGGACAGATGTATACATCAGAAGTCTAATAACACTGCCGCCAAATACTCTCAGACTTCCCCAGACATCATCCTTCCTTCAGGTCAGGTCTAGAGCCGTTGTTGATGGTTATGTACCCCCTGTCCCTGATCTTCAAGTGTTTTGTTACTGTGGTTTTCCCTAATGAAACCTGTCATCGCTGGAATAACCTTAGCACCCAAGTGAAACTGAGTGAAACTGCGTGAAACATTAGCTAGAGTGGAAGCCCGCTTATCAATACACTCTTTCAGACATAAATCGTCATCTCCCTGCACTGATTTTACAAAGTGGTTCATTATTTTTACTTGATTATACCAACATATAAATCTCAAATGATTTCTAAATATACAAATTTCCTTTTAAATTACTTGAAAATATCAGCTCTCTTTAAAACTTTGCAATCATTTTTCAAAAGTATCATTACCACAAATCATGCCTTGGGGAAATGCAATGTGCAGTGAAATGTACAAGAAAGTAGAATAAATGAATAAAATGTATATTTCTATATATTCAGTGACTCAAAACTCACACCATCTGTGAATTGTTTATACTGGCAATGTTAACTTTGTTGATGATTTGTGGACAAAATTCGCCAGATCCAAACATCAATCATCCCAACTGGGGTAATTTTGACACAGATTGAAACCACACTTCAGTACATGAAAAGACAAGATGTATAATGAAAGTTTTGCCAATTCACAGTATTGCTGCCAAACAAACTCTGACATGCCCAGTGAAAAGACACTTTGACAAGAAACAAGCGGACCCAACCTAGGGAAGGAAGCCGTTTTTTATTTCTATTCCAAACTTCAAAGAATAACACCCTAGCTCCTTGACACTAGGTTGATAGATTTGTCAATAATTCTCTTCTCAGCTCTGGCAAGTCCCAATAAATCAAAACCTCAATATCACTTCCCGTAATATCCAATCCTTGGCAATTTACACACACAAAATAACTGAAAGCAACTCTCCACCATTGACACCGGAAGAAAGTTATTTTTTTTCGCGAATACCTGCTTGTGCCGATCTATCACGACTTTGTGTCCCTCTACAACCCTCTGTGCCTTGCTTGCTTAAATTTGAAAGTGCAATTTTTCTCTCCTTATAGTCTCTTCAAACTAAATATTTGCATTCTCGGGATAACTTTTGCGCACGCTCTTTTGCTCATGCCAAACGCTCCAAGTCTCCAATGCGATCGTGAATTCTGCCCTTCTGAAGATCCAGTGTAGAGTTCAACAGATTTTCTCATCACAGCCATTTCCTAACGATCAATCATGATTTTTTCCATATTGATGTAAGGCTATTTTCTCCTAATGACTGCGATTTTGCGATAATAATTGGTGTGCTCTTAACATGATTAATGAAAAAGAAACAAGCTGACTCGAGTTGCTCTCAACTAGACTCCATATTCTTACGCAGGTTCAATGTCAAGGTGAACACTATTAATAGACTGAGAATAATCCATTAAATTTCAATCTTTTCCATCCATCCCTGAGTGGTCCGTGGTCCTCCGCACATCAGGTGTAGCACATCAGGTGTATCTTAACCGCGAGTTCAAGCGACAGGAACAAACCGCAAATGTATGCTTCCTTACACCTAAACTTGATAAACAATGAAACTCTAATCTTCTAAATGTGTGTGGCCAAAAGCCTATTCAACTAATCACCCACGCAAATCAACAACATAAAACCAGCCCACAATTCTCGAGACACTTTTAAAGCATGACAAATCAATGGAACCCTAATAAACTTCAGCAGTCCAGGATCTCACAAAAGTGGGAATCTTTTATTGGAAACTGTTAGCAGTCACTGTCAGTGTCAAGCGTCAGTGTCTAATTACCCATGTTGGACACCGGTCACTTGCACCCCATTGGACCACCGCCACTTGGGGCCTAGACAAACACATAACACAAACTGCAGATTGACTAAACACTCTAACAGGTGCCCTAAAACCTCAACTTTGCATGCCAAAGGGATTGGAATTGGAAGTAAATGCAATGCTTTGTAAATCAACACACAGATTAGAGACGACTTCGTGACCGATGCTCATATTTTCAACCTGGTGGCGGACCAGTAAACACATACAAGACAATCAAGGAGACTTTGATTATTCTGCAACAATAACTGGTCACTCGATTTCCTTCTCTGATGACACGACCAGTCGCTGGTCAAGCATCATCTGAACTGACCGGTAACCTTTGATATAATGAGGGTCTATACAAATGGGGACTTGACAGCATAATGTTGTTCGTTTCACCTTCAAAACTGTCAGACAAATGGACTGAAACAGAACCTTATTATACCTGACCACATATTGTGAAAACTCCAATAATCTTGACCACAGCATTTGACCAAAGATATTAAGAATCAAACAGAAAGTTTGTACTTTTTAGTTTGACCAACCCCCCAGGTAGGGGTCCTCGTCCAAAGCCTGTCCACTACTTGCCATCTGTTGAGCCTCGGCATGTGTCCGTCCACATCACACCTGCCTCAGGAGTACTCAGTTTGTCATTAATCAACACAAGCCTCTTAAATGCAACTTGCCATGGCCTAGATCCTCCCCCAACAGAAAATACCCTCACACCCTTCCCAACAAACTGTCAAAGTTCAACCAGGCCTAAAAACTGTTGTGATCTTGAAACTTTATAAATCTCATTCTCATATTGATTGTCAGACTTTCCGACAAAGTTGAAGAGCGAATTCAAAAAGTGAGATCTAGAAATGTGTTCTCTCAGTTCTGACGATAAAATAAACGATTCTCAAACTTTGTATTGATTGTCTCCTATGGGTTGGGGAAGATTATCGTTTAAATCATTCAGCAAAAATCTCCAGACTTGAATTCCGATGGGATCCAGAATTTGATGTGTTAATTCACCAGCAATGATTTGTTAAAATGCTGTTTCAAAAACAAAACAAATGAGTTCCGACTTGACACACATGATGCACAAGTTCAACGCTAGATACATCAAAATGAAACATTGCCATTTACATCTTGAAACATGGTAAATTCTCAAATGGAATCGGACATGAAATATATTGTTGTGATTGATGTAAAATTTAATCCTCGAAATCCCACACAAAATTCGCTTCGTGAAATTGACACGAAAAGCATGATCAATAGAAAGAACACTTTACTGTGAGTGCCAGGAGAGTGTTACGCAGTGCAAAATGAACGTGATGCCAACGTGAGATGTTGTCCCATCTAAGCACTGCTGTCGCAGCTGATCAGCTGAAGCAAGTTTACACATTAGCAAAATAAAAGTTTGCAATTTGTCTGACTCTCACTGAAAGAATTTCACTAAAAAGCACTCAATTCCCATACAGGACCATAGCAATTGATGAACCCTTTTAACCAGGTCCTATCAGATTATTTCATCTCCTGTTTAACACAGGCAACAGACTCGCACTGCTACGAGCAAGTAAAATGCATGCCAGTCACGAGCAGTTGGGACTCCATCTTCTCTAGTCACCTGGCTTAAAGTCGTGAAAAGCTGTTTGTTGATTATGTCAAAGTTCCCCAAATGAAGTCATATGCCTTTTATATGCCCCAACCTTCTATCACTCAGGCTTTGTATGGCAATGGTATTCGTGTTGTCAGTTTTATATCGTGTTGACAGCAGTTTAATCTTCCATATTTCATCCCGTAATCTCTTATGTGCATATTTATTTTGTTACTTAACTCTCAGTCACTGTCTACACAAAAAATTAATTGTCGCTGAAGTTTGTAAATTTTATGATGCCTTTAACGCAACAGCTGAGAACGATTACCAAAACAAGCAAGCCAATAATAATTTGCCAACTTTTCTTTTATCGCTTTTTTCATCAGGTTCATCAGCAAAAGTATAATGTTTAGTTCTCATGCAATAACTGAGCATATTTTATGACGTTCCTGTCATTTATTCACTATTTAAGTTCATAATTATTGTTCCCAAGATGTAAACAATCAAAATAAATCAGAAAACAAATTAAGCAGCTTTCACAACAAGGATGTTCCCAATCAATCAGGTAATAACAGCAAGTTCTCTATCCCGAGTCGGAATCTACCATGAACACACACGAGATATCCTTTCACCTGCTTCGCTATTTCCGTCACATCTAGCCAAACATTTTTACTACAGAGGCCATGAAAATGAGCTGTGAAACTGTTTTTAAAGAGTTCCTTGCTCATAAATTAGGTATGCATTTCAAAAGGGTTCTATATGGGTCAACTTGTTGGGAAAAACAAATTATGAAAAAACACTTTCTCCCAAGACAGCTTTCCCTCATCAATCAACTGCAAGACAAATTTGTGAAAGCACCTCGAAATGACGAACTTTGCAAAGTATGTTTTCTTCATTTCTCAAGATATCTCGATGCAATTTCTCATAACTTTTTTTGTCATTTTCGTTCGTGCCCATGCAGATTACATGGAGTAACATAGATTTCTTTCCTGAAGAGCTCAGTCACAAGAATTCAGCTTAAACCTAAAATTTAATCCAATACCTGTCACTCATGCAAATCAATAACACTGCCAAGCAATATTCAACACTATTTTAAAAGCATTTTTCTTTGAAAATTCAATTGCTACAAACCATAGAAAAATGGCACAGTTATATGAATTAAAGGACATTGAAACTAATAAAGCTGTAGGGCCATTACAAAATGTTTCTATGGCAAACAGAAAAGTCAATAAGAAAAACATTATTGCCATACAAATATTATCACTCACTTATTCCTATTGTTCAAAGTGTCCCGTAGATCAGGACAAAATCCCTGTGATAGCAAAACAACAAAGGCTGCAGTTTCGAGTATTAACAAGGAAAAGACCTTCCAGTGATGGTAATTTTTCCTTTGTTGAGTGATCTCTCACTTTATATGTCTTTATTCAC
Organism: Haliotis rubra; assembly: GCF_003918875.1. Classification (NCBI taxonomy): domain Eukaryota; kingdom Metazoa; phylum Mollusca; class Gastropoda; order Lepetellida; family Haliotidae; genus Haliotis; species Haliotis rubra. The sequence continues at coordinate 1,891,480 of NW_025767668.1, read as the reverse complement.
TATCAACGTGTTTTATCAGGAACCAAAGCCGATTTCTTCTTTTCAATATCACAATAAGCTTTCCAGCTCCTTCCATGTCGTTGGGAGTCTTTCAAGAGCAAATCAAACGAAACTATGTGATTCCGTTTAGAATAGGTACATGCCCTGGTCACATATAAAAATATAACTACAAACACAGCCTGAACCACTCTGTTTGACTATGTTGAGAATATGAAAGCAAATCTGTGAATGCACATCTCGATCTGTTTGTCCTGTCATTCAAGCCTACTCCAAAACATCAAACATATCGCGGAAAATTGAGGTCACATGGTCATCGAAATGTACGACCAGAAATTGACGCCCTGTCTGAGATGCCTGCCAGAGAAAAGAGCAGGAGTGCATCTCGACTGCACCCACCGATTGATTGTGAACACTGTTTGCAGTGTGAACATTTTCCAGCGTCCCATGCCTCTCTAAATTAATCATGATTTCTATCTGTGCCAATAAATTGACCGCTCCCCTGATAGAGAAGGAAACACGCATATTGGGAGTCATTGAACACTGTCTAATGGATTGGTGATGTTGCTACATACAGCTGCATGGAGCAGGGAAATATGCCATCGCGGCATGACCTCAGCAGCCCCGGCCAATTTCAAACAGGTCCTCATCAAATGCAGAAGATTGCGATCACAATTGCTCTGACTTTTTACATCAATTTCATTCCTCAATAAAAAACAGGGCCGAGCAATTTCCATCGTTTTTCCGGCCCACCATTGATGAGACGTAACCAATAATTTCTCATCTGGTATTTCAACAGTTGTCAGATATCATATGTGAACTGAATACAGATTTCGGATTGTGACTGATGGCGAAAGACATCAGCTTAAATGAAATGTACGAATCTCAGCTGTGCTATGAACATGACTCACTGCACTGTCGGAATTTACTAATAACATTTATCACACTAATTCATTGAAGTCATATCAAAGGAGTTTGCCCTGAAATGGGATAATCTCTGAGGGATTACCATTAATCTCTTGCTCAAAGTCATTAATCTGCAAATGTAACATGTATGAACTGAAATCAATTACAGTGCAAGAGCCAAAGGACAGAATGTAACATATCCAAATACATTGTATGAAATGTACACAACGACCTCAAGCAATATTTCATCTCCAAACTGTTTCAGTACTTTTACGATATGTACAATCTATTTAACGATGTCAATTAGAAACAACTGCAGAATCCGATCACTTCAGGGATAGATAAGAAAACCTACTTCAAATCATCTCACCCAGAAAATGTTTGGGAAACAATTAAACATAAAAACACTTTGAAAATTATTACGGTAGGATTAATAAGCCATTAGATTGTAACCTCAGTCCAAAATGTATTAAATCTTGTCACAAATAATGCAGAAAATTTCCTGGTCTGTTGCATGTAATCTAATAGTAGACTTGATATGCCATTAAAGAATCTCTGGCCACAAAAGAGCAATGTTTCTCAAAGCGAAATAATATCACTTTCTTTGTATTACCATAAAATGTATTCATTACACCTTATCACTCAAAAATTCCTAAATTTACAAATCACACAATGGTTTCCCCTATCAGTTAATGACATTAGTAATGTCCTGACATTTGAAGCCTATTAAGAAGGTTACTACTAGATGTAAATAATGAAAGGAAACTAGCGAGTTGTAAATATCAATATGTGTTATTATCGAAATGTAGAGCTTTGTGTAATGCATCCGTGTGAGGTACTGGTTGAAAGAAACATATGGTTGAGGGTGTAAGTTACAAAAAGTTGAGATTGAGTGAAATAGGCATGCAATAGAGAGGCATATTTGGTTGTATTATTGCCAAAATGTGAAGACCTCTAATGAAATGGGTATGAATCATATTTAACAGCAAGTGGCAGATTGGCATGCTGGGCCATGCAGTCCAAATGCAGAACAAGTGTTCGCTGGGAACGACATCTCAGTCATTATTAACGCTTCATCTCAGAAAAAATATAGATCGCTGAAATTGACGTAAAACTTGTAAAATCAGTTGGACAAAAAATATGATTTTCTTGTCAAGACATTCCAGAGAATATATCTTTTCAAAAGATTTATTATACATTTGAGTAATGACAGCATGTTTTAAAACTGATAATAAATATTGATTCATTTTAGGTTGAATTTAAGACTGTTTCATTAAAATTCACTATTTCAGAACTGGTTACTAACAATAACTGTTTATTTATGATATTGACTAAAATTTAGTAATGACACTGACGCGAGATGCAACAAAATCATTTTTTTCGAAAAGACAAATTGTTCCTGTTTAGTATGAAATGGAATACAAAGATTTAGTAACCAGATAGTCTGACAACATTGTGAACAAAGACCTGAAGTCAACGGAGAACCTCTCCAAATTGGAAGAGTCAACAGACAACGTGCTGAAATCGGAACTCTCTGCAATCTGCAGGAATTTAATCTGTGGTGTGTGTGGTGAAAGTCCCAAGTTTACTCTCTTCTTCCAATGAATGAGGAATCAAATCATGCACGAGTCATCGTTGCATGTTGCATGCGGTTGTGTCGCGTTCTGTACTTCTATCAAGATCGGTGCCGCGGTCAACCCAGGAACTAATAAACATCAGAGCTCTCAAGACAGAGCTAAGGACGTCCCAACTTAATCATATAATACTGAGCATACATAGAAATCATAATCACCTGATTTAATCAGTCTGATAGAAATCATGCCTAAAAAATATTCCTTTTTGAAAAGTTTGCGAGTTTGGGAATATGGATACTTTGTATTACACAACTGATTACAATCAAACGTGGGACAATAATGTGATAACACTGCACCCCCACGGAGCCTATATCATGAAAACTGCTCTCCAACAACCTAAAATGACTGCGAGACATGCAATTTATCAATACTTCTACCTACAGGGGGGACAACAATTATGAAATTAACAAGCAATAGACATGGGTTTACAGTGAAATCAATAGCATCATGCAATGTACAACATGACGACATGCAGGCAATAAACACTCAAATAGACATTACAAAGACCACAAGAAGGCGAAATAGGTGTCGATAATTGGACATAATGTTTAAAATGAACTGTTTGAGAAATGCCTTGAATGTTTTGAGATATACCTAAACAACAATGTGAAACATGCCAATTGCGGAAGATATAAACAAGCATGTCTGGAATTCTTGGCAACAGATTAAAGACTTGCAGATGTCAATTGTTTGATCATTTGGTCCAGACATCTGTACTGAAAAACTTGTGCTGAAAAGTCACATGTCGATACAGGAATGAAATTCCCATGGCTCCAACCCCTGTCTCTAATATGCAGCTAAGCCCTATGTCTTTGGCATACAATACAGTCCATTGAGAAAAGCTCCCGTTTTTCAACACACAAAGTTCTTCAAAAGGCCAGGCTGGACCGATTACTCAAGGCACACAGAAACGTTCAGCTGAGCCAAATAAAGTCGAAACACCTCCCCAAATTAGCCACAACAGGCCAGACCTTAAACAACTCACTCATAACACCAGTAGGAATCTGGTCTCCTTGTTCGAAATTTGTCCAAATGCAGCTGCGATATTGGGGACAAAAGACTAGTATATGAAAGAAGCCAAGATTGTACAGCTGATTTTTATGCATACATTGATAAAAGGATCAGAAATTATTTGTTTATTATCCCAATCAGACAAAGACTCTGACTGCTTGATGAATGAGGAGCACCTTTTGATATTCCTTTTCATTAAATGATAGGATCTGAGACCAGCATTGTCTTATAAGTCCTTTTTGAAGAATGCTGTATATTTCATCAGTGTTGTCTACGTTTTCATGGCATTCCGTCCAGTAGACGAAATCCCAGACAGTAGATGAAGTTTCTCCTTTATAACATTCACGGGCTAATCTTAGTGAATGATTGCATGGTGCATCAAACACTTCATGTGAATGATTATCTTGCATAAAGCCTTGTCACTAGCTTCACAACAAAAGCTTGTCGGCACATAAAAGGACTGGATTTGATCTGAATTATGACTTGAGCTAGTTTTCATTCAGAGAAAGAATGACAATATGAATAATAGAGGAACACTGCCTTAGGGAACTGCACACAGGCCTGTAGCCATGTGAGAGTATTCTCGACCTGCGTCTAATGACAAGAAAAGATGACCTGGTATGTGAAGTTAACACAAGGAGAATTTGTTAATTGCTGCACTAAATCGATGGGTTTTCCGCTGAAATGCTCGCCTGGAAAAAAGTTGACAGATTCTCATTGAGTTTACGCAAGCCGAGTGATTTGAAAAGCAGTTTTGGTCGACCCAAGTCACAAAAACGACATTGGCCTTTCCAAAATCCAAACCCATTTGGTGCCGCAAGCTCATCCATTGCATTTTCGTAGATCAATGGCGAAATTTTTGGAACCCACCAATGACACTTTCCGTCCTGGCTGAAACTAAATAGTGAGGACATTTCATCACCTGGATGGTGTTTTGATAAAGAACCTGGCGTGCCCAGCGCACAAATCCATTTACCGAGACTTAGGAGCAACGATTCTCCATGTTTAGTTTCCATGACGACCAATAACCAGCAATGGAACATCGCAATTAGGGTGTCGTTTCTACACCTTCCGGCATCACACCCTACCAGCAGCTATTAAAGTCTTTTTCACAAAAATCCTGGATTAATTTTAGCGTTATCGGTGCAAACATTGAAAACAAAGTAATGTAACCTTCGGCAAAAACTCTCAAAGACTCACAGACATGTTTTTTGTCTTGTGGCCCGCAGCCAAACAAGCACAATATAGAGCATGATAATTGTCAGGAGACCGATCAATTGATCACATCATTTTTCTCGCCAAATGTTTGAATTTCTTTTGTCTGCGGAGAAGAATACATGCTCATGCTATTTTTGTATACATAACCACTGTCACATTGTTATGCATGATGTTATTTTATAGAGCTTCGTTCGTGGTAAGAAAAAACATTCCTCTATTCAGAGTCATTACAAAATAATGGCATTGCTATAATAATGGCATTGGATTGCAGATGAAATGTACATCAAAGATGTAAATTTCCGTTTTGTCAATTTCAGCTCTGCTTGAAATGTACACTGACAGATGGGCTATGTATGAGAACTAAAAACCCAGTCCCCAGTCCGACATGGATCACTGTTTTCTTTAATTTCGCTGAAAAGAAGTCATGAAAGTAAGGCATTCTTTGAAAGTGATCGCTGCTATCTACATAATTACCCTTCTGAAGTGAGCGTCTGTATCACCCACCATCTCCGAATATCTGTTTACTTCAGCGACAAAAAACCTCAGCAAAATAAAAGCGGTTTTGTCAGGCAACTGCTTTTTCAACAACAAAGAAGCCTTGAAATTTGAAATGTTTTGAAAGTTTCAATTGTTGTAAAAGCATTATGTACATAACATATACGTGAAATGTGTACCGAAGTCTTTCACTGATCGAAGCAGTGCTAATGACAAGATCAAGGCAACGCTATAGAAATCGTGATCCTTCTGGAATGTCACCAACTCAAACAATGGCCTCACACTGGATTAATGAACCATTACTAATGACTATCGAACCCAAACAGACTTCCAGCTCATACTCATCAAGCTTCTAATGATTGTCAAACCTCGATACCATTCATACTCAATACATTCCCAGTGTCACATGTTTCTAGTCTGTCTCACAGTCCCTGAACCACATTATTTTCCCTACTGCCTTGCCCTCCCTGCAATGTAGTCTGTCTCACAGTCCCTGAACCACATTATTTTCCCTACTGCCTTGCCCTCCCTGCAATGTAGTCTGTCTCACAGTCCCTGAACCACATTATTTTCCCTACAGCCTTGCCCTCCCTGCAATGTAGTCTGTCTCACAGTCCCTGAACCACATTATTTTCCCTACTGCCTTGCCTTGCAATGTAGTCTCTCCACAGTCCCTGCAATTATTTTCCCTACTGCCTAGTCCTCCCTAAATGTAAGTCCCTGAACCACATTATTTTCCCTACTGCCTTGCCCTCCCTGCAATGCTACAACCCTAAATGAAGCAAGTCTAGTTTTCTCCAGGTTCTGAATCTCTTGTCTCCCTGGGGCTCCTTTTCAATTTAAATGGGTTTATTTTTTACAATCAAAATTATATATATTTAGAGACTAAGTGTTAGTCTGACATGTTAGTCTGACATGTCTCCAACCAATGTCCCTGGCACAAGAATTGTCCGGAAAATCGTTGAATTGGAAATTTGGTATGGGTATGGTGAGTAAACACAATGTTGAATGTTAAACTGACATCAAGACAAGAAACAGTCAATGGCTGACGTTCCCATCACTATCGTTGTCAGTCACTGACGACAATCCATGTCAGCACCCAGAAAACAATCAGTCAGACCCTACGTGGTAAACCTATCTCTAACACTCATTTTCTCTGACTAATTTCTGATCATCTAGATTCCTGGAAGATATACACCTTTGTGGAACTATGGCAAAAGAAACCTAATACCATGGAGTTTAACTAGATCAATCTTAGCTTCAGCGTGATTGGCAATGTCTCTAACACCGTTCTAGCCACACAAAAGAGTGAAAGGTATTTTGGACTGTCATTCAAAAAGAGACTGTAGATTTCTGTGACGAGATAAGAGTAATTTGAAGGACAGCTCATTTGAAGCCTGCACAGATAGGCTACCCCTGCAAGGAATACTTGCTAATTTTTCTGTACCGACTCACATGGGATCGTGCTATTTGGCTTATATCTTCTGACTGTGGTAGGCCCTGTGACTGTGTTTGATGATCAATCAGCAAGGATAAGAATTCTGTCTGCAATTGTCTTGAAATTTAAAAAATTCAATATCCTTTCAATTAATGTCATAAACATGATATGACCATTTGATGAAATCTCAAAATAAAATTTGAATTAAAAAAAACTATATCCAAAGTTGAATTTCGTAATATAAATGACCACATGAGTGAACAAATTATTAATCTGTTATGTTTTCCCAGCCCACATTCGTGAAAGAAAGTCCGGTTCATTCATAAACTAGCGATCTACATCTGTATGGGTCAGTTTGAATTAGTTGTACAGGAAACAGCATCAAGAGGCCAGTATACATGAATGAAATGCTGTAGGTATCCTGAACACAAGTCCCAACTAGCACCATTGCAGACCAGCTTGTAAGATATGATTGATCAGTTTTACAGGGAAACTAATAAATCACAGCTGCACAACAAAATCCCGATCCAGATGCAATCAATTCGGAGTCAGTGCGTAAATTTTTAACCAGATTTTTCTCTGGCCACTTTGACCTTGAGCCTACTCTCTCAGTCTTCATTGTTGCTGTAGACAATGGCTACCATTAAAACTGGAGGTCTGCCCGTTATCTAACAGCTGCTAATCCAGTTCAGTCATATCCATTTCATGTGGTAACTTGACCGAAAATATGATCCCTTTTTCACAACCATTCATATTTGCAACTTTTATTAGATGAATAGGCTTTGATTTAGCCATTCAGGAAGTTTTACAAAGGACATGTACCTGGTTTTCACTAAAACTTGATTAAGAAGATTGTGTATGCTGTAAAAGGGGCTGGACTAACGAGCATTTGAAATGTACAACATTGATGTTGAAATTGGACAACGTTGATTTCATGTACTTACAATATAAAAAGAAATTGACATTTCAATTCTACAAATATCTTGGATACTGTTGTACGACTGGCATCTTCAATTAGGGAGATAGGTAAATATTGTTTCTAATTTATAAAAACTACACAGGCTGCGTGGTATATACATTGAGAGGACATCAAAACAGAACTCCCCTCATGTAGATTTTTGTGTCTGCGTGAATTGCGTTTCAGCCCAAAGAGAAACAATACCCACTGGCAGGATGGAACTAATTCAAAGAGCTTTTACATAAATATTCCCAACACCCTCAAAACTTTATTTATTCCATACATCTGGCATTGGTTATGGCCAATATATCTGCAGGAACTGAGAATGAGGTTATGCTCTGCCTAAATACCGTTTTCCTGAGAAGAAGTTTTGATAATTTGTCAGTCCCAAATTTATGGTTTGCACTATTCCAAACTTTGTCTCAAGGAGCACAAAATAGAAATTCAGCGCTCATAGACAGGAAATTACCGGAAATCTTAAGCTGAATGAAAACTAAACTAGTAAAATTCCATGTCTTTAATTACTTCTTCATCTATTGAAAGTTGACAGGACCACATACGCTTCTAAGGCTTCAGTTGAATAGATTTGATAGCATGCACTTTGAAGGAGTTTTAGTATTGTAAGTCTGAAAGGATTACAGAGAAATGCAAGATTCTTTTATTGAAATGGACTGCACTTTCACATCTTGTCTGAAATGTTGAATTTCACTTTACTTCTTAAAGTGTCATCTAAATAGCTCCCTTTTGAGCGAAAAACGAGGTTTTGTATCCTAAATGCTATGTTCGACTACAAACTTATGTTTTTGTCGATTCCGTCTCTGGCTTTGATTCAAGACTCTATTCCCTGTCAGTGGCTGATAGAATCAATCTGGTTTTCCCCGTTTCTTCCTGTCTTTTGATTGGTTGACAAAAAACGTTAGTGGTAACCTAGTAACCCTCCCTCATACCAGAAAATTGTGGTATGCTGATGAAAAAAAGCCGAATCAAACTGTTCTTAGCTCATGAACTCAAGTCACTTCCTGTCTGTTCGTCAAACGTGGAATTAATTACTTTCAACGATCCTGGCATAAAACCAGAATTCACGTAAATAGCACTCACATCAAGCTCTAGGCAAAATGTAACATTTGAAGTCTGGGAAATCAACACATTCTTGGATTTTCCTACCGTTGTTTTTGTTTTCCAAAACAGGCGATGCACCAACAACAGAGCACATAATTGTTTTGACGGACACATAAAGGTGCTGATTTCCAGATGCAATTGACGATAAAGAACTAGACACTCGTTTCTGGACAGATGGCATTTGAACAGTGTAACGGATGTGCAACCCTCTCTCTCTACATTATCTAACATCCCTTGTGGATGATAAATTAGATTTCCTACTTTTTAGCCATGCCAGCATTTCCCTAACTATACAACCCATTTCCTAGACATCAAAAACAAATTATCATTGACAATAACTTACACATAACGTAACATAAGACATAAAACTAACCAAAACATCAACATGAAATGTTGTGCATTTCAATTAGCTATTGATTAATTGTAGGAGCATAGCCTCTCATCCTAACCTAGTAATACGGGACACGTTTGACGTAAATCAGCCGAAATGTACGCTACTTTTCCATGGAGTGTTGACACCCTGTTGAAAGAGAAAATAACATAGACACTCTCGTACATATATCACAGCCTGCGTTTGTCTACACGATGGTGTACAGTAGGCGAGACGCCCTTGTCAAGACGATGGCTTGTTTTTTTAGGCTATTTAGATGATAAATAGCTGCTGTTAGACAAGTCTCTTTATTAATGAGCAACTGTGACCACAATCCCTAATTCTATGAATAAATTATTATCCCAAAACCCAAATATCATATTTATAATAATCATTTTCAAATATTACACCGATACTGCTGTTTGCAGTTGGGGGCTCAAGGTTGATATATTCTCACCGACATCTATTTCAAGACGTGTGAAATGTGAAAGGTCTAGGATATCAGTGTTTGTGATAACTCGACTATGTCTTTGATGATTCTGACTCTGACACATAACATCTGTATGTCTTACAGAACTGCGACTTCATAACGATATCACAACCAGTACCCTGAACACGCTAGAAGGAAATAAAATATGTATCCATGCTTCCCCTAAATATAACTTTATCTTACTTCCATATTTCTGCTATGTAACTTCAAAGCTTCACCTTTCAATCTGACACAGGAATAAGATATTTGAAACTGATGAGCGAAATTGACGTGTTACGTGCAACTGACGATGAAATTGACATTATTTAGATGACAACATTTCCGTTTTTTTATTCCACTGTAGGGATTGATGAGGGCCATGTGTGAATTCCCCGAGGGATAGACTGCAGCGAAATGTAGAAACGCGGCAGTAGATCATATGGCCACCACATCTCATCTGGCGGACAGACATGAACACCAGTGTTGATATTATTCATACCACACATCTATGAGACTACCATTACCACTGGTAACTGACCCACAATGTTTACACAATAAATTGTGGCGATTTAGCTCTGATCTCTAATCGCTGGAAAGAATGGCATTTTGACGACTTAGATAGAAAGATTTCCAAGCTATGTAACCTCAAATACCCTGCTTGTTTGTATTGGGTAAACAGTGGAGAAATTCCAGTGTATATTTCAGTGTCTTGTAGCAGACAAAGCAGAATTGACCTTCATGGAAGGAAAAGAATCTTGGTTTCGGTTTCTAAAATGTTACAAATCTGATACAAAACATTTTCCCTCTCAATAATACCAACTAAACCAGTTTCTTGGCATATAAATCAACTTATGTTTTCACCTCACCAGTTTAATTCACAATTCAAAAAAAGATTCACACCCAAATGTCGGTTCATACAAAACATGCCATCTTGAAAAGATTATCAAGTGAGAAGACTTAACTTTCGAAAAATGCAAGTTGACAAGATTCTTATCAGAGTAAACCTAATATTTCCTGGAGATGTAAATCTATCTCCCAACCGACATCCCATATCCTTCCCAGAATCCCTTGGGGTAAAAACAAACTACATTGAACACTGTGTTTACATCAAAGAGCGGCTACTTCAACCCGACCACTACATACTCCATTGTGGACGAGTTACTTCAGCACTGCTGGCATCGCAAACCTATTAGAGGAAGATATGTATACGTAATCATATTTATGTCCCTCGGTTTTCACTCAGCTGAACAGCCAAGTTGATCTCTACATTGTCTAGACTTCCCACAGTCTAGACTGACATAGAGTCGAGGCCCAAATGACAGTTCATCATGGCGGTATAGTATTCCTTAGTCAAACCGTAAAATTCTATTCAATTATTAACCGTTCCAATCTTGTTCGACAGGGGGACATCAATTATTCATTACTCACACATTATCACAAATTCATGTCAATAAATAATAAAACAGGTTATTTATTAAATTGAATTAAACTGGCGATAAGAGATTCCCTTCGTGACTGAGAAATATCTACCATCAGAAATATTCAATGAATGAATGTACCTCTATTATCTGGCATTGTTTTCGTCTCCATGGCAACACAATACCAATGACTAACTGCTACATGTATCTCTCCGTGATAAACAAACAGCAACAAAATCAGTCTCATTCAATTTCCTGTAAGACGTCATGTCATACTTCGTCACCACTCAAATTGTCAGTTATACTAATGTAGGCCTATATGAATGCTAATATTGACTGTTTTGCTTATTGAAAATATTAGCTTTGGTTGTGTCAATATTCATACACCCCTTGAAATGGTCCACGTAGTTATGTCCTTCTCGTCAACTTCGGCCACCATGGGAAAGGGAGATGAAATATTCACTTCTGCCATTCTGTATTATCTTCGAAATGGCGTCAACTATATTTACAACTCTCCCAGGCTGATTGCTTGATGCCCGACATTTTTGAACTGCAATTTGGATGAGATATTCGCATAGCTCAATTCAATATTTATAACTACCATTTTTTGTGGAAGGAAGCTGTATCCATTGAAATACAAGTCATCATTGTTCAGACTTCCAAAAAATTAAATCTTATCAATTCAGGGAAAAAACACTTTATTTTGATAGTTACCCAGAATCAGATATATTTTAAAATGGGGCGAAATCAAGCTACATTCATTATGAAATATGTATGTAAATATTTACGTATCTGTAAAAGTGATATGGGTTGAGGCAATTAACTCGTCAGCTTTAGTGTCAACACCTTCAATGGCGTGGCATGTTTATACCATATCTTGACCTACAGCTTGGGAAAGTTGTCAAGTACGCTATATTTCACCTTACAAACCCATCCATTTCACATATCTGCATACACCGCCTTGGGTTTATTCGTTTTATTCATTTTATTCTACACATCAAACGCAGCCAATAGGACCAAGTGTCGATTGCATGTACATTTCACTAGTTGATTTCGCCTGCGCTATCAGATAACGTTTGCGTAGAGAAGGATACCATGTTTTCTCATCCGACCATGATGCCCTGTGCTGGAAGCTATCATCAAGAAACTGATCTACCCAAACTAAATGGAATTTCTGAGTTATCATACAAAACATCCATTTTTTTATAGTGTTTTTCCATGAAGAATGCACACTTATAACCTTGTCACTAACAAACTAATGGGTTCACGGAAATCATCAATATCGTGTCTGTAATTGCTGATAAAGCATTCTGTTGACTCAGTGAGTAAGATGTCAAATACTATTAATTGCTGATCAACTGATACTAAAACTGTACTACACAAAAATGAGAATTGAGTACTTTATCCAGTGAAGATTGAGCACCGAATTTTATAAAATATACACTGAAGTCTTCATGATCCTTGACTTTATTTGTTCAACATATACACTGCCAGAAAACGCACCTTATATAAATGAGTGAGTGAGTGAGTGAGTTTAGTTTTAGGCCGCTTTTAGCAATATTCCAGCAATATCACGGCGGGGGACACCAGAAATGGACTTAACACATTGTGCCCATGTGGGGAATCGATTATATAAATGAACAATATGCAGCACAATAAACATTTTTAGTAAATATGTTAATTTTTAATTATATTTAAATTTACAACTCCAGCATAACTGACGTAAATTACAGACAGGCATTTACTGTTGAAAGGAACCGATTATCTAGTGATCTACTTCTGAAATTAACCTAACACCTGTGTATATGGAACCGCCTTTGAAGTTTGACTATGTTTCATTAACATAATAGACAAGCCATCAACAACAGGATTCTCTGTCAAGATGTCGCCTCCATTGCAATCCACACATCTGAAGTGTCAACAAAACCACAACAAAGCACCTTATCCCTTGAAATAAATCTTACAAAATCACAAACACACCCGCTGAATCTAATTAATACATTGAGTACAGTATTTCCCCAAATGAGGTATTTGAACAACTATGCCCCTCAGCCATGGCCATTGTTGGGGAAGACTAGACTGGCTATTAGGTCGTATGTGACGACCGGAACTAGGCCTTGCAATTAAACCTTATACAATAACGACTCACTTTTGATCCTGGGAGCTCTGATACACAACAGGAAGCACAAAAGGATTGTGGGACAGGCGTAGTGCCATCTAACCACTGTTTTCCTTCGAAAATCCCATGGTTACTGTTTAATTTTATTATGAAACAGACGAAGCTGGTAATCATCTCTGAGGGGGGTTCCTGGGTATCGGCAAACAATTGGAGTTATGTTTGTTCTTCAAACAGCCTCAACAATAGCCATTTGTCAAAACAAACACAACAATTATGCATTCAGACCAATGAAATCTCTCAAAATGTCACTTTTATCGAAATCGGTCCAATTTTGACTTTCATTGGCAATCTTTCTATTTACACCATGTTTTAACAGTTATCAGACTCGCAGCACAATGACTGTTAACAGTGATATTAGAACAGTCTTCCATGGAATATTTACAACAGACCAAACAGACCACCATCATAGACAGTGAATATTGATCAGGAAATGGACAAATAAATCTTAATCAGAGTTAGTTCCAAGTCTTGCTTCTCCAGAAGGGGGTTAACAAAGTCGGCTTTTTTCTTGTCTTCAAAGATCCAGTTATAGTGCTCCCTTAAATGGCTTCAAAGCTTCTAACCAGCCAAGCCCGAGTTTCTGAAATTTCCGCCCATGTCAAAATAGCTTCACTTGCCTTAGAGAAGCAATCTTGTGTTCAGCGTTCCATTGACTGATCAAACTGGCCTCTGATATTTGGCACTTAATTTTACCAATTTGTAATTCTTTTTAGCAGAAAATGCTGAAAAATATGTTCCAAAAGATACCAAAATTTAAAAATTTAGTTTTAAAATTAAATATTACTGATAGAACAGTTACCTTCTTCAATAGAACAGCAACGGATGCCAGAAAGTCTTAAGTTCTGAATATGTTATTAATAAGTTTCCAGTATTTCCATAAGTACCGTGCAGTGATACGTGGGTTAGGCGAGGTTAGGTATTAGCTCCATGTCTGTTTCTGATGCTTGACACCGATTTCTAAAGCTAACATTTGCTTTAATTTAATTAATGGATAATTCACACATTCTTTGCAGCATCTGGAGGAGTTAAAAGCACACTAATTCAATTCTGGTAGAAATTGGACAAAAACGCTAACTGAATTTGACAGTATGAAGAAAGAGCTGTCAGGGGTGTACCGATCTACACTGAAACACATCTGAAACACTATAATCTGACGGAGACTTCCCTCTATCACCACAATAATTAAGTATTAATCATCACATAAATCTATTGCAACTGACGATGCCAATCGCTCGTCCATTTCACTAAGCCTCGATACAGCCTTGTGCACATTGCTCTGCATTTGTCATTGTCCAACAAAACAAAAGTCTCATTTCCAACAACTTGACTTAAATAATCGATTTACCTTACAGTACTAAAGAACTGCCACATAAGAACAACTCTATCAGTGACAATATTGGTTTGTCAGTCCAGAAAAAAACTAACAACAGAAAGCCAATTCTACACTGCTCAAAAAGCGAGCTGTTCAAGTAAGTGCTACAATCAAATTACGTTGGAAAATAAAAATATTAAGCATCAATCACAAGAGAATTAACCATTAACAAATTCATCCCTGTTTTTTGTTCTAAATGTCAATCCATTCTCCATAGATTCTATTCGCTATCAAAATTCATCCCAACAGGGACATACTCTAGCCTTGGTGCTACAACTTTCAATAAATATGCCTCGTTTACACAAATATTAAATGTGAACTAGTTTGGTACATCATTCTAACATTAAAACACAATCACAAACAATAAAATGGGTGCAGGGACCGATAAAAAGTGCCTTGCCATAACATCGAGGTTCTGCTCAATACCAATAACCTGGAAACTGAGAAATCAATAAAGTACATTTTGTCCGTTCATTCATGCAAACTGTTGTTCATACCAATTGTTCACGTCTACCTATTGTGCAGCAATTTCTAACCATGCTTGACAAGTCTCTCTAATAATATGAACGAATGTTACCTGAATATTCACACACCAGCAAATACATTAAGTTTCAACACCAAGCAATTGCAGAACAATACTACTTAACCCAAAGTAAAATTAGAAAATGTTGCTGAAAATGAAAAAATGCTTACTTGCAATTTTAGATGAGGATGATGAACATCATTGGGAATATTACTGTGATCGTTATATCTTCAGTCATCAGTGATAAAGCTGATATTGTTGAATATTTCATGCAGTCTCTTTGGTGTCGAAATATCACCAAATCTAATATTGATGATAAGAGGAAACGCTCATATTAATGGTAGACTTAAATACCTCTCCTCATGTATATTTCACACAGTCTGTCAGTAAGTATGCAAAATCTGGAAATATTCTCCGAACTATAATCTTCGTAATCTTCATAAATCTCAAAAACGTTTTGGTGAATACTGCATAACAAACCCATGTGAATGTTTCGCGATCTTAAACATTATTGACTAACGTAGTAATGTTTATTGTCATACAACATGTGGTTTTCTTGGCATTAAATCAAAATCTGCCATAATCATAATAATCTTTTTCAACTGTGTGATCAAACGGTCATGTTTACGTTATTTTATGTTAGCCAACACAACATTCAAGGGACAATTTTCCGGTAAATAGTTTGCATATAAATAAACACATCAGTGTGGATAGATGCTAATTTTATGGCCGTTCTTTCCACTTCATGCAAGATGTGCTCTTGCATGAATCTGCTATCCATCTGGCTTGAAAATATGGAATGTGCGTGAAGTGTGCACACATGACGTGTAATCGACGCATGTAGTTTTCAACAGCTGACAAATTAGCATACAACTTTGTCCTATATTCCCAGAAAGACCTATCTGCTTCAGTGCTATGTGCGAATGTTTATTACATCGATTTCACAATTACCACAAACACGACGAAATTTCACTATGAGCGTTCATAACCTGAAAGCATTATTTTTTGAGATGTTGACAATTCCTTGTTAGACTTCTCGGGTAACAGAATATGAAATTAATTCCTTTTCAGATGCATTGATAATGTGAATTAGGCTTTATTCAAACTTGAATAGTTTAATCACTTGCAATAGCTTTTAGCTCTGGAGGATTAGACATGGAATGTCTGATAGAGAGTCAGACACAACTTTGAAGCTTTCTTGTCCGAAAGGTTTTCATAATTGACGAATTCAAGCGACATAAACATCGATGGAGCATACTCAACATTCACGGTCCTCAGTACCACTTCTTATGCATGTGTGCAACTTTACAAGCAACAGACCAAACTGAACTCGATATGGTCTTTTTGAAAAATATTTCGCTTGACCCTGACTAAGGACACGATTATTGACTCAAATCCTTGTTCGATCACTCGAGGGGAACTGCCACAGCTATAGTCAAACACAGAATAAAGCCTAGATTTATTTAGATTACAAAGAGAATGTTCTTATTCAGTCCAGTCAAGTCAATGCGAATTTGATGCACCAACTGAGATTCATATTCAGCTTAAAGGAGTTTGCTAAAATCCCCAGCGGTCGGCCATCAATGTTAAAGATGGGCAAAACAGGATGAAAAAATGGCCATTTCCTGCTATGAGCAGCCCCGAAATTGTGGAAGTCAAACTGAAGAAAATATGCAAACATTCACAGGTTAAAAAATCTTCGCACATTTTTCAACAAGTCATTGTACGAGAGAGATTATTGATTGTAAACATACTTGAAATGCCCAAAAAATAAATATAAATGCACTTCTATGACCTTCGATGTCATCGTTATTGTCATAATCATACATGGAGGTCTCAAGGTCAACACAAACCCAGGTGAGTCTGTTCACAACCAGAGGTAACAGTGTCCAGATACTGAAACTGCCCATTAAGTGACCTATGTTTATTCATAACTATCGGTCTTTTCTCATTCATAATGCACTGGACATTAAGCCAGGTCCATCCTGAATTAAACATTCCAGACTTTTCTCGTATCGTGTGTGTTGGGTCGGTGTTTGGTGCGTGTGTTTGCACACAGGGTTCCAGGAGTCGGGCATCAGGTAATCTGTGGAAGGTACGTGGGCATGTTTGTCAACAACTCCCAACGCATTTTCAACATTGGCGAGAATGTGTTAACAGGCCTTAGAAACGCAACGTCAACATGAAATCGGATTTTGATGGAAAAATAAAATGTAAGAAGAAACCGAGGTAGACTTGGGTTAATAAGTACAATGCACTGTCTTCAAATATCTGCTGACATTTTAGAGAAGGTATTCACGCCATAACTTCAGATTTATACTATCAAATTTTGAATTCAAATTGACATAATTTATGATTTTGTATACTTTAAACATAAGCCTTGAATACATGAGCATTTATTTAATTTTAGCATTTTACAACCGTTATTAAAAGTAGGTATGAACATATCATCATGAACAATGGAGGCAACAACATGTGACCACCAAGACTCGGAATGCGACACAAGACATGACGCCCACTGACGGAGATACTCATCACAGTGACAACTACCCCTCGTCTAAAGTACGCCTATTTCACTATTCATCTCCAGACCTCTTTATTTTCATTTCATGTGTTCTTTCAAAACACTTCCCGAACAAAGAACTTTACAGCTGCTGTACTCTATTTGCACAAAGGCAAATATTCAGGCTAGAATTTCTTCTCTAATTGCTATTTGTCTAGTTTCTGCCTAAAGAAACAACTATTTTCAATTTGAATATTGTTCTCAGCATACAAGATATCATTGGGAAGAAGATTTGTATTTTTAGAAATAGTATACAAGTAAGCTATGTACACAAAGACGAGCATCGTATTTAGCCCTCGGACCAAATGTTGCTAAATCAACGTCACAGTTGCCATCATCCATTTCATGCCAGTAACAACCTTTAAATTTGAAATCAGATTCTTAATCAGAAAGACAGGATTTCACCTTACACAAATTTTCTAAACTTGTTATTCTCCAAACAAAACAATTATCTGAAAAACCACAGCTGCCATAGAACAATACTGAGTCAGTACCATCTGGTTTTATTACGGGGTGATCGCTAACCTGCAATTAGGAAAGGGTCTTCCCTATCAAAAAATTAAACCGACTTTGACTTTTGAAATGTAAGAGTCCCTTGCGGACTTCAAGTTCATCTGAATCACTGGATCCGCCATTAATGTGATTGGAGACCAGCTGGGGAGATTCTTCCCTGATTGGTCCAAATTGGCAATGATGACATTTGATTGGTCGAAATGGGATTTGATGAAATCTGATTGGTGCATTGGGACAGGGCTCAAGGATCAAAGTCAGTGGTGGTTCCCTCTACAATACAGATGTTCCCAAATCCGGAGTTCCCCGAACGGATGTTCCAAGACTGATCATTGGACTTTAGGGAAAACAGTATCCAGATCATTACATTTCCGAGAAACCAATTATGTTGATCTCACCTTCCAATAAGAACCTCCAATCATGAGTCTCAATTCATTACTTTGTCTGATGGCTCAGTTAAAGCTTTTCAAGCTCACAGACCAACTTACTCAAGTAATTATGTTCAAAATGAGAAAGGGCAGACTGTAAGTGTATACACTACAATCAGAACAGATTTGTTTTAGTAACTGACAATGGTTTAGCATAAAGAATTAAATCGGACCACACTACCTTTAGTTTGAAACTGAAAGCAGGAAAACATAATAACATGGAAATACAGCATAGATATACCTTCTTTACAAAATTAAAACATGAAAAATCAAAGCCCCAACATGCTTACACTCTTCACACCGTGTGTCATTAGTGTCTGTTATTAGTGATCTGTATGATCAAAGTGATCTGTATGATCATATCTGTATGATCTGTATGATCATAGCGATCTGTAATCATAGATCATAGTGATCTGTATAGTGATCATAGTGATCTGTATGATCATAGTGATCTGTATGATCATAGCGATCTGTATGATCATAGTGATCTGTATGATCATAGTGATCTGTATGATCATAGCGATCTGTATGATCATAGCGATCTGTATGATCATAGTGATCAGTATGATCATAGTGATCATATCATTTTCAACACTATTTTGCCTTTATGTCCAATGGAAACTGTCTTATTTAGCAATCTAGACATTGACATATTTACCACATAAATCTGAAAATACTTACTTTACATTAAGACTGAAGTTTGATCATATGACCTTATGTTTCTTTATTTAAATCTTAAATTTGGCAATAAGTTGTCTAATTTCATAAAGTTGTTTCATGCTAGATCAGGGCCCAGTAGGCCCTGATTGTCTCTCCATGACCTGAACCTTTACTCAAGATGAATCTCAAACAAATCTGCAGCTGAAACTTGTCCTTGCTGGTATTTACTCGACTTACAAAAGCGGCTGTAAGCCAACTCTCACGTCTTGGTAAGACAGATCATGGATAAGGCCCATGTTTGATGCCATCGTCACGGTAACCTTGGTTGCCACGGCAATTGAGGCTGAACAGATTACAAACCCTTTATTGGGTAACATGGCTGTTATTTTCTATTTGAGAGTCATTTGACCAAATATTTGAAAATCTTTGTAAAACAAATCCACTTTCAACTCTGTCTAGAACAACAGCCGATGAGACTTTTCTTTTGGAACGTGTTTTAACATTTATGTATAGCTGTAAGATTTGCAGGACAAATGGCCAGGATTCACAAGATATCAATGCCATATGATTTGATTTCCAGGATGTGTAATTCTTTTACACCCCTGTAAGCATCACACTATACTAGCACCACAACCAGAATTGGAATGACCAAACAGATGAAAATAAATTCCTGTCTTCAAAGACAGGCCATGCTGTAATGCTTAAGTCTGACAGTGCATAGCAAACGAGTGATTACCACAGACGCATAAATCGAAGTGGACTAGGAAAAAATGAAAATATATACCATCGAAATCCCCCTAATACGAAGCTAGGACCTTTGCTGGGATGCTGGGTTATTTCTCGGCTATAAAATCTGTCGTAAAAACAGCCTACGAAGGTGGCGTTCCCCATTACTTGACTGGAGGCTGTAATTTCAACTGAGCACTTAATGATGGTGGAAAGAAACCTATCCAAGCAAGGCAGTAAACCCTGCATTAAAAGTACATCGGGTTACTAGGGGATTCACTTCACTGGAAAACTTTTGTCTATTCTGCCTGTTTTTCCATGAAGGTGGCGGATGTACACAATGAAAACCTGAACTGACCCACACATGGATTTTGAATTTGGGTATTGGCACTTTGGCACCAGTTCCAATTCTTCTCACTTATCTGATCGACGAAAACCATATCTGATTCAGTGTCCAATTATGAATGCTCTACCTCATGGAGAAGCCCCGAACTTCACAATTTTCTCTGATGGGAAAATAATCGGATGTAAAGTCATGGCCGATCACCTGTTACCCTGTGTAAAATCTGAACTTAGGATCCAAATGCCATGTGTTTGATTGGAAGGAAAATTGATGCAGCGTTTGTTTTTTTATGGTCAGTGGGGCAAATGGGGAGCAATCATTATCAAAACCAAGCATCGTTAATTTGCAGGGCTGGAAGGTAGCAGACAACCCTGGCTGCTCATCAACTCTCCTTAGCTCCTCAGTTTTAACAGAACAGTGTTCCACTTAAATTGACTTGTAATCAAATTAATAAATATTGGTGAACAGCATTTTCCTTTTTTTCTAAACTTAACAGTTTCATCATTACCGGATGATCATGTTCGCAAATTTCTTGTTCAAACAAAGGCCATGTGAAACCATGCCAGTCAGTTAATCCATTTCAAACACATGATGATGTCTCCAGTGCCAGCAACTGTGGCGCTCACATGGCGCTGGAGACATTGTTTGGTCTTGTCAATTGAGTACCAACGATGAATTGATACCCTTATGACATTCCGTCAACATGGGAGATTGACCAGTTCCTTAAGAAACAATTTGCTGGAATAACAATATCGTTTCTGCTCATGTTTCTAATTACTCCTCATGTCAATAGTCAAATGATTGACACTTCCCGAAATGCACGTCCTGATATCATTGCTAATTGATTTATATCATTTTAATAAAATCCTTAATTATTTGTTCAAATTAGTTTTCAAATGGAGCACAATAGCTGGAAATAAACATTTATTCAATCAAATTTTTTAATTTTGATTGTAAATGCCTAATTGAACGGTGGCCTGCCAATGACAGAAATGTATTGAAATGAACCCCAGTCATTGCTCATGCCTGGACGGATTCCGATGTCATATCAACAGCATATGTCTCTGCCACAACACCTCCCTTTACTAGCACACAGAGACAAACGAGAACTCTTCTGATAAAGGAGGAAACAAAGGCTATGACTCACCCAATCTTCACACTGAATCCCTATCTCATTTTTACCTCAGTCTCTAGAGAGCTATACCCACTTGTGCAAAGCAAATGAAATTGTTAGGGAGCTGTAATGAACCACATGAGGAGAATTCTTCCTAACCAAGGCCTGCTTTGGATGCATTTTGTCCGGAGACAAGAATAATTCCATTAGACCTTTGGGTCTTCACACAAAGGTTTTCACAAAAACAAGGGCCAGCGATTCATGACCCAAGTCAGTAGCTACCGGTTCCCGTCCATCATGGCCAGAGCTTTCACAGTTTGTCTTCATTAATTTTCAGACATAACAGAAATGATGATCCTGCAGAGAAACAATGGGTCTGAGTACCCACTGTTCTCTACCACAGTTCCCTGATGGAGACATGCCTCAAGGGCCACATGAAAATAAAGGTCATCTTTTGACAAAAAGGGCACCAGAATTTATGGCTATGATCAGGGTCATCCTGTCTCCCGGGGTAACCCGAGATGTCTTTACATCCTTACCGTCCACCCGGGTTTCAGGAACGGTCACCTCGTCAAGGATGGCAGTTAATAGGGTATTGATACGGGTTTCAGGGGGCTGAAAGGGATAAAACAGGCTTAGAATACCCCACCACCCTACACCCCTGGGCTATCCCTCTACAACCGGAGGTCAGAGAGTTAATATTTGAATGAAAATGATATTCCATTTCAGACTCAGAGTGAGTGTTGAATTTCAAAGAATCTGACAAAATGTCCACCCTTGACAAGAAATAGTTAAATCGGAAATTCAAGATCTTTGTACGACAAAATTTGAGAATATCTGGAAATAATGTTGGGATCGTGTTTAAATTTGCCTAAAATTTTCACCCCGGCCCCTCCCCTAATAATGGCCTTCGACCCCCTTCCCTCCCCCTCCTCTTGAGTTCCATATAAAGGAATGCATTGCTTCTTGGATAATGTGGCCTGATAAAATCGGTACTCCCCACTGAGACCCAAGTTATCAATCCAAATGTAATGACAGGTTCCTTCATGTCCATCAAAAGACGAAAATTGGTCGGAATCCTTCAACTTTCAAGACCAGTTGGAGAAATTCGGGCGGGGCTGTAGTTTAATTGGATGTAAGCAGGTGAACAGAACAGGGCAGTCTGTACAAGACATCTTTGAATACAGAATTAATTTGATTTCAGCCGGTGTCGACCATTTTGAAGGACTTTTTACTGCAAGTCGCATGACTCAGACTAGCCAGCTGGTTTGGATGGGGTGACGCAACGGAAAAAGTGCCGACCTGTCAATTCATATTAACACTTTTTTCACAAAAACATCTCTATTTTCCAATGGGTATGATCACCGCTGGCAAGGGGCGAGACCAAAAAGAAGAAATTTCTTTCGAGACGAAACCAAGAGCCGTTCTTGCGAAGTTAACCGGAAAAGTCAGGCCCTGTCCATTGCTGACAAGCCCTACGCGGGGTAATTACAGAATGAATCGCCATTCCTTGAAAAAATAATTTCTTCTGAAATGTCCAAGGGGACGAAAATGGAAATACAATCTCCTTAATCAGGAGAAATTAACATCTCCAGATACACTGAAGTAATTACCCATGCTGCAAGAACATAAAAATCTTTTAGTTTAAGTTTACGACAAGCTACAGACATTTTCTTACGTTTGTCTAAATTTAACTCATGGAACATTTTATCTAACAGCCACAAAATATTCCTTAACACCCAGCTCCCCACAGCCAGAACCATTTACAATTATTTGACAAAACCCTTTCATTCCATGATGCCAAGAGAAATCTATTCAGTCATTGACTACAAGTTTAATTTGACTGGGGATTAAAATTGCAATATCTAACATCTGAATACCGACTTTCAATACACTCAGCACCCTGTTGCCAGTGCATGCCGTGAAGTACTTCATATTGCACGACTCACTATATCCCGGTTCTGGGCTAATATATAGTCAAATAATCACCGGGCCATGACCTCAAACTTGGGTGTGAGTCCTTGATGACCAGAGGAAAGCTGACCCACAACCTCTTGGAACTGACCCCACACCTTTTGAAGCTGAGAAACACCTCTCACCAGCTGTGCAGAACATTGTTTGAAAACAAACATACATGTTGTCAATATCACACGGTACCTTGTACATTTCATATACACACTGTACACCACAGTTGGTTATCGCATGACCTACTGGTGAGATATTGTGTATATTGTATGTAAATATCAAGGCACTATCTGTCCATCACTTGCACATTTCACACCACATGCTGAAGGAACATGCCAATACCATCACTCGCACATATCAACCCTAACAAAAGCATCTGCATTACAGTGTTATAAAAGCGACACAATGGAAATTACACGCTTTTATCTTTTCAAAGCAGGATCTGTCCGAACATCAAACCTGTCAACCTTTATATTTTCAATTCCATGGAGCACAATGTTTACACTCTAAACTAGGTATGTACGAGTTAAGAAAACACTGAGTGGTCAGCACGAACTACATGCCCTCGGGCACCAGGACTGTAATGTACAAGACTAGTCCATCGTATGTTTCCGATTGTTTCCATCCCTCTTCCGACATCTTGAGGGTTTGAGGAGTAAAGACTTGTTCCCCCGAAGTGGGCCATACTGTCTACACTTGGTTTTCACACCCTTAGGGGTCAAAACACCTATTTAAATCCCCTGTTGAAAGGGGTAGCACTCTAGGGGTCAATAATGTCATTAGGACCAAGGTTCTGGGGTGAAAACTACATCATGCTCTTATCTCAAGTGGTTTCACCATGTTAGGTCTGCTTCTACCTTTGTTTGACGATTTGACAGTTTTCAAGAATGTGAAATAAGAGGCTGATGTTATGGAAAAGTCATTATTATTCATGACTTGAATATCATTTACAATGTTTAGAAAAGTACTTGTCAACATGAAATAGCTATTTTAAGTGTACATTTCAGGTACTGCAGCCGTGGTGAAATTTGGTTGTAATTAACGACTCGTTATTAACATGAAACTGATAATAGCAACGAAAGTTTGAAATATGATATGTAGTGATGTCAAACTACGTAAACATGAATACTAAAGCTTGAAATTTGCATTTGAAAAGGACATCAGTGAATAGGATCTGGTAAAAACATATGTTGGGCTGTATTGTATCAATTGATTTTTTTGGCGGGCACAATGACAAAACATTTCCCATGTCCTCAAATTCAACAAAGGACCCTGAATTTAATTACAAATCAATTTTTCAATACAAAACAGTTACCATAGAAACGCAAATGATGGGAGGCGGAAGTTTTGTTGATGACGACTCGGTTAATTCATGAAATAGGTCCCAACCCTTGATGATGTAATACACATGAATTTCAGACAGCTAATTGGGAACAAATTGCATCCAAAGATCCGCGAGGAGAGATTACCGAGAGCATGGAGCTAGCTAATAGGGTCGACAAACCTCATCCAATCAAGCCAGTTTGCTAAATATTGTCATTTTCAAATTTGACAGACTTAATTATGATGATCAGCTAAAAACTGCAATTATGATCTTGGGGGTCCAAATTTTCTATCAAACTATTAGCAACATTCCACATATTCAAGTGGATTAAATTCAAATTCTCGCACAATTAGAGGATGAAAATATAATGAGATTTTCATACAAATACCTCACTTTTCAATGCAATTTTGTTGAGATTTCAGCGTCTATTTCAAAATCATTTTCCACTGGCTTTCATTAACAACTTAATCAGTATTTCATTAAACTGGTAATAACATTACGAAGAAAGTTCCCAAGTGTTCCATTTTCGTTGATTTCATCTCACTGGGATCCGTCTCGTCGTCCTCAGTGGGATCTGTCCAATCACCCAGAGATGAAAGCTTAATCCCATACCTATCATTCCGATATGGCTCTTACTCCTGCTATATGACTGCTATGTTGATAGGAACATTCTTCATGTTCCAAGTTTACGAAGTTATTTCATTGATTTTTTCGAAGATAAAGTGAAGTGATTAGACCACATGACACGTTAATATCACCGTCAAACTAATAGAGTTGGGGTAAAGTACTGTG
Organism: Haliotis rubra; assembly: GCF_003918875.1. Lineage (NCBI taxonomy): Eukaryota > Metazoa > Mollusca > Gastropoda > Lepetellida > Haliotidae > Haliotis > Haliotis rubra. Next base: position 1,865,948 of record NW_025767668.1, on the reverse strand, counting down.
TTTGACCACAGACAGCCATTGGTCACCTGTAATATAAAACATCACTGAAGGCTGCCTTTTGATGACTTTCTTTGAACTTTAATAACCATAAATACAATTCCATAAATGTTATTTCTCTTAAAATATGGCAATAAAGGCTATTACATAAAATCAATGTATTATCTTACAGTTCACCAACTGTACTCCGCTCTTCTTACAAATCTATGAAATAAAAAATATTTTTGATACATAAACATTCATTAACAATGGTCACTAATGAAGGTAATATGTCTATAATAAACATTCCCTTTTCTTCATTGATTGAACAACAACAGCTGGGTCCATGACCTGATAATAGATGGCAGCTCTATCTGAAGCAATGGTCACTATGCAACTGACTAATTGGCCAATGGATGACCTGTCAATCAATGCTGTCCTTGACGTGAAAGTATAAGATGGAGCGTGGATGGTAAAACCAACACCATTAAGGTCTTGTCAATTCCCATGTTGAAATAACAACACAATGAATATGTTCCTAACAGGGTAGACACTAATCCTATTAGTGTTATGTCACCTTGAGTGGGTGTTGACACAAGAGATTGTGTCATGCTTGGTCAAGACAGACCTCTGTATGCTTGACCAGTGTTGATGGATAACATAATCCCTCCCATATCTCTCAGCACTGTATCTCCATTATCTCGTCCTAACCTCACTGTTTTGACAACCTACTTGCACTGTTTACACAGGAAACATGTACATTTCGCTTGTAGATTTCGTGATTAATACCTGACCTTTGATCAACCTTGTTTCCACAAGGAACAGATATGAAATGTTATGTAAACTCTGGACATTGTTAAAAAAATAAGTTATTTAAAAATTGGAAATATTAATATCAGTAATATTAAACATCATATTTCAACAATGAAAAGGCTTAATTAAAAAATTGTGTTCTTAAGGAACCAAAATGTTACATACATTTCATATCATCGTTAACATTTAATAATATTGGCTTTGAAAAAGGTTATGGCTTAAATTAGACGTTATTTTATCCAGGAAGCAAGTAAAGCCTATATTATTACAGTACTGTGACCCAAATGTTATAATTCAGACACAGAAATGAAAATGGTTTGGCTACAAATCCACAGAGACCATACAAGACTTATCATGTCAATTTCAATTCATTTGGAAATGATCTCTTGTGACATGTGCTCTTAATTCGCCCCTCACATGACATTGATGAATATTATGACAGAAAAGGGCTCTTATCTGCGATTACTTCAGATCCTGTAACCAGTTTATGGCCCTCTACAGCCCCTAACTGGCCAGTGGTCAAAAGCTAATGGACTACCTCGACAGGGTAATAAATAGCTGCGCCATGTAACAGGTATGTGTTCATGGGTTCTACAATTTACTGCCCTGTTACAGCATCTTCTAAATGATGCAGATAATCATGATGAATGTGCCCTGGTTTGTTGTCTACACACTAGGAGTGGCATTGTATAACTGTCATTGTTTCAACACCTAATGCTGATTGTAGTATTCTCACTCGTTAATTGCTCGTCAGTTGCAACTGAGGGTGAAATGAACAAAACCACATTTCAAGTGTATAATGAGTGAAGTTAGCTTTACACCGCTTTTAGCAATATTCCAGCAATATCATGGCGGGGGACACCAGAAATGGTCTTCACACATTGTACCCATGTGGGGAATCAAACCTGGGTCTTCGGCATGACAAATGAATGCTTTAACCACTAGGCTACCTTACCACCCCTGAAGTGTATAATGATTCTTTACATGGAGAATTGAAATTGTTATATTGCATACATTTCATGTTATTACCTTCTTACCAAATTTCTTACCTCAGGGGACACAGATTAGAAGGAATCCTACAAATGCGACCTCAAGCAAAAGAAAGGTTATTCACCCGAATTTGATCCAAATTAAAGTTTTTCAACAAAATTAACATATACCATGAAGGTTTTTGTGTGGAATAAGTTCTTGGAAGAGTGTTTCATTGTCCTCTGTCTATCAACCACAACAAAGGGTTTATTGGATGAATGAATGTACATTACTGCCTGGAAGTGTTATGTACAAGATAATCCCACTCAACCCAGTGGTCAAGATTGACATTGACAACACGACAATACTGTAAGTGGCTAAACAGGCTCTAACAAATTGCTCTGGAAAAACATTTTGCAATGCCAGACCTACTGCCCCAGGGAGACTCTGGAGGGCTGTGTCAGGGGTAATGGTGGCAGGAACAGATTGGCCCTCATGTGGCACTTCAAACTTGACTGACAGTAAAATGGACTCATGTTAATTTCAGTTGTAAATTTCAATGCTAACAGGTTTTAATTGACAGTAAAGGATCTGTAGTCTTCAATGACCACTGTGGGACTGACATTCCTTAACATTTGGTTCCTGAAGACGTTGAATGATGACACATCGCTTCTCCAGTCTCGATATCTGTGACTTTAAACGACCAATGCCAGGAAATAAAAGATGAATTTGAATATCTAATCGTAAGATGGATGGAGCAGATTGTTCAATTCATTACATTCACACTTGTCACAACTTGTTTCAGAAATGTACATCAACCATGGTCTTTGCGATTCAAATTGGAATTTGCTGGGACCAGAGTGTAATTGTTTTCACTGCATAAGAACATATGACTAGCTACAAGCATAAATCTTGTCATACGTGTGTGCATTGGGATTTGTGAAATTGAGTTGGTTCTTTCGTGAGTGGCCCCTAAAATCTATCACCTGTCATATTGTATGTCAAAACAGTCAGACAGATACTCAACGGGATAATCTTTGTCAATTGCCCGACCCCTAGGTGAACATAACAACCACAAGAGACATATTAGCAAATCAGGCCTATCTTTCATACACTTTTAACAGCAACTTTGCGCTAAAACGATACCAATTTGAAAGCAATCAATTTCATCACAACATAATTCATGTAAATTTCATGCAGTGACTTTTTATCTGCTACAACAACGGCGTTGTAAGTTGGAAATGCAGCGTCTCCGTGCCTGGCTGCGATATCCCCATGATGAAGCACCTGTCTCTAGTACTTGACGTCTACCTAGCATCAATTACATATTGTCTCTTGCGCCAGGAAATAAAATGACAAGATGGAAATGCTTACTAAATACATGTCATATAACTAATGAGCTTCAAGGGAACGAAGTTTCAGGATCTTGTCAAGTGACAGTAGGTGTTGATATCTTGAACTATGTCTGCAATACAGCATCGGCATTGACAGCAAAAACAACTGCAGCTGCCATGAAAAGACAAAGCAACAAAAAACATTATTTCACATTGAGAACTGATGCTTATATTTCAACCAAACCCAAGAAATCAAGTTTCTCTTTAAACATAAGACTCAAAATTCTTCCTGAATTGAAAATTCCACAATTTGCAAATCAATTCTCCTGGATGAATGGGACAACGGTCACTGCGTCCATGTCCATGCTAATCCCTCCTCCCTCCCTCTCCCCATCCCAAGGCCTGGCTTAACACTGCTTTGCTGGCTCCTGCGTGTTGGTTTCCCTCAAACCAATTTTCTTCACTTTTGTCCTAAGACGACACAGGATTTGCTCCTAGATGGGACCTAAAGTTTAAACACCATCGGCCACCACTAATTCCGCACAAATATTTAACGCTAACGTCCAGCACTATCTGCCTACATGGTGAAAATGCAACACAGAGCTTTTGTTCAAATTTAACTCTGTCGTTTAAATATTTTTCTTGAACATTTCGCCTACCGTGCTCTTTGGCGTGTACGTAAGAAACCCTTTCCCAAAGACACAACATGACAAGTGAAGTCTCAGAAGTAATTGGCTTGCGAAGGGTGTATTCCATTTTCCTCCGTTAAAAAGTCTAAAACATGTCTCACACAACATACCAACATTCATCATGCTAAAAGTGACAGCTCCAGCAATTATGAGATTTACACCCATTTAATGCTCCAACATAAAGGAGAAAGTTCTTTTGTGAAAATGCTTAATATCCTAGACAATAGCTCTTTGTTGCGAGTTTCACCACATTAAATTAAATGAAGCACAAATGATTAGAAATTCAGGAAAAGACAATTACATAACAAATACGTCCAAACCATGGTCGGAATCTAATGCTGCATGGTGGACGTGAGGAGCGAAACTGACGCAAGTGTCGTTGATTTCGATGTTGTCATGTATGTCCACAGAGCGGTGACAGGTGCTCTGTGATAGCGTGGCACTTGGTATTGCTCCGTGACACCAGTCTAAGTGAAGATTTAGACAAGTATCACTTTACAATTATACCACCACTTAACAACATGGGAAATCTGGCTGTCTGTTTGAACTGGGATTGGAGAGATTTGCTTTCACAATTTTCCCCAATACATTGCATTACTTGACCAGACAGGATGTCAAATTATTGAAAATGATAAAAGGTTGGTCACAATGCCTGTGTTTGCTAAGCCAAATATGACTCACCTGACAGATGACTGAATATTCGCCAACCTATTGTTATTGCCTATGTTACAATTAACATAACTCCAAAATATTATCCATAAACGGCTCATAAAAAATCATGAAGCAAAAAATGAAATCGACAACACTGAAATAGACGTCACACTTAGCGAAACTGACGTATGTCAATATACATGAGCTATATAGTGCTTCCTGTCTGCTTGGGGTGTTTGGTTATGTTTTCTGAAATAAAAACCTGTCCCCAAGATCCTAGTGGTGTCAGTCATTTGAAGGCTTACGATAACTTGGTCTCGCAGCTTAAACACTAAGTACATGTGCCTATCTACGCAACCTGCAGAGGAAATTTGCACATCTCTTTGTGCAAACACCCAGCTCCTGTGCAGGGCATCCCATGGGTTTGTGTGCACAGCGGCACTAGCACTTGATAGCAGTGCCTTCGAGAATGCTGTAAATTTCTCAGCGATTTGGCGTTTTGTTGAAAAGCTCAAAAACACCAGTGCAAGAGCTAAAGAGCAATAGGTCAAGATGCTTGACACATTTGGATGCTGTTTTTCCGCAACATTCATCCAACAACTGTTTCATTTCAAAGCTACATCGACTCAATAGGCATTTTATGAGTTTTCATTGGTGAAAAATGTTTTCTTAATCGACACAATCCATACTCATAGACTAGTAAACCAAATATGCTCCCCCGACACTCTGCACATCATGACATGGTCTGGGCACAGGTACATACAAACATTTCAACCATAAAAAACAACTTCATATTAAAAACAGATCGGATGTGGATCAGTAAAAATTGGCCGACTTGCAAAATGCCTACAAATAATCTACCAGAGGAATCGGCACTGGGTTGAAATCAAGGACTGGGGAACCACATCCCCCATTTGGTTCCTACATAAGGACCACCAGGAAATGTGAATTAAACGGAGTCTGATGGGGATTCTGATTTGCTACTGACGAAGGCGAAAAAAGTCGGGTTAAATGTATCCACTAAACGAAAAGCCACAGAACATGTTCCTCAGCCGTCCAATGATATCAGCCACATATTGAGCAAGAATCGAAGCAGTTTACAAGAAAACAGGGCTATCACGTCTAAAAATCACCCTAGCGACAAACCAGCAAGGCGTCAAAAAACGTATGTGAATCTAAGAGTTTCTGCAAGAGGTATAAACAAGGTTGATGCATTGCCCACATGGTATGGTCCCCTTGACTCAGAGTATCATGCCGAAATGATATCTAGCTCTTTCCCAAACGCCAATCACTGTGTAAATGGGATGCGATGAAGGTCATGGCTATTGAGAGGTTTGTTTTGGCTACATTTTGAGGCTGGGACCCTGAAAATTACAAAAATATTATCTCTGCTGGCAAAACCAGCTCCCTCGGAGGAACTTAATCTTGATTCATAGTTCTGTCATTGTATAATTTGGAGTGGATTTGTACATTTCGAAATCTACATGATATGAAATGACGTTTCTTATTCCTCATTCCTAAAATGCCGAGGATTTGGTTTAAACATTACTTTGATAAAACATAACATTGGGAAAAGTAATAACGGTAATCATACCCCCATCAGGAAGACATCAAAAGACGGAATGTTCACATAAGAGGAAGATCTTAGAGTCACATTATCATTAAGAAATATCAAATACTAACATGTTAGATATACCCTGAGAGAAAGACCTATAAATCCCATTATCGTTATGAGTGTACATAATTAAAGTCGGTTTCACTATCACTACAATGGCAACGTTGTCAATGACTTAAAGCTAATGACCATTACTTCTTAATGGACGTCTATTACACTTAAGAAGTTGACAGGCCAGGATGGCGACTCGCCAATATCACTTGTCAATTTCAGATCTGTCACCATGCCCTACCTGGACAATTGGTTAGACAGTATATTTGCACTTCCTGGGCTAAGGAAGATTATATAATCTCTTCAAGAAATTCAAACATTGATGGAAGGAAAAAAACTCTGGGTTTTTTCGGCTATCATTTCTTTTACAACCGGCTTGCTCTCTCTTGTTTCAATTAGTGTATTTGATCAGGGGTTGAGATGGAGAGCCTTGTTTAAGAGACTCATGTGTGAGACAGACATGCCCTGAATTTCAACAAACTTGGCCATCTTCGAGGTTAAGCGATGCTGGCGACGCCTAATTACATCACGCTCCTTATCAAGACATACGGAAATAATTATTTTCGAAGGGCTTAGAATTCAGCCCAAACAACAAGACAGGTACACACTGCAAAACAAATGTTGACAAAAACGGGGGACATTTAACAGTGGTTTTACAATAGGGGAGAAGAATTTATGCAATCTTGAGATTTTCGACTCCATTCAAACCATCAGCAAATATGATAGGGGTAGATACACTAGAGGTTTGCAAAGGCTAGTTTGACCAGTGGTCTGGGCTTGTTTACTTAGGACCTTGGAACACACTCAGTCCACACCCCAGAGCTTTCACAATAAACATCTCCTTCTACATGGAATCCATATCCTTGATAGGGAATCGTTTTAACTTTCTTTCTTGTTTATAATTCAAAGGATTATCTGTTTTCATAGCTAAAGAGATCACTGTAGTTATGAGATAATAACTTGATCATTTTTATCATAATTAATCTGTTAAATTTAGCAATTTCATAGTATTACACAAATGGCTTTGTACCTATCTGTATTTCTAAAGGCAAGTAAATTTATTTTATTTAAATAATAATAATAATAATACATTTGTAGAGTCCCTGATATATACTTCCAACATACTCAGTGGCACTATCCAGGGTTGAAATGGGTTAAAACATTGATTTTTATGTGAAAAACAAATGAAGGAGTAGCTTAGACAATTCTGGTTATATTCAGTCACAAATAGGTGCGATTTTAGGAGATACTTGAAAGTATATGTTAAAGAAGTATTTCTGTCTCTTTAAGTAGTGAGTTCCATAGCTTAGGGCTACAGAACGAGAAGGCAGGTCAGAGCCTACTGGTGATTTCACTTGCTTTAGTAGGTATCGCTGTAGGTTTTAAAATATCAATAGTTAATCAAAATAAACATCAGGTAGATACAATAAGTATAACAACAATAAACATAAGTATTGTAAGTCAACAATAAGCACAAAACTAAACTAACAGGAAGTCTTGGCAGAAATTTAAATCCTAAGCAGTAATCCCAGTAAGAAAGCCTCCAGTGTTTACTGTTAGTTTAAAACAAGTTACAGTGTTAAGCATGATGTTTATACCATTGGCATTCAACCCTAAGACAAAGGACAGACCCAATATTGGTCTGTGTTCTTGACAGTGTTTCAATGTGGACAATTACCACACAAAGCCTGAGTGGTGGTCAGCAGAGGGTCTGGTCAGCTTCTAAATATTGATCCATGTCAGGTAGTGCCTTGAAATTGGCAACATTAGAAAATCCTTTAAGACCAATTACAGAGCAAGGGATTAATCACTAATCTTTTGTGTTAAGGTCTGTTCTTGGGATGATGATATTAGCATAATTAATACTGGCAGTTTGACATGTTTGTATTGTACATGTTATTTTTAAAGTTATGTAAAATCTTTACAAAATTATTGATTTTAACTCCTGAATTGTAAATATAATTTCAAGTTTGAATATTACTAGTATATATTCTATCCCCTGTAGAATTTCTATTGGTGTTATTGTTATATTTATTTTAAAGTGAGTTGTTTGTTACAGAACTGAATGGATCGTTATTTTCATCCATGGCTCATGAATTTCATATGACAAGACAGCCAATGTATGAAACCCATTGATTATGACCAAGAACGTACTACAGACTGCCTTTCATAGCGTTATCAATGTTATCTGCAGCTATACGCCCCCAGAGCTTACCAGAAACAGGCCACGTTTTCATCAAGGGTTCATTGAAATTGACAAGTTATTGACACAACATGAAAACGAATTTCGGTTATTTCACTAGTCCTTTCACTATGTGGCAACCTTCTATCCCGTAAAGAAGACAGTCGCTCATAGCTTTACTTATAAATTCCGTCAAACTGGCTTTCACGACCTCAAACAGTTTTTAAATTCTGGTCTATTCAGAAATGTATTTGCAATTGACAAGAGCTCCGAGTTCTCGTGTCACAGATAACGTTTAGACAGGCATGTCTGTCGCACGCTCTTACGCTTGCAGCGACCGTAGTCACGAAACAGTCACGGCACACACAACCGATATAGAACTGTCGAGTGTACTTGCATTCCTCACATGCCACGATAATAATTTAAGTTGTGTGTTGAAATCCACACGACAACCAACTGAATTCCGACAGAAAATGATTTTTCACCGGGAAAGTATTTCTCTCGTATTTCCGTGTTTGAGACACGACACTCGTGTTGCCGGTCTGTCAGGTGGAATTACAAGTGTAGATGTAATGTAATCTGAATTTAATTTATTTTCATGACATAGTTTTTAAATAATTTTCCACGTCACATTCTTATTTCAATGGTTACGTTGTAAGAATTTTAAGCCAGGGACCTTGAACCGAAGCCAATGTGAAAATGTGCACGACTAAATCCGCAGGCTTCTTCCCCTCGACAAATAATTCAAGGTATTACAATGTTTATCTGAACAAATGCAGTTCCCTTGAAGTAAACCGAGCTAAATCCCAAAGACAATTGGAAGAAAACGACACCTCAACCGTGTTGACAGAACTGCCATACTGACCGCCGAGTGAAGCCCCTGGACGCTTACCCTATTCAAGCAGAGAAAAGAATCCCTGATATAAAGTTTTCAAGACGCTCAGTCTCCCCTAGCAACGAAACAACTAGATAAATCTCAGCTCTTTTGAAGTGTGTCATCAAAATTTATGTCCCCGATTTCTGGTCAAATAAGCCTGGGCAATTTTCGCACGTAAAACAAAAAGATGGGGTCAATTATTGTCGTATCGCATGGCCTATTATACTCCTTGTACAAGTTGAAGATGTAATTTTGTTTGGGATGACCCAAGGCTACAACAGACCCTGTGATCCCGTGAATTAATTCCTGTGCCACAGGCAAAATGGACACCCATCGGAAACGTTCACAGGGTGCTATCGGGCAAGTCCCGGTCCAAGTTGTAATTATCACTTGCTACGGACAACTCAAAGCTGAAATCTCAACCAGGCATGTTATTAACCTCCCTTTGGACCCAGCCATAGACATGAGCTGTCTTTGTCATTTTCGGGGTGTGATGCTGAACCCTGTTGTATGGGTATAGTCGTCCCGACCTCCCCGCCCCGTGTGGCTGTTTGCACCTGCCGGGGACATACCTCGCCCTGCCTGTCTTTCACCCCTGATAGATCACCCATAAACTTTGATTAATGTCTGTAATAGACAATTGTCAATGTCACTCTCTGCTTGACATGAGGGCTTAGTCATAGTTACGCCACTACCAAATGTCATATACGGATCATGTGTCCTCCAAAATGTGAGTTACGTCTTCAAAAGGAAATGTTTAGCGAACACACAATATGAATGCATACAATTTTTGGATATTTTTGGTTTTTAATTTCACAGTGCAACGCCAAACCTATTAAACGAAGTTAACAATCGTTGATATGATCTTGATGTCGAGGGGCAGTTGTAGCCGAATCTAAAAGACTTTAGAGTTAGGAGCTTGAAACACGATCTCGGCTGTGAGCAGTCGACTGGCTTTTCACCCTAATGTAGTGAGAAAACAATACCGTGTTTTTACTAGTGCTCTGCCTTTGGGAATAGCGACGCCAATGGTGTTAGGGAGTAATAAGCCATTGTCTTGAAGTCTCATTACAAATATTATTCAAAACTGGCCTTGCCCATAAGACAATTGTTATGTATCACAGGCCACGAAGTGCTTGAGTACATTCCACTGACCCCTCAAAACACGCGCTCCAACCCAACACCCAAACATCGGGTAAAAACATCAAAAACAGTAATGTCTTGAAAACACATAACTTAGAGTAAATGTTTCGCTAGGGGATTAACCTGAAACGAAACAATCCATAACTCTCAGGCGGTCTTATCGTCACCCTAGCAGTCTGTTCGTGAGAAAATAATTTTAGTGAAATGTACATGAAATCGACAAAATGTGATATACACACGTTATGGCCTTAGGAGATATCTACAGTGTTGTACATTTCCATGTTCTGATCTTATCTGAGAGACGAAGCGCATCTCATACATAGTGATGTTTTCTGATAACTATTGTCAAGTTTTCAACATTGTTATCTTTACGTAATAGGGACGTGGTCGATATTGATGTTATATACAAGACGGGAAATTCAGATTTTAAAAATTCAGTTTGGTTTTGGGATCGATGGATTCTTGTTGCATAAAGCGAATTGTTTTGACAATAAATATGTTATTACTTGATCAACATGCACTATAAACACAATAAACACTCGAATAAAAACGGTCCTGATACACTACTGGGTTTGCAATATATAAGAAAGGTTACTGTAAGAGCGACAGCAGGGGTAGCTTGATGGATTGAGATCGACAATAACATCCACACTGACAGGTACTCGCGCCTAGATTTGGGGAAGCACTAGAAAATCGTGACATGCAATAACCCTTTTGTGACAAGAATTCGCCGAACGGGAGCCATCAACGGGCACCTGGGTAGAGAAACGGGCATTAACCGTGTTTATCACCTCCCATCCCGGGTAAGGGACAATGTGTACCTACCTACCCGCTTCAACGCGAGACGATTATTGAAATATACAACACATTCCTGTCAAAGTGAAATTCACACAACACAGTATCCACATATTTCCACGTAATCCACTGACACGAACATGAAATAAACTTACATTGAGTTTGTAGAGTTCCAGTGAATAGGGGGTAGTTTCCGTCCACTGTCAACCATAGCCACCATTGACATCGCCAATGGTAGTAGGATCATATAGTATTGAATAAACCACGGCATCCTTCGTATAAATGTAGATATACCGTCAGCTGTTCCCATGCTCAGTGTCTGACACAACTATGCAGGTACCATCCAAGCTGTATCAGGGAGTGAGGTGCTCCGCTGTACTATAACTCCTCGTGTACTCCACTGCGATGGGTTTAACGCTGATCTGACGTGCGCTCGCTCTCACCGCTTGCTAGCTACACACTTCTCTCACTGAGCGATCAATGTGCAATCGACAACAGAAATAGACTCGTCACGTGACCAAACACAACACGTGGGGCGCCGTTCGGGTTGAGAGGATGGTCGCTGCTTTAGTTATTGGTGGTGGATTAGCAGTGTGCGGTGATAAGCCTGCAATATAGCCATACCCATCCAATATGTATTGTACTAGCAGAGAAATCAATTGGTCCATTTTGATAACATGTTTGCTACTTACAACCAACCACGTGATGTATTCGATTCTGTACTAAAGCATGGGCATGGATTAGTTAGTTGTTCATCTCAACGCCTGCAGTCTGTATTTACGTTGTTTTTGTTTTGATAAACCTTTGTCTAGTTAAGTGGTACAACTTTTTCTGATGGGACATAAACTTGGCCTTACAGATACAAGAAGCTGAGGACAATGACACAGTTCTTTAAGTGTCCCGTCATCATATGACTTGTTTTATTGGCGATATGACGGTAAACACTCTTAACGCATTCCATCAGGTCTTGTGCGTGTAGAGAGCTGTTCGGCATCACATCTTACTGTTTCATTTATATACGTACCAATGTCTCGCTCCCTAAAATAATATTTGGAGAAATGAAATCAATTTAAAAATTGAAATCAAATTCAACGTGACGTCATGACCCAGCACGTTGTTTGTTAAATGTTCAGCAGTCATCTGATATTTCGTTCAGCGAATGATGATATATATAAACTGAAAATTTGTTTGTTTTATTTATGTATTTGTTGAAATACAACAACATATTGATTGTAAAAGATTTTGGGTTATTAACTTTTTATTTGTTGTAAAAAACACGTTTCAGAGTTCATTCTTACTTCTTCCATCGGTGGAAAAACACATTGTTTTGTATATACATTTAACAATCCTCGTGCTATTTCGTTCAATAACCGATAAAGATTAGTTACCTGAAAAAATGAGATCAAACTCAACATTAAACTTCATGAGCCTCATTTGAACATAATTTCGTTGCTTTTGACAACCGAGTGAACGTTATCATCCGGTTCCCGATCACAGGGAAGATAAAAGACACTTGCATCCACGTGAAATATAGTGTAAGTATTTCTGAAATCGACAAGGATACATTTCCATCTATCACGAGGTGAAAGTTGTCCCGCTAATGTACGTAACAGACAACCTTGTGTGTATTTCGGGCGTTTCGCTTGCACATTTCATCAGTCTTGGAAATTTGACAGCTAGGACTTAATCAAGCGTATTAATCAACAGAGATAGAAAATCAAATAAGCATGGTTCGGGAGGATTGAACAAATTATAACCATGCGCAACATTCTCTTGAGATTGTGAGAAAAAGATTTGGTTTGAAATTTCAAAGCAGAAATCGAATGTCATTCGTGAATTTCACGCACAAGCATGCACCCGCCTGATTAATTTTTCATAGCCGATTACACGTAAACTTCAGAAGCCAAATTAATGCATGAAAAGTCGATCGTTGTTCTTACCCTAATTAACTGAAATGTACATGTGTAACTGACAAGAGACTAGGCAATTGATAACGCTATGGATTACCATTGATATATGCAGTGAAAACGAACGGTAACAACATCGTTCATTACTTCGGACATATTTACCGGGGAAGCGTACATGTGCACGCAACCAGTTAGGGAAAATATTTAACTTTTAAAATTTTCTAAAAAAATCCCGTGATTGTAGAGTGCCATGGCCCTCATGAAATGAACAACTTTCCTTTCAAATTTGTTGCGATAACCAACCCGGAATGCTTCGATGTGCACGCTGTATTACAGAAATTTCGCCTTTATTAACACGAACAGTTTGGCGTACTTCTTAATGAAAATATTTGTAATTAAATTAAATATTTAATCGTGTTAGTTTAATCGTGACACGTGGTATAAAGTGCTGAACCGCCGGTTTCTGTTTGACCATGGACTGTTTAGATGTGAAAAGCATCGATCTTAGCTTGACTTTTTGTAAAAGAAAATATTATAAGGTAAATAAAAAATAACGTAAATGCTGATTGAATTTGTTCAAGTGTAATTGAAACTGTCGATAAATGTTTAAAATATCCCCTTGACGTTGCGAAACAAATTCATTGTGTGTGAACATGTACGTGCGTGTTTATTTGTGGTATTTCTATATAAACAAAATCCGTCAACGTCTTGCATTGAAGAACACAGTAACAAAACCCTCAGCCGAAGTCCCTCGGAGTATTTGACGACAGATCGCGATCCTATGATGCACGCACGATTTCCAGGCCTATTCTTGTGAAGTGGCATGTATTTCAGTGGTCAGTCCTCGAGTCTCGCGCAGGTCACGTGCGACGTGGACATTCCAGTGTCTGGTCAAACACTGTCCACGAGGAAATGTATATCGTACACATTCTTTCATGAAATCAACACAACTGTCGGGGTCTCGAAGTTCTGTGATGCTATTTTGAGTTAAATCATCTCTCGGGGACTGTCTTCGCCTTGTATATTGCCCGTCCGTGAACTTCCATATAAGCACTGTATCAAGTGTAGTCCACGTATATTATTCTAACAAACTGTCCCTACCCCACCGAGAAACTCTCTTTGTTGACATGTTTTGGGGGTCAGTGCGTCCTTCTTGGAGATTGGGAAGAAGGAAGGAAGGAAAAATGTTTTATTTATCTGAAATTATTGAAGCTGTTTATGAATAAATAATTTCATAATAATGATTTTTTTCATGGTGAAAAGAATAAGCTCTCACCTGAAAGAAAGAGAGGTAATAAAGTTATATTTCTGTTTCATGAATCAGGGGCGGATACAACTTTTTGAGAAAGAGGGGGTGCACACTATTGAGTAAAGGAGGGGTGCACACTTCAATTTCACCCCAGTTTCAATGGTCATTTAACAAACTTTCAGCACAAAAGGGGAGTGAGGGGTGTGCACCCCTGCACCCCCCCCCCCCCTCTAGATCCACCTATGTGAATGAACACAATTTTGTGAATATGAAGAGAGGGTCTCCTGTAAAGTTTCCCTCTCTCTCTCTTCCTCCCTCCCTCTCTGTCTCTCCCCCCTCTCTCCATTGAGAGAGAGATGGAATACAGGAATGAACTAGTTTCAGTGAGTGAGTGTTTTACCACCAGGTCTGCAACATTGCAGCTAAAGCAAAAGAGTATGTTAAATCTAGTGGTCGACAGCATAAGCACCAATCCACACTGCTAGGTAAAATGACACACCAGTCACCCAGCTCCTTATTCACCTAATCACCTGACTTGTCTCCCTTGCCAGAATGAGATACTGGACATATTCACATCCAGAAGCCCTACAGGGAAAAACACAGGGAGAACATAAAGAGAGAGAGGCCAGTGTGGATGTCCAGGTGAATGTCGATCAAATCTTGTCCTGACCAGCTTAATGTGACGATATCAATGACCCAGCATCCTGTCACCTTCGCCATCACGTCTCTCCAGGCCATAAACGACAGGCCCAAAGCCCACTCTCAGACATACAATGAAAAGCTTTCCCGAAAAAATTACTGCAATAATTATCCAAAGGTGTGCCTAAAGATCGTATCAAATAAATGAGTAATGCATTTGTAGATAAGAATCTGGTATCTGGTAGGGTGACTCCATCTAACGCCTGCTACACACATCTCCCTGTTTGTTGGCCAGCGGGCCTTGTCGTAGTACCATTACAATCATGTTGATTTCATCTTCATCCTGATGATGTAGATGAGGACAAAGAGCGACCTGCACATCGAGATGATGTCATCGCGGTGCATCCCGATGCACACTGCAGATAGATACTGCGCTGCAGATCACAGCGTCTTGAGTATACGAGATGGCCGAGATACATATTGCCTTGTTGATTATTCATAGCCTGCTTGTGTGCGAGACCCACATTATATTGCACTGAATATTATTAACATTTTTTTAAATACAAGATATGCATTGCGATAAAGATTCCCGTGGAAATTGTTTGTTTTGCAATTTAATATAAACATGCTTTTGGCAATATATTTCGTCTCTTTGCCATTTATCAACATACAATTAATAACAATATATTCTGCACCCAGTTTACATATTTATTCTACTTGCAATTTAATGACGGACTGATTGTTGTTTAATGCTGCATTCCACAATATTCCAGCTATATGGCGATGGTTTGTAAATAATTGAGTCTGGACCAGAAAATCCAGTGATCAACAGCATGAACATCGATCTTGCATGGATTGGGATGCAATTTAATGTTACATGTAGATAGTGATATATTCTGAATTGTCATATTTTACTTCTTCGTGAAATTTAACATTCATAGCAATATATTCTTCTCTTCAAATTATTTATTTATTCTTGCAATTTAATATATGTGCATGCAAACAGCAATATAGCATTGGTCATTATTTATTTGCTCTCCTCACGGTGCAAATGTACATATCACAGTAGGTGGTGTCAATTTCCATAGTGCAGTGTACCACCCACTTAGACGGGATACATAGCACTGGTAATTGAGTCGATGACTTTACTGTTAGATATGTTGCAAGAGGGAAAAGAAGTAACACTTTTCTTTAAAAAAGCATGGACAATTAACGCTGTTCAAAATGAAGACACTTCCTTGAAATACTAAGGTTTCATGGAGACCACCTAGAAATTGATTTTTTAAAGTTGTGACATTATTCCTTCGTTTCAAACATTGATGATCGTTAAATTTAAATTTTAAACATACAGTCTACTATCTCATCAGTTAGTTTAAGTTCATTACAGGGGCCAAGTAGCCAAAGTATTTGCTTGACATAAAAACAGGTTCATTTCCCTAAGTGGTTGAATGTGTGAGGCAAATTATTGACATCCAATGTTGTAAAAATTATCCTGATCATTCTCATGTGTTAAGAAAACTCTTAAAACAAAATTTTAAGGTTTCTTTGTAAAAAGGTGTATAAATGTCACCGTGACCTGATTCTTTAAACCATTTCCCATTGTTTGAGTTATGTCTACAATAATTTTTATCTTGATAGCTGTCCCTGGTTAGTTTTAAAACTTCAAACTGGGGACAAAAAGGTGTGACAACGCAATGGAATTTCAGTGTTTATCGCCAGCAGTCTTTAGAGCACTCAAGGGATAAATAAAACCATCTTATGTATAACACACAATCCGAACAATGACAACCCGTTAATAAGAACCCAACACCTCCCTTCACTAAGAACTAAAACCTGGCTTAGTGTACCAATATTTATGTCAACTGACCACTCAAACTTGTACATAGTACCCAGTTTGTTTATTTCTCGCTGTTTTCTCTCGATATTAACATAATCCCTCGCGACTTCACGACTGCTGTGTACATTTCTCGACCACAATTCACGCTGGGATAATGACGTGTTAAATAGAGTAGAAGATGAAGTGTTTGTGTAAGGCTTGTGCCTGTGCAGGCTTGCATCACAATGAAATATACAAAGGGATTAATGAAATCTACATCACTATGTTGATCTCCTGGTCATTTTTAACCATTCACTCATCAACAGGCTTTAGTGGTGCTTCAACCTAACTAGGGGATAAGCCAGGCTTACTTTGCATAAGGGCTTTTCTTAAATGCATGTCACGCAGTTCACAATTTGTTCGTTACGATGACTTTTAACTTCAGTACTATATTTTAAAGAAATCCTTTACTAATGAGAAAGTGTAGTTAGAAACAATAGTACTGATAATTTCAGTACTATATGTAAAAGAAATCCTTTAACTAATAAGAAATTATAATTGGAAACAATAGGACTGTTAACTTACCTTTGTAACAATTCCTAATTATGCTAATTACACTATGTTTTAATTAATGCACATTGAATATTTCAGATGTTACTGTTAGCTTACCTTTTAAACAATACCTGTTTCTAATTAGGATATATTTTAATTACTGTGCCTTGTCTATTTCTGATGTGTTTAGAACCGTACTGTTAGCTTACCTTTTAAACAATACCTGTTGCTAGTTAGGATATATTTTAATTACTGCACCTTGTCTATTTCTGATGTGTTTAGAACAGTACTGTTACCTACCTCTAAACAATACCTGTTGCTAATTAGGATATGTTTTACTTAACACACCTTAACCATCTCATATGTTAGATGAGTTATTATGTGTTGATCAACAGTTATGTTGAATGTAATAGTTAGTCAATACTGATACTATTGAGGTTTTACAGCATGGGGCCTTCGGGACAATGTAACTTATCTGTAAAGTTTGAAATACGAAATACTAATAGTGAAGTATTGTTTGCCTTTTAGGTACGTGAGCCACGCAGACACATTAGAGTCTCCCAACAGGCCACTAATTGATGTTTAAGTACAAATGTTTAATTATTTACATCAAACTGGGCGACATGGTAATCTGTGAACTGCATTAGCAAGTTCTGTTAACACACGATCTGAATAAACAGCTAGACCGATCAGCTGTGTGTACAAGATGCAAGGTTAAAGTATAGAAACGAAATAACAGCTACCAACATGTAATTATTAGATATTATATATGATAATGTATTTATTAAAATGATCAATTAAAACATCTGTGTATATGGTCATAATACTTTGTCGATGGTCATTATTCCTGAATGAACGGTTTGTTGAAGCATACATATATATAGTCTGTCTCACAGTCCCTGAACCATATTATTTTCCCTACAGCCTAGCCCTCCCTGGAATGTAGTCTGTCTCACAGTCCCTGAACCATATTATTTTCCCTACAGCCTAGCCCTCCCTGCTATGCTCAAGTTCTAAATGAAGCAAGTCTAGATTTCTCCAGGTTCAGGGCTTCTGAATCTCTGGTCTCCCTGGGGCTCCTTTTCAATTTAAATAGGTTTGTATTTACTATCAAACTTATATATATTCCGAGACTAAGTGTTAGTCTGTCATATGAAGCGGACCATGACAGAACACATGTAACAATCCTATTCACCTTGGAGACAATAAAACGAGAAGGGGGAGGTGTTTGGCTGAGGCAGGGGGAGGTGGGGAGGTGTTTACTTGTATGGCAGGATTGAGGAGGGGGTGGGAATGAGTTGGTAGCGAGGCAGGGGGTAGGGGTCTTTGGCAGCGGTTGGGTGGTGTTTAGAAGACAAATGCTTAGTCTCTGAATATATATAATTTTGCAAGAAACAAATCATACTTTTAAACTGAAAGGATTCACAATCAGATAGGAGATTCAGAACCTGAGGAAATCTAGACTTGCTTCATTTAGGGCATTAATATTGCAGAAAAGGCTGGGCGGAAGGGAAAATAATGCTGTTTAGGGACTGTGAGACAGTCTAGGTGTTTAGTTATGAGGCAAGATTGTGGGGTGGGGAGAGATCTCAGTAGAAGGGGTGGGGGTGGGGTTTAATAACTTAGGAAGGGTATATTGTGTATTTGGTAGTGGAATGGCAGGAAATGAACTTTATGCAAATGCCGTTTTTTATTTATGTGTTTGGTTCTCCATGTTTTGTTGGTCTAGCTGGTGATGCCACCTAATGGTGTCCCAACTCACAGGGACATCAAAGACAAGCCTTGTGACTTCAACAAACAATATACACACACATATCAACCAAACCATGAAGCATTTATACTCTGGTGCGATAAATACTTGAAATGAAGTAAGGAACTCATTCATCACAAACAAAGCCTGTTTCAGCAATTATCACAATTTAGCCTTGCAACTGAACTGCCACTACCATGTTAAACCCCTGTCACAGCTTGTAGATAACAGTTCTCTTGCAATAGACAACCCCTTGTACAACTCCACTTGATATAAACGCCTTTGAAACACATCTCAGTTCAGAGAGCAGAGTCATAAACAACAATTAGCATTGTTCTGTCATGCTTTGTTAGCAAGCCACTAATTAGAGAGTAGAGGCCGGTCTCAACATTTCTCCAGGATCAAATGACGGCTGGTCAAGCGGCCAGGAAGTGACCACAGGATTTTATTTCCTTATTACTTAATTCTTAAGCTCTGAAACTGACCATCTCAGTTAATTATGGGTTTAATTAGAAACCAGCAACACAGATTACCTTGATAAAACCCAGGCTGGTTTATAGGTCCCAACAGGTTAAAGGACATTTTGTTCCGAGATTAAAGACCGGGGTTTTGACAAAGAACATAAATGAACTGGATCCACACCTATGCTACTTTGAAGTATTAGATTTCTGTGAAAATGGAAAAATCAATTACACCCAATCTTAGTTTGATTTTAAAGGTGCAAGATATTACAATGAAATATAAACCTCCTTGATACTGCTTTCGTTATATTGCTAACGTTATTGACTATGCGTGAGAAGGCAATATATGGGAAATGAGAATATTCACAACAGACATGTGATGTTTTATAACAGATAGTTAACAATTTTGCTATCATGTTCTAAATGAGTTCCCGTGTCTTTAGAATGTAAATCGGCATGTTATTTGTTAAGAAAGTACTTATTGAGAACACAGCTTGATTTCTACTTTCATTTCATCAAAAATGTATGATTAATCTTGCAGAAACTGTCTAATTTCAGTCTGAAAACTTTCAACAAACTCCTGTAACAATTCTACTTACTGACAATCTGAAATATTGATTTGTGAGTGAACCATTAAAGAAGACACTAGAAATATACTACATTCAATCAATGTAAGCAAAATCATCCCTGTAAATGGATTTGTCTTGTTTAAAGACCAAACTTAAATTCCGATGTTTGATTTTACATTTGTTTCCATTTAAAATCAACACAAATGACTTTTAAGAAGTCATCACTTCCTGGAACAAAGTATGTTTGAGTTGTTTAATGTCTTGTGCATCTAAATATCATTAAGAAAACATGACATTGAATTCTAGTTCCCACACTGCCTTTCAAAAATGACAGAAACAGGTCATGTTTGAAATTGACAAGCAACACGTCCATTTCAAGGAATATGTAGCTTATTTCTCCTACCAAACACACCTCCATCATATTCACTAGTATTATTAATTGTTTACATTCTATTTCTACCTTGATTCTACTACGTTTCATTTGTGATGTTTTGTTATGATGATGTTGATTTCAAGATTTAACATGCACCATTTGTGCGATTTGTGATATTTTCTATTACTTGAACAGTATATATAAAAGACGCAAGACTTGTTTACCAAACCAGACCGTGTACAAGTTACGGAAATAAATATGTTTTAACCATTTCCACAGGTTATTTTTGAAACTGACACGCAAAGACATTTCAAAGACGTCAATTTCAGACTGGGACTTGTCTATTTCTGTGCAATGCTCCCACCTCCCTTTACCCCTGAGGGGTGATTGACAGGGACTGTGTTAATTTCCCCATATGTGATGTACAAATGCTCTTGTCTCCCCTGCTCCAGTGTTTGTGTCTGATAACAGAGATGGTCTACATGTCTTCTATTGAAAGGGGCACCTGTACCCTGGGGGGTGAGCCATAAACATACACTTTAAAGACACCCCCATTCATTGGGATTATCAGCAATAAATTCTACAGGTCGCTAATGTACAATGACATCATTGTTTTCGATTTATTGTATGGATTTGTTGCCTTGGCTAAAATCATTGTTATTTAGTCAGTGAGATCCTAACATATCATTTTCATTGTCAGTGTTTACTTTGCTTTGTTCACTGAGTTCCTGATGCATATTTCAGAATTTTAACAGATTTTGTTTCACTCTCATTAAAAGTCCAATAACATGTCTAATTTCACTCATCACGATATGGCTGCAATATTGCCAATGTGACGTTAAATATTAACTCACTCACTCACTCTAATTTCACATTAATTGTTTTCATAATTTATTCCAAATGGAATCATGTATGCTTCATAACAGTGCATTAAATAAAAGACAATACCTATTTCCATGTTTTAATCATATTTAAGAGATCTGATGCATTTCACATAGAAATGTATCAGTTTTACTCCCCATGATGTCCATCTTTAGATAAAGAATATCATATGCTAAGCTTGGAGATCAAATTCAATATTGATAGCATATTATCATAATCAATATTTTCATTTTGATACCAAACAATGTGATAAAAGCAAGGGTGGCCTGACAGGGTCAAAATTTGTGTGAGGTGAGAACGCAAGGCCACGTCCAGGTGACCACTGGAAACTGTCGAGTGTCAAGTGCTGTTTGACTATTGTTTATAACAATACCACCATTCACACATTTTTTCCCAAAGTCACAAAAGAGATCTCATGTCATCAAAACAAACAATAGGATATATCTCCTGTCTTGAGTCATGATTGTCGGATGTATAGCAGGGTATTTTCATTCCAAGTCTGTCAAAACTCAGACAATGCTTTGACATGAGCCTGCGTCCATATCTGTACAGGGTTTATTACCCATCAGGCAAGAGACGAGTGCAATTCAACTCACATCTCATATTTTCCTTTTTTGAAGAGAAGCCGGCACAATACACATCAATTCCGGCGGAGAGAACATAGGTAGATCTCCGCCCGGCCTAACACGATAAAAGTTGGCCAGTCAGAATGATCAGTGAAGTGTGCTCCAACCACGTCTTACAGAAATGCCGCATTATGGAGTCTCGGAGCAGGCTTCATTGTATGACATTGACTATCCTCGATTTCGCTTGTCATGCCTGACTGGTTGCCAATTACCGTCTGTCGGTCGTCTTTTACCTGAGGCTGGTTGTATTTTACCTTTGCCTCAGTGCCGGGGTCGTAAATATCAATTCATCAATCAAGGTAAAATATGACGGAAGAGCGACTGGACAATAAGTGGACATTTTGTGGACACGCACCGTAGCTGTGTTTCAAGTCAGAGAAGTAAACGGGTGCATGCTACGATGGAGACATTAGCCACTACCGCTGTAGACATTCCTAATGCCACCTGCAACAGCATTCACTCACTGAAATGTACATCAGTTCGAAATACAGTACCATCAATTTCAAGGTGGTTGTTAATTGCGAAATGCACGTGCATCACTGGCAAACCATTTCCCAGGCAATTAACAAGTGCAAAACAAGATTCTGCCATTAAAAAAAACTTAGACCCCCAAAGATGAATCAAGTGGACTTAACTGAAACTAATTATTCCTCAATCAATGGTTCGGAGAGTGTATTTATATTGATGTTAATCCAAAATTAATGACAAGGTGTTGCAGGTTTGACCCCAGTGTCTATGGTTATTAATAAATGAGTCCGGTTTGACCCTGCACACATGTGGGAGGTGGAACGTTTGTGCAGCGATCCCCTTGGAGGATTATGTCCTCAATATGTTCATGAATAAACAGAACTTCCTTAATGGTCATTGAGAGTTCAGCAACTGTTATCTGATGATTAGCAAAAGTTCTGAATAATACTTCATTTGTCTTAAGTATGAATACTGAAAGCTGGGACATTGTGTACACAGAGTGAGTGAGTGAGTCAGTTAGTGAGTCAGTGAGTGAGTAAGTCGGTCAGTGACATTTTACAAGACTTTTAGCAAGATTCAAGCAATATCACATTGGGGCACCAGAAATGGTCTTCACACATTGTACCCATGCGCTTCACACATTGTTCCCATGCGGGGAATCAAACCTGGGTCTTTGGCATGATAAGCAAAGGCTTTAACTATTAGGCTATTTACTTTCATCTTAGCTATCAATATTTTCATCTGCCATTCCATCAAAAGACTGAAAGGGAGGGGGATCAATCCAGTGTTGCAATCCACCATGCAGAGTTACCTCCCTTCACAACTCCCGGATCCTGGGTTTGAGTCCAGGTTCACCTTGACTGTGTTTCTAAGTTTGCTGACACCACACAGCTTGAGTGTTTCATCAAAGTAGTAAACATCACTTTGGGCTTTCCACTCCCATCAAGCTGACACACTGTGAACTAGAATACTGTATAAAACTCACTCACTCACTCACTCACTCAAAGATTGAGATTGAGAAGTATTACTCTTTCGGTTATTTCAATCATCTATGAATAAGGAACCGATAGCGATTAGATTCTTAAACAATAAACAAGTTGATTGCCTGACTACGAGCTTCTACACCAGAATTAACGTTTGTAAATCAGAGGTGACCCATGTAATGAGAAATCAACACCTCCATCATCAAGCTCATACCACTAGACTAATCAGCTGACTAGAAAATGACCTTAAATTTGCCATTGTGGGAAAAAACTCCTAATCATTAGCTCTGGTTCATCACAGCTACATTAGGCTTCAGATTGAAGTATCACCAGAAATGATTTGTTTCCTGTGCAATGGCAAATCTGCGATGTCCTGGACATTAGACAGGCGAAAGGCCATTACTGAGTAGGCAATAGCTCTCTGAGGCCAGGGATGCTGGTCAAGCTATGGTCATTAGGAAGTGACCAGCTGGGTCTTCTGTCTTGGGAGAGTTGAGAATCAGGGTAGCGTGAGGTTATAAATTAATTCTGATGACAAGATGTTTTGTCTTTTAGGCTAAAACACTTTCAAGGTTGAGGGGTTGGGACTACTGCCCGGGCCTAATGGGTGCTGGCTGGTCAGCCTTTGATAAAGCTTGACCATGATGTCCTGTGATATTGGTCAGTTAATAACGCGGAAATTGATTTCAGTAATTTACGCAGTGTATGGGTCTGATAAATGCCCATTTTGTAAATTTAACATCTTAGCTAACATCACATTGTTCATGTCACGTCAGTTTCAAATCTGTCAATTAGATGACATGGGAACTGATTACCCGTGGTTTGTTAGGTTTTGCGACGGTGAACGAAAGATGAAAATTTATTGAATACTAAGGAATTCGAGGAAAAAAATATATGGAATTTTAATGAACACCAGGAACGGGTCATTATAGAGAGAGTCGTCAGCGAGCCGTTGGAGCACAAACCAGTCGTCAATATCACTTTGGAATGCTGGAGGTAACCATGGATTTTGACAAGGAATACCATGTTGGTATATTGGTTGAGTCAGATGCAAGAATCAGACTTTCTAAAACCGATTGAAATTACATTGAAATTGACACAAATTCATTCATGTCTTAGACTGGTCCCATGTACTTCGTCAAAAGTGACAGAGAAATTAACAACGGCTTTGTGAAATAGACATTGCCTATCTGTTCTTTGCGACTGGCTTCCGCGAAAAACACAGACAACTGAGGTTGATTGCCGCGAAACACTACAAGATAATTGGGACAAAAGAAAATGATACTAATCGGTTTCACTTTTTTACCCGTTTCAGTTGTTTGACTCATGTTTGACTTGCAACTGATGACCCTCTGTTTGAAGCAATGCTTTGAAACAAGATTTTGTGAGGATGTCATTTTTTTTCAAGACAATTGTCATAACGCAGCATCCAGATATCAGCCTCTTTCAGATGCTATCTCTATTTTTTTACATTTCATCGCTACATAGATCAAAGTTATACTTACCTAAAACATACTTCACTGACATCAAATCTCAAAGAAGTCACACAAAAGTTGGAATACGCAGAAGCACCACATTTTTTCGCATATATTTTTTAAACTTAACCTTTTTACAGTCCCATAAATTTATTTCCAAGTGAAAACATTCATTTCTCCAAAGCCCATCGGGAAACATTACCCAACAGTTTAAACTTCATCTTCCATCAGAAAGAAACAAATCTAATGAACAATTCTTCAAAGCAACATCGGTGAATTCTTTTTCAGAAAAGGAAAATCAATTTTTTAAACTTTAAAACCTAGCTACAAATCGATTCCACGCGTTAAACGTAAAAGCGTCATTGACGACACATCAGCGGCAGACAATCAGGTGTGGACTCAGATGAGAAAACTCTGGATGATTCGAAACTCGACAAATTTGCTTCCAGCAACACCCACAGCCAGCCTTCTTTGGATGCCCCACAGGGAAATTTGTAGGAAGTCAGCTGACACCATACAAAAATACATTTCCACTTTGTCATTGTGGAAGTGTTCTCTAGTTCACGACTCTCCCCAGTACTACGGCAGGGAAACAGAATAGGGGTTATATATAGCAGCTTGCTGATTCCACAGTCTCATGTGTCGGGATTGTAGGTAGATGCTGGTGTTTTGTTAATGTGTGGAATTAGTGCAAATTGCAGAAAGAATATTTTCTGATTTTCCCCAAAATAAAACAAAGAAACAAAGCCAGTACAGAATAGGAATATGCAGAAACTGTACATTTTGTTAATTCCCATTTGTGTGAGAAAAGTGAAATTGACACAACAGTGATTTAACAGTGAAATAATTTGGACTGGATAATGCATTCATTGTGTGAGTAGTGAAATTGACACAAATTTAAGTGTATTACCAAATGTGCATATTTTGTGAGATGCATTTCAGCAAAATGTAATGCTATGGCCCAAAACACATAAAATAACTACACAGAATTTAAGGAGAATTTAAGTGAAATGTATATTTTAAACAGAGACCATATACCGATATATGGTCTCTGGTTTAAAGGAACATATTCGTCTGAATGTACATATTTCATAAGGGTATATAAAACTAAATTAAAATGTTTAAAGTGGAAATCTGCAAAAAAGTTTTAAATGGAAAATTTACCAAAATTTATAACCTGGAAAGAAATTCTGTGATATAGTATTTGCTTTTAGCATTATACACTTTGATGTAAAACAGGACTGTAAGCTCTCCTAAAACATAAATTCCTATATTCCATTACTGAGAAATGGTGCAGAAAGCTCCAAGCCTTCTCTAATCTTCTTTTCAAAGGCATAAAGGTAAATAGTGAAGACAGTAGGATACTGTTACACCAACCTGGTCTCAGGGACTGAAGTATATACATCCTGCACTGCCATTACTGAAGGACTGCCCCCCAGGTGGCCATGTACAGGGGGTGCTATGAAATGGACTTCAGGAGCAATTTATGTCATGTCAAAGAGCCTGAAATGTACATCATAGTCCTGGCTTCAGCATACAATGCGTTTATGGCTTCTCACCTCACAAATAAAGTCTAGTTTACTGTCTGTGTATGTTGGAAAGAATTGACTGAAGATGGAACCGACATGTTTGCAATTTCAGCATTCCAAACTTTGGAAAATGGTACTTGGTTAAATAAAGACATTGTTCAATGCAAAATTTTGTTTCAAATTGTAGTACCTTTATTATGGATTTCAACTTTTAAATTGCTCAATGCAATGTTTCATTACAGATGCGAGTACCTTTCAATGTCTCTATTGTTCGAGTGAGTGAGTGAGTGAGTGGGCGAGTGAGTGAGTGAGTGAGTGAGTGAGTGAGTGAGTGAGTGAGTGAGTGAGTGAGTGAGTGAGTGAGTGAGTGAGTGAGTGAGTGAGTGAGTGAGTGAGTGAGTGAGTGAGTGAGTGAGAGAGCGAGCGAGCGGGTGGGTGAGTGGGCGAGTGAATCAATAAAGATTCTGAAATCTATAAATAATCTCTGTGCTAAAGTATCACTACTTTATGATTTTTCCCTATCACTTTGGGACTCCAAAACAGACGAGATCCCCAATACACAATGTTTGTTACCATGACTACTGAAGACTGGTTGGCATTTGACCTGTGTCTGTGACAGACAACATTCCTTGCCAACATGAACTGTTGTTCATGCTATCCACCACTGGTTCACACATACAGCTGTATTAGGTGCTGACTGCTGAAATTACACAATATTCATTCGATCACACATTCCTGAAAATCTATTAGCGTTCTTTTGATATATCATTGGCAAATGATTAAATATAGATATTGAGCCACATTTTTATGAAATCTAATTCTTTCCATTACATTATTGGCAACAATATTTTTATTTCATTCAACTGAAAGAACAAAAACATGACTTTGTTGATCTGTGCTCCAAATCCTGTGAGTACAGAAAAAAATTAGATTTGGTCAGCACTTTCATTATTTACTTAACTACGAACATAATCTCATGTAATATTGATGGAATCGCATAACCAACACTCATATGACACGTCAGTTTGGCTAAAGACCCACATGGGATGTATATCTATGTGTGTTGATTTCACAGGGGAGGTAATTCACATCTATAGTGGCTCTGTATGACAACTGATGGAAGTGTGTTGAATTTCGCTAAGAACAGGACAAGTATTGGATTATGATCCATATTATCTGGGGACAATAACTGGAACAACGTAACTCCATAAGCACTCTCACTGGGCTAGCCTGCCCGCAATTTATGTCGAAACTAGATTTAATTTCAGCTCCAAATTATCTCGTATTTTCTATATTCAATAACGGAAGTCTGTTTGAACCAAATTATGCCCAAATGATACGAGAAATATTTCTCTTGTTGATCGTTCCACAAAAGTTATGGTTTAATATTGGGCAAAAAGATCTAATATGAACAAAATAGTTCTCTTATTTGTGAAAGTTAAGCATGCAATTGTTTTTGGGTGAATAAAAGCATCTGCTTGAATAGACATATGTTGTGATTTGAAACTGTCTTTAATTTAGTGAATATACTTTCATCTGACTGAATCTACTGCATAATATAGTCTTACAGGCACATGATCAGGGTCCCCATCCACAAAACGTTCAGTGCACTACGACATTCTTAAGCCTACGATAACCTACAGAGTTACGACAGGTCGTAACATTACAAACACTTTGTGGATATGGACCCTGATTCCCGTCTTTTTACAGCAGATGCTGGATACAGAAGTTGGAAGATTGTCCAATTCAACTTAACACCTGAGAGTTTCTTGGGCTTTGGTAGATATAGCCACATTGTGTTTCCTTAAGCAAGTATCTTTGAAATATTCCTGCATATACAGTGGTAAATGGGTACCCAGTAGGATGAAATTGTAATGTTAACCTTCTAGCATCTGAGAGGGCAGCTTGGGTTGTATACTCCCAAAGGAGCTGAAAATAAATAATTGTTTGCACACTGATCTAGTGACCTCAGTAATGTGTGAGCATGCTGAACATGCATCAAATGTATGGCATCATCATCATCATCATCATCATCATCATCATCATCATTATCATCTTTTCTTCAAGAGGACGTTACAGAGATGCTGGGTTTAAATATTAAGTACAGTATCATCACCATCATCATCATCATCATCATCATCATCATCATCATCACCACCATCATCACCATCACCACCATCATCATCATCATCATCATCATCATCATTTATGGCAACACGATCTTACAGGGATTAAATTTTAAATCACATGGTAATTTCCTTTTCAACAACCCAGAAACTAAATGTCATCTGAAAAAGTATATTTTCCTTTTGAAACAAACATCACACTTTTTACAGTGAGTCTTGTACATTTCCAACCTACATGGTTCTGTTTCAGTTTTTGTTATCAGAACAAACACCGCAATTTCCTTGCCAATTTCATCATTGAAGGTATGGACTCTCTGAGTGCAGGAAACAGGAAAGTCTTCAGGGACCAAGATTTTTCCAGCACAGATACAATACACATGTCAGACAGCGCAGCAGCCTTTCATACTGATGGAAAAACTTGTCTGATTTGTTTTTTTCCTATTTTCATCTTTCTCCAATGAGAGTAATGACATTTGAAACATGTGGAAAATATCCTGGAAGTAATAACACTGAGCGGATTAGGAAACGGTGCCGAAATTCAGGACTTCTTGAAGTCATCATGTTCTTCTTCAACACCCAATTGATTCATGGAAAAAAAGTTCTCATCTTGAGTTGACAGTTGATAAAAATATCACATTTATACCGTTGTTGCTTGTCAAGCCCACTTCAGCCAATTTGAAAATCTGTCAAAAATCCTTGAAAAATTTATTTAACTCATCTCATGAACCTATGGTTGCAATATATTACTTGGAAGAAGTTCAAGAACATCTGCTTTTTTGATAGTCCTTTGATAAAATGGGTTGTCCTCATGTTGTTTTGTGTAGTATAGACCAGTCAATGCATAGGTTATCCGGGCCCCTTTGGATCTTATTAAAGGACAACTTTAGTTTGTTTGTTTTTTAATGTCGCACTCAGCAATATTCCACCTATATGGTCATGGTTTGTAAACAGTTGAGTATGGACCAGACAATCCAGTGATCAACATCATGAGCATAGATATTCGCAATTGGCATAGGCGGATCCAGAGGGGGAAGTGCAGGGGTGCGAACCCCTCCTTTTGTCCAGAAAGTTTGATATATGACCATTGAAACTCGGGTGGAAATGAAGTGAGCACCCCTCCCCCTTTTTTCTCAATAGTGTGCACCCCCCTTTCCCAAAAAGCTGTATCCGCCCCTGAATTGGGATACGATGACATGAGTCAATAAGTCAGCGAGTTCGACCACCTGATCCTGTTAGTCGCCTCTTATGACAAATATGGGCTACTGAACATCAGTTCTAAGCCGAATCTTCATGGGTTCAGTTTGCAAGAAGTGTGTGGATATTGTAATCTTAAAATATATTAATTTCAGAATTCAATATGAGTGTACTGATTTGCCAGTACTATATTTTTGAGTGTACTTGATTAAATAGTTGATAAAATGTCGTAACGAGAACTGTTCAATTGTCATGTAGGTTATATGAAATCTGATGTGGCAGCAAACTAGTTTCAACCAGTTTGGATTATTTCTGTATCGGAAATGAAGGACATGTTTCATAATGGAATAATAGTTAACATGATCAATATGAGTTTCCAAGTTACAATTACTAGAATAAATCTGTTTACAAAGTTACATCCTTATTGATTTACATAAACATAGACAGCTGAACACAGAAGAGCGTCAATATAAGATCAACATCTCTTGGTTCAGCTCTCATTGCCAGTTGCTCTGTATGACTGATACAATGGACCTGTGATCTGGGTTAGAATTGGTCTGCAGAAACCCTAGACTAACATCTAGTCTCTGAAATGAACATATTTTACAGAAAAAATCTGTTCATAAAAAAATAATCACAGAATATAATGAAAAGGAGCCCAGAGACTCAGCACGGACTTTCTGATATATGTGTCATGGGCTGTATGAGACTACAGAAACCCATGCTTTGATCGAGGGTCAGGCTCTGACTTGGTTGACTATGTCATCGATCCCATGCTTGTAAATCGATGTGAGGTTGTCAATCTGAAATTGTCTGATTCACTGTAATTTATCCCCTCCGGAATTAAAGGTCAACTGAAATATATGTTCACTGTAACTAATAGAGAAACAGATGAGGGTCAACTGAAATGTATGATCACTGTATGAGAAACTGGATAAGGGTCAACTGAAATGTATGATCACTGTATGAGAAACGGATGAGGGTCAACTGAAATGTATGATCACTGTATGAGAAATGGATGAGGGTCAACTGAAATGTATGATCACTGTATGAGAAATGGATGAGGGTCAACTGAAATGTATGATCACTGTATGAGAAACGGATGAGGGTCAACTGAAATATATGATCACTGTATGAGAAACGGATGAGGGTCAACTGAAATATATGATCACTGTATGAGAAACGGATGAGGGTGTATGATCACTGTATGAGAAACAGGGTCAACTAATGTATGATCACTGTATGAGAAATGGATGAGGGTCAACTGAAATGTATGATCACTGTATGAGAAAACGGATGAGGGTCAACTGAAATATGTATGAGAAACGGATGAGGGTCAACTGAAATATATGATCACTGTATGAGAAATGGATGAGGGTCAACTGAAATGTATGATCACTGTATGAGAAATGGATGAGGGTCAACTGAAATGTATGATCACTGTATGAGAAACGGATGAGGGTCAACTGAAATGTATGATCACTGTATGAGAAATGGATGAGGGTCAACTGAAATGTATGATCACTGTATGAGAAATGGATGAGGGTCAACTGAAATGTATGATCACTGTATGAGAAACGGATGAGGGTCAACTGAAATATATGATCACTGTATGAGAAATGGATGAGGGTCAACTGAAATATATGATCACTGTATGATAAACGGATGAGGGTCAACTGAAATATATGATCACTGTATGAGAAACAGATGAGGGTCAACTGAAATATATGATCACTGTATGAGAAACAGATGAGGGTCAACTGAAATGTACGCTCACTGTATAAGTGTATATTTTGAAAACTACACATAGTATACAAGTGTACAAGTAGTCTTCTAGGTAGATTCCTTGGTACTACCTCTGCAGCGACAGAGACGTAAGATCTGCCAGAAACTAGAAAGAACATATTTATCATAATGACAAATCTTTTCTGTGCTGGCGGCTAAAATCCTGGCATATTTCTGCCCATATCATGATATCTGGTTTATTGAAAAACGCGATTCTTATATCATGACAAAATTCCTCCCTCTTAACCAAATTCTGATGAAGGAGACAGAGGGAAGATAAATGGATTCTCAGCTGTCTCAGAGAAGCCTACATATTCTGTGAGAGGAACCCTCTGTTCTTTACAACAATATCTAACGATCTCTTCTCTGTTCAAGCTCTTTGTTAAACCGAAACCAGTACGTCAGAACTGTTACAATAATTGTGGGGTTGAATCCTGAAGCACCATGGCCATACTTCTACTATTGTCAGTACTATACCATATTGGTTGTATTGAAGTGGTAAATGTGTGGGTTTTGGTCCACTCAATTGTTTACAAACAACATTGTACAGCTGAAATACTGCTGAAACAATTACATACTCATGATATAGTCAGACTTGTACAATCAACTCTTTTGGCTTTTGGGATGAGATTTCCCCTTCATTACTTTGATACACTGTGATATACAGTACTGACTGACTTTTGAGTTTGGTTTATATTTCCCATCATGGGCTACATTGTTTGATACACTGTGATATACAGTAACTATGTTTATAATGAACATGCTTTTATGGAACTAATGGATATAACAAACTGCTTTTTGTCCCACCGATGTGATGTATATTTCAGTTAAAATGTACATGACAAACTGTGGTTACAACAACCTAAAATTTATGGTCCCTTTGAGTTGTAAACTTTTACTTTACTGTACTTGAAATTCTGATCAAAGCTGGATTAAACCAATCTCACTCACTCAAAACTCTATTGCAATTTGTCAGACCACTTTCAACCAAATTACCAGCAAGCCTACGTTTGGACACATGAGAGCTCCATTGTTTCATATCTAATCAATTAGTTCATATTCTGTATCGCACAAGCTCCCAACTTCAAATATCAATGTAAATATCCACTTTGGTCGCTGATTGCTGTTATGTTCAATACACAGGGACCTAAGTGTTCAATTTCTATGCAAATGGACTCAAAAATGTCTTCATGACAATGATTTAGCCATCAAAACGCTCATCTATATGAAAATGATCATTGCACCAGACAATACGCAAAGAAACCAACAGTTATGATTATTGCTTTTGATGTTGTAACAAATGAGATCATGCGATGTAGCACATGTGAACCAGTTTCAATTTATGGATGTGTAAATGAATAAACAACTAGAAACAAAAACACCACAGTATCCAATTAGAGCAGAATCGACTCAAAATGGGAGAGAGCACAAAAACGAAAAATAACTCGGTTGTTATATCCCTGTACCTAAATGACGCCATGATTGTAATTCTACATCTATTCCTCGAGGTTATGTTGGGTTCCAATCAACACGTTTTTGCTGCTCTAATCTCTAATGATCTTGGATATTTCCAGGTGCATTACTGGTGGCCATTTTGAAAAAAAAGATCTCCCCGCGTCT
The DNA here is from genome assembly GCF_003918875.1 of Haliotis rubra. NCBI lineage: Eukaryota > Metazoa > Mollusca > Gastropoda > Lepetellida > Haliotidae > Haliotis > Haliotis rubra. Next base: position 1,832,849 of record NW_025767668.1, on the reverse strand, counting down.
GCTTCAGACATGTATTCAAACAAAGCAACACTAGAAGCGAACTACTCGGACATTTTCTATAAAAGTTGTTGCCCGTAACTTGATGCATCTTTAGAACTGGTTTTCGCTTGAAATATGAGTAATTCTTTTAAATACTGGGTAACATCTTAAGATGTCTGTTCTTAGACAAACATTAGGGTTTGAAATATGGAGTCCTCACTCCATAATGAGTCAACTTGGAGGTATTTATCATGGGAATGAAAGGTTCTCCGGACAACATAATTATTGCTTGTTGTGCCCAACTTCGATAATGAAGGATGCCGCATTTGTTAGTGCCGACCAGTGTGGTATTACGTTCGTGAAATATTGTGTGACTCGAGTGATTTTCAAACCTTGCAGCTTAAACACTGTTCAGTTTTTTCTGTTAAAAGCACTTAAAAGTTTTGACCAGATCAATGGTTAAAAAAAGTGCTTTGAGAGTTTAAATTGACACAATTTTTTTAACTTTTTCCTTCAAAGTGCATCTGTATTAACATGAACTGTCAAATCTGTTAATAGTATGGCTGATCATTGATTCATTTTCGCATATCAAACTGATTGATTATTTTTAAATTTATATAACAAAGAGTATTTTCATATTCATGTCAGAGAGAAATTGAGACCCTCGTCCATGTAAGGATGTCATGAAACAGTTTGGAGAAATTTACGAGCCAGCCAAGAGTAACATGTAGAACCCATTGGTAATCTTAAGACACTTTATGCTCTAATACTTTACAGGAATGATCACCTCCGTAGGTTATTCTTAGCTTTTCATCATGTCCTAGAAACAACCACAATTGACGTTTACTTTCAACCACAAAACACACCATAGAGGCATGTTGTAACAGCATACTTAAAAGTGATGCCAAGAAATTGACAAGGTTTCTTTTCATCCTTGAAATTGACAGCAATCACTTTCGCAATATCTTCCACAAAGAATTTGATGGTGCGTTAGATGCACAAGACATTTTCTAAATGTATCACCCATCTTACATTCTTGATGACAGAAGAAATTTCAAATAGTAATTACTTGTAATATGGTCTGTGGAAGAAACATACATTTCCCCCGGGAATATTTTTGAAACCGACCTAAGAGATACCTTGGTCTTGTCCTTACCGTTAAAGTAAACCCATAGCCCATATAATACCTTCAATACGGACGGCTTACATCCTCTGAAATTGACCCTCCGAATTGATTATTTCCCAAAGGATCAATCCTTCAACCACGTGTAATTGTATTTCAATTACCCGGTCTCAGTCCAAAATGTGATCTAATGTTTTGGGGGACAGACATTGATTTTTTTATGAAATTGACAAGCTTGAGACTAATGAACAGCAATAGACAAACATAAGATCAAAGTTAGAAATAGTTTTATCATCTACTACAATGACGAAATTAGACATAATCAACTACCTTTTAACTGTGATCCATTTCATTCAAGCCATGTTGATTTCAAGATGAAATAGATTCTTAAAGATGTCATTTAATGTCTTGAAGTAGCAACAAGAATCAAAGACAATATTTTCCAAAACAAAAAACAAGAACACAATTCACAGAACTTCAATGATGGCCACTCATGCATGAAGATTTTGAAAGACATTCCAAAAGTCGAATATTAAAACGCAAGAATTAGTCATGGTTGAGTGTATCTGAAAGCGAATTCCATGTCATATTTCCATAGAAACATATTTTTTATACCCATTGATAATAATATATAACTTGAATGCATCTTACATGACATGTTTTCTCAAAGAATGACTAATGTTGAAAACAAGAAAATATTCTAAAACAGCTCTTTCCCAAAATGAATAATATTAACAGATCTTAAGCCATTGTATTGAAAAACCTGAAAGTCTGTCTCTGTCAAGTTTCCTAGTGAAGAAAAGAGCACATTGTCGTAGATGTTTAGTTCAGGTTAATAGCATTTCAGGTCTCTTGAGAAGGAACCCATCCAAAAACATTTAAATTCAACACTTCATCAATCAAAATGCCAATAAAATTAAATAAGTTACAATGTTAATAAAAAACATCTTCCCTTATGTCAACCATAAGTTTTATTTTCAACGTGAAAATTTCCCCTGGGTTGAAACATGACAGATTAGTGCAATGAAAAGAGGCTGAAAAAAAGTACCAAAGAAAGACGACCACACTGGAACTAGTTAGATAATTAGAGAAAGATCCACGGTTTTACAGCTATCCTTCGTCCTTTTTACTTTCTGTCTATCTTGCGTGTATATGACAGACATCTTGGCAACTTGCTGACATCTAGGGAGTTATGTGCAATTGTTGAACCTTGCAGCCATTTTGTAGGCTTCTTGTAGCTTGTTAACGAATACCTCACAGAGACAATGTCCTCTGGAGTTGTTCAGCGCTTGAAATGTACATTTTACATGGAAGTTACCACAGAAATACTCTCTCAACAGCCTCCGTAGCTGACGTGAACTTGTAATACTGAAGTATGTCACACTGTAAAGTATTAAGTCTCTGGCATATTCCCACTCGCTTGGAACCATGTTTGTTTTCAAATGTCAATAATTCTTTGCTAAATTTAGTTTTAGTGTGATCGGTAACTTTGGTTTTATTGTGTGAAGAAACAGTATACACAAGTAATGTTTATGTTTCCGCTTACAGCTTCTGAAATGCGCTACTGTTTCTGAATGGAAACGTTTTTCGCCAGCTAAAACAATGGCAGTTCTGAAGCATGCATTGTGGTATTATTTCCTTCTCAAGCTATGACATGACGTGACTAAATATGTAGTGCTCTACTGACAAAGAATGTGGTGTAAAAGTGTCAGGGTATAATGTGTGATAAGTCCTATCTATTTCCTCTTGACAATTGACATCGCTGGCTTCCAAAACACTCCTGCCTCCATCTCATCTGATCCCATATGCGGTGTACATTTCATTGTCACTGACGAGTATCGTCAATTTCACAGCTGTCTCACCTTGCCTGTCACACTCACCTTGCATATGTCAATCATATACGCTATGGACATAATTATAAATAAATGTACAATTTATTTAATATATTAAAAATCTGGAGAAATATATAAAAATTTAAAACACCCTACCAATCAGCATCTTTATTATCAGCGTCGATGTTTGTACTTACCTGAAACAGAGAGAAAACAAAATTAGAACAGACATTCACATCAATATATAATCTGTCAGTCATCAAAGTCATTTAACCTATGTTCCTTATAACATTTCAAGATTTGAATTATTTATCGAGTGTGTTTAGCTTAATCCATCCCAATCCACCTCAGGGTTTAATAGCTTGTATATTTCACTATTTGGAGCCTCAGTTGCCAATAGCAATTTGAAATAGACATCAGGCAGGTGAGTATTAATGATTGAATAGGTCGGAACACATGATCAAGGCGGCAGCATAGATGGTTCCTGGAATAAACATGGTGTGCAGAAACCCATTGAACAGACGCTCAGCTGTACATAAGAACAGATAGAATTTGCAGCAGTGTTTCTGTAAACGTCTAGACTAGCGCTAAGTTGACAACCAGTCTGTATGGTAGAAATTTTTTCGGAGTTTTTAACAAGATTAGTTTTCAGGTTATCACTTTTGTAAACATTTTCAAGAAAGAAAATACATTTGTCTTTGAGACTTTTGACAAGAATGCTGATATGTTTATCAACGAAAACAGCCTACATTTCTTGCTAACAAAGCCTCATCTACTGTGTACAAGCATGTGTCGAAAGATGGAATCGAGAAAAACTGTATGTAATGTGTTAGCTGAGAATTAATCTTCTAAACCAATATTTGGATAGAAGATCACTTTTTAAACCTCTATTATTGTATTTATGATACCTAGACAACAAATAGAAGCAAATATTGACATCAGTTTGTCTGTGAATATATCACCGAGTAGCACATAGGGACAGGAAATATTGGGTTTTGCCGTGTAAGCAAAACGTTTCATCATGCTCCCAGATCCTTATTGGTGTACAGCCAGCTTGTGTACATAGTTAGTTCTGTCTACAGACTATATACATAAGGCATTACAGGCAATTCAGTCAATAAATATCAGCTGGCCGGTAGTAGATTACATCTTTGGGACCACATGGTCATTATAATCATGTTTCTGATGATACTGGTCATTTGGCAGCAGAGGTCTCTCATGTCATTAGATATGTATCTGTTTGACAATATCATATCGGTTTGTCACTGGTATTAGGTATGCACTCCACGTGGTCAGATAACTCTTCTGGTTTCATCAAACTGTTACAGGGACATTTTTGGTAAAAAGGCATTACCATTTGTCAAAAACTAATGCATTCGCAAGCTCAGACTGTATAAGGAACAGGGTATCCATTTGACTAATTTATTTACTTAAAACAAATATTATACTGGGAGAATCATATCCTTTTGTGAAAGAACTAATGTATTGACTTAAAACAAATATTACACTGGGAGAATGATATCCTTTTGTGTAAACTTAAAACAAATATTACACTGGGAGAATGATATCCTTTTGTGAAAGAACTAATGTATTGACTTAAAACAAATATTACACTGGGAGAATGATATCCTTTTGTGAAAGAACTAATGTATTGACTTAAAACAAATATTACACTGGGAGAATGATATCCTTTTGTGAAAGAACTAATGTATTGACTTAAAACAAATATTACACTGGGAGAATGATATCCTTTTGTGAAAGAACTAATGTATTGACTTAAAACAAATATTACACTGGGAGAATGATATCCTTTTGTGAAAGAACTAATGTATTCACAAGTTCAAACAGCGTATTCACAAGTTCAAACAGCGTGATTTTGCAACTGGCAAATCCATGTGTCAAAGAACACATTTCTTCACTTAATGCAAACATATCCTATTGTCAAAAACAACAGCAACAACTGTTGTTTGATATAGGCATCTCTTAACCTCAAACAGCATCACTTGTTGAATATATGTCTGATATGCTTAAACAGCATCACTTGTTGAATATGTGTCTGTTATGCTCGAACAGCATCACTTGCTGTTGAATATGTCTGTTATGATCAAACAGCATCACTTGCTGTTGAATATGTGTGTTATTATGATCAAACAGCATCACTTGCTGTTGAATATGTCTGTTATGATCAAACAGCATCACTTGCTGTTGAATATGTGTCTGTTATGATCAAACAGCATCACTTGCTGTTGAATATGTCTGTTATGATCAAACAGCATCACTTGCTTTTGAATATGTGTCTGTTATGCTCAAACAGCATCACACAATGTAGATTATATATTTGATATGCTCAGGGAGCATCACTTGCTGTTTAATAGCTTTTGCCAAACACCTGGCACAGATATTGTTGTTGCAGTTGGTTCAGAGCCATGAATTCACAGGCCAGTCTAGACATGCTTTTTAACACACAAACCTGATGCAGTAATAGATCATTATAAAGACACTATATAGCCGCCATTACATGGTTTAAATAAAAGGAATCACTCCCATCTGTTCTTTTACTTCTGGAATCAATAGATTCTCAAGATTTCTCCATTATTTCAATACAGTACCACCTCTTAAAACAAATAATGATCCCCTAAAACAATATTCAAGGTTGCCACAACCATTTTCCAAATGATTCAACTCAGACTGTTGTAATCTACATTGGATATTTACATATGTGTAATCATCATAATCAGAAACCACTATCTTACAAATATTCACTGATGTACTTTGCAAATAATCTTAAAACACATACTTTGCAAATTATCTTAAAATGTGTACAATCATTGAAAGGGTTTTGTTGTTTTATATCCATTTTTAAAAATAATTCTTGCATATAGATTGTGTGTAACATCTCACATGTTCTTATCACTGCGCTACGTAAATGTGTTATTTTTCTACCATGTCCCAAGAGGGTATTTTGCACAACAAAGTTCTTGATTCTTTATTCATGACATTATTCCATACCGATTTGTCTTTTACTGTTAAAAAAGAAATGTTCTCTCCATAAATAAAGGCATTATCTAGTTTTTTAGTAATATATCTGAGAGTGAAAATGCAATCGTAATTCCAAATGTAGCATGTTATGACAAAGATTTACTTCCAATGAGCCCAGATATTGTTAATTTCCTCAACGAGTGACAGATGTCACAATTCCAGGAATAGATACACGTCTCTTTCATCTAGCAAATCAGTTAAGACAAACTTGGCCAGTATTTCACATCAGTTGGAACACAGTGCAATAGAACCCACATCATGTACGCAATGTACAACAAAACAGAGAAATGAACATCCCTGAAATTGACAAGTATAACAGTCTATAATGCCTTGAATCAGGAGAGATCTGAACCGTATTACAACATCAAAGACCCGTCTGAGATACGGAATGTTCTGCTGAATTATCCAGGGCCTCATCTTCATATAGTGGAACATGGAATTGACTTGCCTGTTCAAATGTTAGGCAATATGAAATGGACACTCTGTGATATGTAACAGCCCTGTCAGTGATAGCACGGTGTTAGATGATAAGGAGTCATGGAATGATACGTATCATCCCAGCTGGGCAATATACAACCGTATCAGATGCTGGGGATACAGCAGATTATACTGAAACACCCTAACAGACCCCAGGGAATACAGGTCTGGCGAAATAGACATCACGAAAGTGAAATATGCAAAGTATAAACACTAACAGACCCCCTACCTTGCAAAGTGGGAAATCATAAGATAACCCACAAACAAAATATACACAATTTATGAGAAACCAGAACCTTTCATGATGAAATCCGCATTGTTCAATCAGATACGTCTAAAATATTAAAGCGCACTCCATGACGAGTAAAGCTGACGCATGGGAAAACAAAATCTGCCTAAAAGTGAAATACACACATGGAAAGTAATAATATACAAGAAATAACCACCCTAAACCCACAACAGGAAGTGAAAATGAACAGGAGACAAGGTGTTATATACAAGAAATGAACCACCTTGCTCCACCACGTGAAATTGACGAGACAAACTGCGTTATGTACAAGAATAATCTATCCAATGCCTACTGTAGGAAGCAAAATCAGTGTGACACAAAGCATTATACACAAACAAAAGTGTGAGATAAACTTTTATATATATACAAAAGAAAGAGTCCAAGTATTGTAAACAAACAAAAGTGAGAGAAAGAGGATTATATATAGATATAAGAGAGAGATAGACTTTTATATACAAACAAAAGAGTGAGTGAGTGAGTGAGTGAGTTGGGTTTTACGCCACTTTGTTCAATATTCCAGTAATATCATGGCGGGGGACACCAGAAATGGGCTTCACACATTGTACCCATGTGAGAAATCGAACCCAGGCCTTTGGCGTCACGAGCGAACACTTTAAGCACTGGGACACATTTGTCATATACAAAATCTTATCCACTTGATACATCAGATATATGTCACTACTCATTAATAATCTACTCAACCAAAAACTTAATGATTATGAATATTTTTGGGAATGTTATTTATGAAACTGTGTGTTTCATATCCACCAAAATACGGATGATCCAAACGTCTTGGCTCTGTACAAGGTAAAATCTCTTGGCTTAAAGATTCACATTACCATCCAAAACATCAATCTTGCCAAATTTTAGTTTGCAAACAGTATTAACCAGGTTTTGAGTGTAAAAAGTACAGATAACCTGCTTCAGTGGTAGAGAGATTAGTGATGTCATTTGATTGTGATGTCATAACAAAAGATGATGTCATAATAGACTGCAAAGCATTGTGATGCAATTCCACTAAACTGATATCTCAAGACAGATATTGCTTGATTTCACATAGCCAGCATCTCCTGTGAAAGATAGTTCAATAACATACTATATACAACATAAACAGAGAAAAGTATTACATACAAAATAAACAGAGAAAAGTATTGAATTTAAAATAAACAGGGAAAAGTATTATATACAAAAAATGATCCACTCAGCCCCACCAAGGGAAATAAACAAAGACAAAGTGTTACATACAAGAAAAGGGATTAAGGGGCTCCTTTCCTGCGAGCAGTAACTGCAAGATCTGGTGAAATGGACGATAGAGTAAGTGAAATATACGAGAAATAAACATGACTTGAGGAATGGAGCGCTCTCCTTTCTTGTGTAATCTACCAGTGCTGTTATCAGTGCTGAAATGCACGGCTAATGTGTCTGAAAGCCATCTCCTCTGTGTCAGGCCTAAGGTCCTGTCCTGGAGGTTTCCACAGGATAAAAGGAATCTTGGATCTATCTTGATCTGATCGCTAATTGCTACTTAGACAAATGCCAGAAAGTGAAATTAACTCTGCGAGAGTGAAGGCAATGTAATCTTGTTGTTTAGACTTAGGATTAAAGGGGTATCCAAACAGATTTTTCGATCTGGCTTAAAACATTTCAAAGAATCAGCTGGAAGAACATTTACCAAGTCAATTCGTATCATTTCGACAACTGTTTTGATCAGCCCTGTGCAGTTTACGAAAGCCACTTTTTCTCAAACCTAAGATGTCATAAAAATCGACCTTAACTGAACCATATAAGGATTAATCCTGTTAGTCGTATTTGCAGGATCCATTACTAGAAATTGACACATAATACAGTAATTAGCAGAATATCCGTGAAATTGACACTGTTTTTGCGTCAAACAGCTCCGCTACATAAGATGATACGTCATGAAATCCCCAATAGCACTTAATATCTTTCTGTGAAAAGAATTGAGTTCCAGTCACCGAAAATTAATGTTTCACAACCGATATGTACAGACGCAGTGTAATACCAGATCATAAACCGATTATTTCATTAGCAACCAGGTCTAATGTTTTTCATGGCTATTATTTTCAAAACAAACAAATTTGATACAATATTAGTTTGTCACTGTTGACCAGGGTTCAGATATAAATAGCCAATACTGAGAAACATTAGAGATTATTTGATCACAGTTTTTATAACTTCCAACTATAATTGGTCATTCACATGGAATGCCATCATTATTGGGAAATAAATAGGCAAATTAGTGTAAATGTTTCCAAATATTTTTCTCAAGATGGCCATTATTCTTAACGCTTATTTCCCTCATTATTGAATAATACAGAGAGAGGCAAGGAAAAAATAGTCATCTGGAGACAAAAAATGACATTCCTGTTCTTTGAACAACAAGTTTCAGAAAAAAACGCCTGCATCTCCCTCATCTCTCCTCAGAGTAAATCTATTTGGGTTTTTTTTTCTCCATAAGACAGGAAATTTCTGAATTACTCAATTAATGCCCAGCTGTTTAGCAGAATCCTTTAAGCTACCACATCCTGGGGTAACATTCTTGAACCTAGATGACACGTGCCAATTTTGTTTTTGAAAAAAATATCAATATGAAACATATTTGCCACTTCCACTTTGCAAAGCATTTCAGATTAACTGGAAGTCCTATTAGCAGAATTAACACAACTTCCGGCAGGAGAGCAATAGGTTTTCATTTTGTAATGGAATGTTATGCCGAAAGGGTAATGAAAATCTTTATGGATGGACACAACATGAACAACGATGTTGTTGTTGCTGATGGTGGTGCTGTTTACGATAACAGTTGATGTTTCCTAATGTTTACCATAGAACTAGTTGTATGCAATGCCAACAGTTATTATCAATTTTCTGCGGTTTAAACTGACTTTACTTCATACGTTACCACACACTGACACGATTCCTTGTATACTCAACAAGAAATGTAACTATCTTCATGTTTTTACTGATAATACTATCTTTTTCAGATGTCCATGATCAAAACTCATTTTCATAACGATTTAAAGTGTACTGGTGTTTATTTGGGTCAGAGAGGGACCAATAAACTTTCTAAAGAGTTTGAACTTTTTCAAATTAAAGTTTCTAAATAAGATATTTCTGTGCTAATTTCTGGGTATTTTTTTCTGGGTTTGTGGTGTCATCAGTTGTTTTGGTTGGTCATGAGTTGGGGATCAAAGGAAATACAATGTAATAGCCTTTTTCTTTATTTACCCAAATTTACATTTAAAACACATCAAGAATCAATGGCCATGGAGTGAGTGAGTGAGTATGGTTTTACGCCGCATTTTAGCAATATTCCAGCAATATCACGGCAGGGGACACCAGAAATGGGCTTCACACATTGTACCCATGTGGGCAATAATGGCCATGGAACTTAAACAGTTCAGTCAGTCCGCACATATATATAGCTCACTCTGTATGATCATCAGTTTCTGGTACAACTAAGGGATGTAACTCTATATAGCAAATTGAGTGAGTGAGTTTAGTTTTACGTCGCTTTTAGCAATATTCCAGCAATATTACAGCGGGGGACACCAGAAATGGGCTTCATACATTGTACCCACGTGGGGAATCGAACCCGGGTCTTCGGCGTGAAAAGGCTGAATGCTATAACCACTAGGCTACCCCACCGCCCCGCGAGTGAGTGAGTGAGTGAGTGAGTGAGTGAGTGAGTGAGTGAGTGAGTGAGTGAGTGAGTGAGTGAGTGAGTGAGTGAGTGAGTGAGTGAGTGAGTGAGTGAGTGAGTGAGTGAGTGAGTGAGTATGGTTTAAAACTGCTTTTAGCAACATTCAACCAATATTATGGTGGGCTTCATACATTCTACCCATGTGGAGAATTGAACCTGGGTCTTCGGTGTGATGAGCAAATGCTTTAACCACTAGGCCACCCCACGACCCCCTGCACAGCAGAATGTGGCCCCCCTAGATGACTCGGCCACCAATTATCTGACCCAGCGGTTATTACAAGCTGTGGATACAAGAGACAATTTCTTCCCCTAACCACAAAGGGTTACCACTATTCTATAGAAACACATGTAAATATGAAATTGACAATGTGAAATTGACGTCATCAGTCAATCAATAATGTTAGGTCTACGTAACAACACACATCTGACAGTGTTTGAAGTGTTTTTACTCAAGATACAATAAAATCCTGAAAAGATAAGAAATATGAAGTGCTCCCGTGGATTGAAATGTACAAGCAAATGACGTTTGTTTAGAAGAAGATTGGCAGCAGCAGTTTGATATTGAGTCTGTAGTATGGTCTTTGTGCTCAGCTATCTGATCGGAATTTAATTGGGCCAATCTTGCCCCAACCAATGACCAAGCTTAGTTGAGGTGAACGCAAGTCATCATTTTGACCTTAATAATATCCCTTGATCTAGATTGTGTTAAAAATACCCCCAGTAGATGGTAGGCAAGGGGATCCTCATCAATCAGCAATTGATTTTAGCATCAAACACTGATCAGGCCGAGGTCTTTTTTGTCTTAATTTTGTTGAGGCCGACAGATTGTCTGTTTTAACCTTGATTGCAAAGGTGATGCATGAAATCCACTACTCCTACAAGAGCGTTTTTGCCATTTTTTATGTTTAAGCTTGAAACTTTTAAACTTTTTAATTTCAGGTTGAAATTTGTTCTTGTTTAAATCTTAAAAAGATGACCTTTAGACACAAACAGGTTTCAGGAATGCAATGCAAATGGTCATCTGAGCTTTTTGTTGAGGATAGTTCAATGTAATTTTATACTGGACACCAGCACATGCATGAGATATTTTTGTAGTCTAATTCCAACTGAGTGAGTGAGTGAGTGAGTGAGTGAGTGAGTGAGTGAGTGAGTGAGTGAGTGAGTGAGTGAGTGAGTGAGTGAGTGAGTGAGTGAGTGAGTGAGTGAGTGAGTGAGTGAGGGAGTGAGTGAGGAGAGGTGGGTGAGGAGTGAGTGAGTGAGTGAGTGAGTGAGTGGAGTGAGTGAGTGAGTGAGTGAGAGTGAGTGAGTGAGTGAGTGAGTGAGTGAGTGAGTGAGTGAGCGAGTTGGGTTTTACGCCACTTTGTTCAATATTCCAGTAATATCATGGCGGGGGACACCAGAAATGGGCTTCACACATTGTACCCATGTGAGAAATCAAACCCGGGTCTTTGGCATGACGAGCGAACACTTTAAGCACTAGGCCACATTTGTCATATACAAAATCTTATCCAGTTGATACATGAAATATATGTCACTAGTGAGTTTTTATACAGATTTCAGCAATATCACATTGGAAATACACCAAGAACGGCATCACACATTAAAGCATTAAGTATGAACATGAAGCTGACAAACCAACAATCAAAGTGATCTGTGAAAATCTGAGCTTGGAACTCTTCATCAGGACTTCCATTTCACTTTGACCTACAGGTGTAATGGTTGACCTCCCCCAATCTCAGAACTTGAATTCTGACCCCCACTGCCCCTAACCCTCCACTTGAGGTGTTGTATTAACCATATCTGACCCATCAACCTGAATTCTGACCTAAACCCACACCCCTGTGGAAGTAGAGGTGTAATGGTTGACCAACCACCACCTCAACAAAAACCTCAAACCAGTTCTCCGTTCTCCCTCCACTTTGCAACTACAGACGAAACGGCTGACCAACCCTCACCTCAACCACAACCCGTAAACTGATTTTCCAGACTCGCCCACTTTGCAGCGGGTAAGTTGAAACGGCTGACCAACCATTATCCTCGACTCTCCATCTTTGGAAGGAAAGCGTAACGGTTGACCAACCTATTGGTGCATTGCAATGTGTTCCTGACTTTGCCAATTCATCGATGAGAACTTAAACATCAATAGTGGACATCGATTCCAAAACTCCTGGCATTCAACTCAAGTACATGATGATCACATAGCTTGAACACCATGTCAAAAATAGCCAAGAAGTATGAATTGAGGGCAAATAAGCTAATTATCACTTAATCTCAATGCTATCACAACAACCCCCACGAAGATCCGGGATAAAATTGGTTTCCATCAACCCATGGTTATCCTTGGAAGCGAGTAACGGGATCGGGTGGTCAGGCTTACCGAAATGTTGTCGTGCCACCTTGGAACATACCTCAAGCATTAATATGTACAAAGCAACAGATATCTAGATTCAAAGGTAATACAAATCAAACCTCAAAGAAATGGCAAAGTTCTTAAAATCAATACTTCAGAAGCCATTCCAAACTTTCATATGTCTCAGCGACAAAAAATGCTTTGAATCTATTCAAAAGTTACACTTTCTAAAAAGCGTCTTTCAGAAGCTGAGAAAAAATCCTCTCCCCAGAGGATATAAAAAAACAACAGTAAACAAAACTATTTACTTCTGACACATATGGATGGCATGACCAAGATCAAATAGATTTTATGGAAAAAACAACTGAACTGTTTTGTAAAGGTAGATTTTTTCCGACGAAGAAAGCTTGTGACAGTAATCGAAAAAGTGTAACAGCATTGCTTTGAGAAATTGGATCTAATAATGCCAATCTACTTGCGACAAAGTAGCGGACTTTATGAAACCAAGCAAAGCTCTTATGGTAGATTTGGTTACAAATTATCAATATGATTTATCGTAATAAAGTGCAGTTCTTCAGGGCCCAATAACCAATCATCGCACCTCTAAGAAATAGGGCACATTTTAGTCGTCCCTTGCACTTTGAGCCACAACACAAAATTACCCTCATTTAGCAAACCCATTCTGATATTGGAGAGTGCTATTAGTCTGGGGAAAGTAACGATCATAAATGTAGTATCGGAATTATGACATTCTAGGCTCTGGGCAAAAAGGATGGCAAATTATGACTGCATCACCATTACACAGGCAGCGTCAAAGTTATTTCACATATTTTTCATCAATATTGATAAGATATTCAATGGCTAAAAATATGAAAAAGCTGAGAGGAAATTTATATATTTCCCCAATATATACACACACTGATGGCAATGTGAATAGTTACAGAGAGTGAATTTCTTAAGGACGTACTTCACGAAAATTGGGGATCTATGTCAATTTGGAGATTAGTTTCAGCAAGAGTGGTATAAAAGATGACTGTTCTTATATGTGTCAATTTCAAGGGAGGGGGTGTCAATATCAGAATTTTGTAGGAACAAGTAGATCGTTTCATTACCTCTAACCACGAACTCTAATCCATCCTTGATAGATCACACCAAGTGAGAATAGCCTTTTCTACGCGGTGTTGATTCGATTTTGAAATTGGACGGTTGGTCTGTACTGGCAGACTAGCCGACTCCGAGTGATAGTGTTTTTCCCACTTTCAAAACAGTTATTTTGTTGTGAAGTCTCACCTCCGTGGTTCAAAGCTTGGTCGATGTTAGAATAAAAAGTGACGAACAATCGGCATGACAGCAAATTCATCTTTATTGCATTCCCCCTATTTATTTTACCCTGCTTCTGTGATTAAAGCTCAAGGAAGCTTTGCTGTGATGTAATCTTGCTTGCTCTATAGATGCAATAACAGCATTTTTTCTGATGTCGTAGCGCGAGGAGGAGAATGTGTTTCCTTACTCATAAAGCCAGCTTACTACTGTATTCTCTTTCAGATACGCTTTTGTTCGTATAGATTTATACAAGGAGCTTCTGACGCCTCGGCTCAAGTTAACAGCGATAATTTTGTAAGATGAAATCCAAACAAAATCTATGAAATCCACTCTGAAAAGATCTCGACGTTTTTCAGTTTTGATGAAAAGTTGCTGTTTCTTCTTGATTTTTGTTCATCCTCGGTCTGGAGTTAACGCTGCCATTTTTAAGCGTCATGTCTGATACGATTTCTGATTGAGAGATCTGTGGCTCCCATTTTTTTAAAACCAACAAATCTGATACATTTAATCAGTTTTTATTGAAGAATTTCCACTAACAGGAGACATTCTGGGGATATTTGCTACCATAAATTCCCTTCATTAAAAGCAAAATAATAAATGGAATTAATGAGAATTCTCATTGCCATCTTAATCTGGAGCCGTGCGGAACATAACCCACATTGTGAGCCATATCCATGTGACATAAAAACACCTTCTAAAAACCTTCCAACAATTTCATCGAAGGCACATACATGCGATCATATCCATGAATATTCAATACGGAGTTCGAAACACTCAATATCATCTAAACTGATAACTAATCATGAAATGTACAAGCAAAAAAATTAATCTACGACTACTATGTTGCCAGAATGTCTTTAAGTCTGGGGATTATGATTCCGTGAAGAACTATCACATCTGAAACCATTCTGTATCGAAACTGTTAAAACCTTATCCATCCCCATGGAACAGCACATGTGAGTAAACATGGATGTTTATTTTTCCACGATGATAATCATCCTTCTGCTCCCACAAGGTTCTAAATCTCCTCTTCCGACATAGCAAGGTCTTAGTGACCTTGTTCACCTTTCATAATTGCTCGTTCTAAGTCATTTGTTGCAATACCAAAACAAACGTCTTCGGCTATAACATTGTTTCTGTACAGCTGGTGGGTTCCTCATAAATTGTTACTACCTGTGGGTTTATTGCCTTGAAGTCGGCTTCAGCCAACACGTAGGAAGAGATGGCTTTTTGCACTTTAAACTGTGTTCCGAACATTAATTTTGATGCTTTTGATGTTTTTTTTTAAAGTGCAATAAAAGTGATATCCCTTTTGAAAAAAAATTAGCAAGAACATTAAAACATTTGATTTTGGTGACAGACATATTTTTCTTTATCCATAAAAGGATTAGATGTCCATAACTTGCACAGTTGTAATTGGAGGACGTTGTAACCAAGGGTGTGGTTAATTAAAACCAACATCATTTCTGCATTAGTTGCTGACCATTACTTCAGTGAGATACATGGATGTTAAATATCAATCTACTTCAATGGATGTTGACATAAACCCAGATGGAAGAAGTCTTCAGCAGCCCATGCTTGTTGTAGTAGTCGACTAATAGGATTGGACGGTCAGGCATGTTGTCATGGTTATGCATGGCATCATATCGCAGTTTGACAGATTAATGTTCATGATGTCAATCACTGGATTGTGTGGTCCGGGTTCATTTACTCACAAACTGCTGTCATGTGCCGGAAATATTGATCAGCGAGGTGGTTAACAACAAAGAAACACAATGAATCAATGTCTAAACATTTGTACAAACAATAAATACATGTTCTTTTCTGGAAACAGTTACCACAGTCATCATCATATAATGTCAAAGTCATACCATATTAAACCTGACATGCTCATGAACAACTAACTTAATGAAAAACAAAGTTTCACAAACAACTATTTAAGAAGGTTACTTGAACAATTTGGCCTCATGGTCAACTACGAGTGAGTGAGTGAGTGAGTGAGTGAGTGAGTGAGTGAGTGAGTGAGTGAGTGAGTGAGTGAGTGAGTGAGTGAGTGAGTGAGTGAGTGAGTGAGTGAGTGAGTGAGTGAGTGAGTGAGTGAGTGAGTGAGTGAGTGAGTGAGTGAGTGAGTGAGTGAGCGAGTGTAGTTTTACGTCACTTTTAGCAATATCCCAACAATATCATGGCCGGAGTGAGTAAGTTTAGTTTTATGCCGCTTTTTGCAATATTCAAGCAATATCGCGGTGGTGGACACCAGAAATAGGCTTCACACATTATACCCATGTGGGGAATAGAACCCGGTCTTCGGTGTGACAAGCAAACGCTTTAACCACTAGGCTACCCCACCACAACAAGATTTCATGAACAACAATTGTACACAGTTTCACAAGCAACTGTTGAGCTTGATGTACAAACTATTGAAAATGTTTTTCACAACTATTTAACCGATCTAAGCTTTGCAGCAGAAACAAACTGCTTGCAGACATTACACTGACAAACGGTTCTCGGTTAAAATTAGTACCATACTGACTCATGTTTGAAGATGAGGTATTGCCTTGTAGCAATTCAAAAATGTAATAAATATCTGTCAAAAAACCTGAATTTATGTCAAAACATGTTTGTTTTTCAAAACTTTCAAACATGATATTTACTTGACCAGAACCACTGCAACATCACTGTGTCACTGTAAACTTAAGTCAAGACAGCTGACTCCATTGCAAGAAGTGTTCAGAAGACATGACACTGTCAATGACACTGCTCTGTGCTCAGCCTATGTCAGTAACATTTCATTTGACCTTTGACCAATGCAGAAATTCAATTTTCGTTGTCAAATGTAATTCCTATTGATTTCTTCCTTCTTGCGATTTTGTCATGTAACTTTGACAAGTAATTGCTGTAAAACTGACAGGCTTTTCTTGTTTTACGGCAGATAGTCTCTATATTTCCCCAAATGCAATTTCCCTTCTAAACCCTAGCTCTTATAAATTCACAGTCATATGAAATGTTCATATCCAATGCCAAAAATCAATCTAAAATTTCAACCCTTTTTTGTCGATGGAGTGTTTTCCCTCAACCCTTAGATGTATGACATGGCAAATCCAGGAATTCTATTCCAGATTTATGCATCCGATTCCAGCAAACCTTGAAATACACAATTTTCTGGCCACAGCTCATTTTATGACCGCGACAACATTCACCTACATCAAAATGGAGACTCTCGTATTGAGGGTGTGGTTTGAATCAATTTGATGTATTCCTCATATTTCTGTGGAGATGGAATTTCAACATTCTAACTGCCTTCTGGCTGCTTATGATTTACAAAGCTTTCCCCAAGTGTCTCAAAAAAACATTAAGAAGGATTTCATTCACACCGAAAGTCGCCAATTTCGCGTCAATTTCGCCAAACGCCAAGACTCATTTTGATTTACAGGCCAAATTCGATCATCTTATGTTTCAACATTTTCATTATTACCCAAATCCCATGCTCTACTTTATCGTTATAGCGGATCCCCATCCAAAAAAGGAGATTTATATTGTTAAGGAAAATTATGATTTATAAGAAGCTTTCATTTCATGCACATATGCAGTCTGCCAGACAGGGACTTTGCCCGAAATGCACAATGCTGTTTCAAGCGCATTCCTCGTCATATTTCAAGGTTCACCTACAGAATACAGAAATACTGATACGAAATTGTGTGCTTTTATGATCCTTTTATGATCCTATTTTTCTCTGCAAGTGCAACATAAAAGCCAGACTGATCTCGCTTGGCTAAATAGTGAGCTCGCCCTACTCGATATCAGCTCCAGCAGAATCACTATCAAAATCGTTGTTGTGCATTTCATAGGCATTGACGTGGCAAGATGAGGGAAAGGAATTGTGGGAAATGAAGAGTAAATGTGAAACTATTTAGCAAACAACTCCGCAAAATCTATATCTAATCATGTGGGAATGAACCCGAGATAAAATATATGTAATAATGTGTGTAAAATTGTGCAGGTATAAAAGCTATCGTCAATTTCGAAATTGACAATCTTAACATTGAAATTGGCGAGCCATTGATATGACGCAAACACTGGTCCTTAGGATCTAAGATGGGGCAAAGACAAAGGTCGTGTTCATCAATACAGCAAGAAGTCATCTCGATCATGGATAGATCTCTACGGTGTTGAAATAATGGATGAAATGCCTTGACAACGAACAACTGTGAAATACACATTATTGATCAGGAATATTGATGGCATTGACATGTATTGAGGAAGTCACAGGGAACATCTCAAAGTCTCTCAGGACATTTCTTTGCAGCTGATGAACGTCAAAATTACTGATAACATGAACAGAAAATAGTCATGCTTTTGAGGGTGTTTGTTAGTATTTGTACAAAGAGTCAAAATTTACAACATCGTGGCCCTTGTATTATCTGTTATCGTCTTCACGTCAATCTTTTTAACAAGCATTTATATTCACACCATAGCTTACAAGTACATTTTCGGTTTATGTTTCAATTTGTTTTCAAATATGATTTCCTCACAACTAATTCAGCAAATACTGCATTTATTAATTCATTACAATATTTAATCACTGTATTTTGGTGTTTCTGAATTTTGCAAATCAAGGAGATGATGGCCATATTTCCTTCCAAACATTTATCCCATAATTGAACAAAAATGTACACGCACAAATCCTCCTGGCAATAAACTTTCAGCTGCCAACATTTTTTTTAATTTGAGGAGAATATTTGTTGAAATTTCAAAGATGGTTGCCTGGCAGCCATATTAGATTTCAAGTCATGAAATAAAAACTTGAGCCCCTTAAGGTAAGGACAACCTTTACCGAACAAGTCGAAAATACAAAACGTTAATGGACATGAAACATGTTGCCAGTGGCCAGACAGTTTCCCATCTAATAAGCTGGCCATGGTAGGAGTGTTTGCATCATGAATCCTTTTCCAAATACTGTCTGTATGGCATAGATCTAATATGTCTGGAAATT
Organism: Haliotis rubra; assembly: GCF_003918875.1. Lineage (NCBI taxonomy): Eukaryota > Metazoa > Mollusca > Gastropoda > Lepetellida > Haliotidae > Haliotis > Haliotis rubra. Next base: position 1,813,726 of record NW_025767668.1, on the reverse strand, counting down.
CCGAAGATCTGGTTGCTTAGCAACACAAATGATACTGAACGGTTCACAAAAGAGGAAATGTCAATTTCAAAATAGAATATTTTCAGCCAGACCATCACTAATATACTCTTCATTATGTGGCATTTATGAAGATGGTGACAGTTGATAACGTCAATGTCGGTTTCATTCTACTTAGGTTATTTTGTTGAACAGCTGAACTTTTTGTCAATTTCGGCTGTCTGAAATAAACGCTCATATCCCATTATCAGCATCCTCCCTCCCTCCTCATTACTGCCTTAAAACTGCCTCCGAAACCCAGGTAGAATCACCCCCCAGGGAGCACAAAAATACATAGTTATCATAAATTAGCAATTTCCACAAAATGGTGTCAACATCACGTGGCTTCAAATGGATTTATTGAAATAGATTTTTATCAATGAATCTATAAAAGAGATTGGTCCAGTGCCCTTCAAATATTCCTGTTTTACAGCCTGCTCCCTTCCAAGAATGGAAGTGTTCCTGTCACCCCATGCTGAACTGCTGTCATAAAGGCTGTATCATATTCAAAGCTATAGAGCCCGGGTAGGTCTTGAGCAGTACTGGAGTCTGTCAAGCTCGTATTTCATTGAGCTGGTCGTCAATATCACTTTGTGGGGTATTGTACTAGCAGGTCAGTCATAGGGGTGGAGTACATTGTCAGGTCAAAAGATACATATTTCACCTGCAATAGACGTGTGTAGGCCTCCAACGTTATTGCCTTTATGGTCGGTAGATTAACATACATAGACCGAAAGTAACAACAGTGTCAGGACCGGCGTAGTACATTATTACACACATGCTGATTTCAATCTGACTGCAATGTTTGTCCCTCACATCATAATACTAACAATAATATTATTTATTAACAGAAAACTTCCTGACCTAATTCTGAAAGCTTTGTAGTCATTCAAGAATAAAGAGATTAGTTATGTAGAAGACGTATCAATTTGCCTTTTATGTCTGAAGATTATTAAGAGCTTATTGCTACTTATATGACAAAAGTGAAACTCTATCAGCTCACTACTTTTATGAAAAAATTAGTTCCTTATTGGTTTGATCATTTCAATTTCACAAACTAGCAACTGGATTGGGATAGCTGATATACAATATATGTCTTTTGAATGCAGCTACAGAATAACACATTCATACACCACAATCACAGCCAAGGGAAGCAAACCAAAATCAAATCCATAATCAAAATGGCCACCATGACAGCCATCTTGAAAATTGGATCAGACTTCTACGAGGAACCTTCTATCCAGGTGAGAAAATTATAATCTTCAAAGTACAAGATTCAATAAGATAAATTCTTGGGAAATCAAATCTTCATATAAATTGTGATTTTCTGTTTTCATATTTCAGATAAATCTCATCAAGCCTGCAATGTCGTCTCTGCCTAGAGTGATGGATGTCTGCGACACGGATCTGATGCATATTTCATATCTATCTGCAGGTAAAACAGGATCACAGCTCTCTGCCTCAAAGGTTAAACATTCCAGGAAATCAAAGTAAAGACTACCTTGGCATTTTGTCACAATGAAATTAGCTTCATAACTGCATGACAGATATTAGGTTAATCTAATCTTCACATTCCAACAGCAGCTACATTTCCGCGTGGAGTGATATCAACGACTGATTTTAAATGTTATGTCCATAGAATGAATACATTATGACATTGTTAAATGACGAGGCATTTACATATATCTTATTATAATTGTCGCCATAGCCCAAGTTCACATGATGAATGACCTGTCTTTGTTTCACAACAATGTATTTCTAAATGGAAATCTATTATGCTAATAGCATGACTGTGGTAGGTCCGATATGTTGGATTTTATTTAGGAGTAATCTTGTTCTGCTTCTACGGAGGCTCCATTTATCAAATTAACCCAGGCTTTGGCACTCGGTTGTCTATAGCGAAATGAGGGTTGGGAGCTGCATAAATAATGCAGGATATGTACGGTAACTCAGCAATGAAATTGAATGTCGTTAATATCGCCTGTAGTCCTGCTGCCAACCACCAGTCTCAGATGAACCTCACGAAGTGGAAGGACTAAAACTCTTGGAGAATCTCTTAGCACTTTCTATACATTCCTGAATTATTAATTTCAATTTGTGTGATTTATCTACTGAAAGGTGTTGTGGTCTGATTTTAATGACAGGTGTAAATTATTCATTTGTTTCAATCAATGTGATGCGCTGATACTGCTGGTACCCTGGGAACACCGACATGTAGATCGTAAACACTCAGTACTGTCACCTACTCCCTGGGAAAAACTTTCAACACCATCGCAAGAAAATATCAAACATATCCACCTACTGCTCGGATCCTTCTACCTCGCATTTACTGTAATTAAATTTTATAAGAATGTTTGATGTTTTGATATTTTCACTTTCCCCACAAGAGACACAGCAGGTACCATTTTTTCAAATGTCACTTTCCCTGCATCAAAGCCTAGATCAATTGTACAGGCGAGATGATGTTTATTTCAATAACAACCACCGAACATGATTAACCCATTCACACATCCTATATACAAGCGTACGTCAATTTCAGGGCACTGGGTGTCGCACGACGAATACTGGACATCACTTTCAGGAAAAGTCAACATGCATTTGCCATCAATGTTTAATCAACACAACAACGAAAATTGAAGTCAAAATAGGACAGCGATTTCTCAGATAGGGTCATTTATGGTCAGATTGACCACTCCGAAATTGACCACAGACATTGAAAATCACTTTCATAAGGCAAAGGGCATACCCTGCCATCCGTCTATAATCAAGGATGGCAAATCTATTCATGGTGGCAGGAACATTTCAGCAAAGAAAGTATAATAACGATATTTCCTTCCAGCTAAGGTCCTAAGGTGGTCAAATGGCCACTTAGTGACCGATGCTTCTTAATATCACTACGAACAAATTGAGACGAAAACAAAAGTCCAGACGGGGCGTTATTAAAGTGATTTTAGCTGTAGACTCTGACATTTTGTCCGAATTTAATGCTAGTGTCTGTTGCTGAAGGGCTGGTGTAGACAAGAAAGGAACGAGAAAGAGACGCATGTACATTTCACTTTGTTAAACACTCAGTGCAGTGACTTCAGGCTATGTCTGGTACTGATTATACAAGCACACTTGATAATAGGTGCCTTCACATCACCAAAGGCTCTTTCCTCTGACAATACACAAAGCGTGGGCCTATTTAGTACATTCTCAACCTTGAGGGATGGATTAAGAGCCCTTGGCATGGCTAACCTCATCAATTATTTAAAGATGGTAATTTTGAATAATTGATGCGACATTTTTTTCCATTTTCCTAAAATGATTGGCATCTATGTTGGAATACAATTCCTTCATCCTGGTAGGTTTGGTCTATTGCTACATCAGCAAATTGAGACACATCGAAGGCACACATCTAGGTCAAGGTCATACTAGGGATGCCGTTTCTGTAGTCCAGATATATTTCAAGAAATATGTCATTTGTCTTTTTTAGGAATATTTGATAGTTTTTTTTAATGCATTCATTGGTGTGTCAGGTATTTCCTTAAACTCCACACAGTTACTGCAGCCTTATTTACTGCAGTGAACACATATTTATCGGTGTTACAGGCACTGAAATGGAGCTTTAATGTTAAATAAGATGAATCTGTTTCACAGCTTTGAGGTAAGGATACAATTTTTTAACAGTGCATATGCACTTTCATTGTTCTCAAAAAGTAGTGAGTGAGTGAGTTTAGTTTTACGCAACACTCACCATTATTCCAGCCATATGGCAGTGGCCTGTGAATAATCAAGTCTAGACCAGACAACCCAGTGATCAACAGCATGAGAATTGATCTACGCAATTTGGATACGATGACTTGTCAACCATGTCAGCGAGCCTGACCATCTGATCCCGTTAGTCTCCTCTGACGACAAGCATGGGTTACTGAAGACCGATTCTAACCCAGATCAGGTACTCAAAAAGTTTCGAGGCCTGAATTTAAATAGGTACTCAAAAAGTTACGAGGCCATACTGAAGTTCTGAAAGGTCTTGACATAAATCAAAGAGAAATGTTGAACTATGAGTGAGTGAGTGAGTAGGTTCGGTTTGAACCCCTTTGAACCATATTTCTGTCATTATGACATCAGCTTGATGTGGGAGGAGGCCCAAATTGATGCAGATCTTTGTTGTACAGGTATGGAGCTGGCAAACCTAGAACCATGATCAAGGTGAATCTGAGATTAGAACCATGATCACAGGGTTCTGGCATATCAAAGGGACACAACTCTGAACAGCAAACAGCAGTACCTTGGATCTCTGGGGTAGCCATGCCCCACACATCAACGAAACACAAAACTGTAACAGTGAACTATCCAGACTACAATACACAGTCTGTATTCTTCAACAGACATGTGAACTGCAGCCGAAGTCTATATAACTGTAACATCAATTTCAGTTAATGCACACCAGAGCATGCCTGATATTTGATCTAACCTTCTGATAAAAGCCTTCTGTGATAGACACCAAGTCTTGACATTTCGCGTAACGTTAACGACCTGCAGACTTAAGAGCCTGACATGACTTCCTTTATGGCAAAAATCAACTCTAGTTACATTTGGACAAATAAAAGAATATATAAACAATCCTTTTAAAAAATCTTCCATCATTTTGTCATCAACAATAGCAGCAGCTGTTCCATGGAAATACCTCAGTTGGACAGGGCACGATTACGCATGTCAGAAGAAATAAATGGAGTTGTTGTTTTGACTTCTATCTTATGCTCCTGTGGGGTTTTTTTTTCAGGTAAATAATTGATTTGCCTTTGCATGTGTTTGTGTTACTGATGGTGGCTCAGGTCACCTGGTATAATCACCATTCGATAATGATTCCTAAACACATGCTCATGATATAGTCAGAATTGTAAAATGGACTCTTCTTTTAGTACAGAATTGTTACAATTATGATTTGTTTGTTTTTTATGTAAATACAGTTATCTTTACACATGCAACTGGTCAAATTCATATTTTTTCTTTATACTGAACATATGTAATCTCAAACTTTAGACCTCCTGGCCTTTAATAGGCGTCATTATTTCATCTACTGCTACATCACGTGAGATTTGTATTTTGTTTAAGATGTAAAAAGGCTATGATTTACAATATTGCTTGATAATATAAAGGTTTAGTTCTGTTTTTTACATGAGAACCAAGTAACATATTACATTTACATGCTACACAGTTTATGACTAAAAAAAACAACCAACCAGCAATTGCCAAGCAAATGCGGACTCTGAAAAAACTCGTAATTTCTCTTCAGCTTTGAAACTTTTTTAAAACCCCTTTTTCAATACAAATGTGTCTCAAAGCCCTTCTCCATTTCACCCAAACATATCAAATCACTGAATCCGACAGCATTCTCTAAATCTAATTTCGCTAATAATGTCCCTCCACCTGGGGTTGGAACATATTGTTATCATTCCACAGACTTTACTCATTTTCTAGGTGACAAATCTTCACAATTTCCTGTGTGGAGGAAATCTGTTCCTTAGCTAGGCACCATTTTGAAGATATTAACCATCTGCCAGCATCGGTACCTCACAGGGTGTCTCATTGATTGCGCTTGTACATTGCAGCAAGTGTCTCGTACATTTCCTTGATTGAATTATACTATGTTACAGTGCTGTTTGCAGATAAGTGTCACATATGATTTACTTATCAGACTGTAAAATATACAGTACTTCAACAAACAAGTCCATTTCAGTCTTCATTGCCAATTCAGCTATGTGTGTATTTTACATTATCTTTGTATTTGGCGATGCAAGTAACTCTCCAGTAAGTAATAGGTTTCGGGATCGGAAACGACAATAGGAAGGAGAATGGGTTCTATTCAGATTGATAAGCCTTCACCTGGCCTGATGCATCATGGGAAAACCATGGCAGAAAACTCTGGGGAACTCGTCTATATCAAACATGTCAGTCACTTTCCGGAGATAAATGCTTGGGCTGGACTGATACATTTCATCTGCTGACAATCTTATCACAGATCAGTATTTGTTGATGATATACTTCAGAAACATACAGGATACTGGCATCAAAATAAATGTTTTAAATACAAAGTGCTGCTTGTATTAAGTGAGATGTTTGTATACATAACATCTTCTGATGAAGTGAAGATTGAGAACAGGTTGACAAACATTGAAGATGGAGATATTTGGTGTTTTGCCAGCCTAATCAGCTATGTTTACGTAAGTTGTGGAGGAAGAAAGATACAAAATTCATTTAACGTCTGAATTTTAGAAGTTGTGATAAGGTTTGGTGAAGATTGAAATAGCAGTAATATTTTTTACACCTTTGAAAAGTTTCTAGACTTTTAGACTGCACATGAAAGACTAATAAATCATGTTTCATCAAAGACTTATTTAAAGGTAAGTTCTGACAAAAACGTGATTAATAATAATTATAATAATTGTCCATTTATCCATGCACAATACATGCTCGAAGCGCCCAAACAATCTGATTTTTATTACCCCAGATAACCCAAGCTGCCTGTGAGGTTAGTGAGTGAGTGAGTGAGTTTAGTTTTACACCGCACTCAGCAATATTCCAGCTATATGGCGATGGTCTGTAAATAATCGAGTCTGGACCAGACAATCCAGTGATCAACAGCATGAGCATTGATCTGCGCAATTGGGAACCGATGACATGCGTCATCCAAGTCAGCGAGCCTTAGAAGTTTAGTGGTTACATGCCTTATCCCACCGGGTACCCATTCTTCTGCTGGATCATGCAGATATTTACAGTAAAATTCCATCAAAGACATAATTAAAAGGCAAATTCCATCAAAGACTTAATTAAAGCTAAGTTCCACCAAGACTTAATGAAAGATAATTTACATAAAAGAAGTTTTTTAAAATAAGGTTCATAAAAGACTTATTTAGAGACAAGTTATATCTATGGATTAATTACAGGTAGTTTGCATTAAAGACTTAATAACAGGTAAGTTCTTTCAAAGATCACTTGTAAGTTCCATCAATGACTTAATTACAGGTAAGTTCCATCAAAGAATCATACTTGAGATCAGTTCTCTCCAATACTTAATTACAGGTATGTTGTGAATTAAATGTTTGTATATATCCATGATATGCCTCCAGTATTGCTTAAATCAGCATACAACTCAACTCACTAACATGTTGTACATATCATGTCAATTTCTGATGTTCATTTCATGGTTTGTATGTTTCACCTTTACCATAATGTATTACCCTCATGTCGTTGATATATAGCTGGAGAAAGTCCTCCCCTGACCCTGTGGACAAATGTGTCCCATATCACAATCGTCAGTTAAACAAACTATAATGGTAGATGGAAAGGTCATCTTGCTGGCTCGGTGTGGTCAAGAATTGATCACATCCTTGAGATGCAGCTGGTTCTAGCTTGCACTGGACCCAGGGGGACAAACCCTCCACAAACAGAAGGGGTCAGTGCGGTCAGTTCCGATTGGTCAGAAGTGGTACTTGTTCGATATGGTCAGATACTTGCACCAATATATAGAGGATATTATATGAGTGCCCATGTCATACTATGTTTACAACACGAGTGCCTAAATGTTGGTATTTCCTGAGCGAGAGTGAGAGGGATATAGCGATATTTAGGCATGAGTGTCGTAAACATAGTATGATATGGGCATGAATATAATATTTAGTTTATTACTGAAGTCGTCAAATTGAGGAAACTAACCCAAATCTACTTTCAAACATAGGATGTCTAACCGCCGTTGCCCCATGTAGAACGCAGCGTCACAGAAGAAACGTGACACCATAGCATTGTTCATGACGTCACGTCACCATGACAAAGTGATATTTTGCCCTAGGGCATCATATGAAAAATATCAACCCCGATATGTTCGCCCTTGTAGGTAATAAACCATTTTAATCACTGTCTGGGCCACACGGAAGAAACTGAGTGGGTGATGTTTGTTGTATGACACTTTCATCAGTTTCAATGATTGTTAGTAATCAGGTGCATATTTACAATGCAGTAAATCCATACCTAAACCATCATCAGCACAATCAGTGGATCAGTGCACTCAACTTTCAGCTCAGCTCAACCTTCAGCTCCTAGTGGTTAGCTCCTTGGGTACAATGTGTAAGCCCATTTCTGGTGTCCCAAGGATTAAAAAGGTCACATTACCATCTCTTCCTATCTGGTACCCATTCACTGCAGGGTGAACAGAGGCATTACACCCAAAAAGAAGCACTGCATTCATGGCGAATTCAAACACCAGACCCTTTGCCATGACAGGCAAACACTTGATCCACAAGCCTACTCTTCTGCTTCTCGTGAAATAAAACAACATTGACATGTATATACATCATCTGAAAAAGTAGAGACATCCAAGGCTTTAGATAGAAGTTTTGACAGCATTTGGCAAGATTTAATAGCATTTAAATTATCTTGATACATTTTCATGACAATGTAATGAACCAGAGCAGCGCCGCAGAGAATCATTCATTTCAGGTTTTGCTGCGAGATTTTCTCCACGGCTGTCAAAACTGCTCCCGTGATTCTTTTTTACCACCTATGAAATGCACATGAGATATCAGCTGTGATCTTACAGCTGACTGAAGAACATCAGCAGGCAGTCTCAACTTCAACCACGCTTCCTGAAATCCACGTCCCATGTACATTTCAGCTGCTGATTTCAAAACCATCAAATACATTTCCCATCATAAAATCTCCCCTAACGTTGTGATGATCATGCAGATATTTGCACACTCTCTGTGTCATTTATTCTTCGCAGTAAATCTGGAACTGAAACTAATGGAAGATGTATCTGATTTCGGCTGCTGCCTCGCTAATTGCAGTTTAGTCGCACGTTACATTTAATTGACTCCCTGGCCGCCAGGCAGTTCGTACACACTTTGAACTATTCGAATGTTTCATCAGTGGAACTAAGAAGAGTACAGAAATCACCAGATCTCTGAAATCTACATGACTCTTTGATCCTCTGGGCATGGGCGATATAATCCATATCACCCTGAATCATTTCATATAAAATATCGTCAATTTCATCTATACTACACCATGCCAAAAGATGTTTCACATGTGGCCAATCATCATAAATGTACTCTTTCTGATAACTTTGATGTCGTTTAGAGAAACACTTTTTTTTCTGGAACACCATCTCAACACAGACGTCACTTACATCGATTTCAAAGAACTCACGTCAATTTCAAGACGATGCATGAAATATCCAATCTTTTCATATCTTTACTAAAAGTGCAAAAACTCCAGCTTGCAATTGACATGGTAAGATTTAGTATTCATGTATGCACAAACAAGCTGATAATGAGGAATTTAACCGACTGACTTGTCACAGAAAATGATCATATTTAGACTTGCGAGCTTCAATCACTTGATATTGTACGCTCTCGTCATTCATTTTTTTATAATGATCAATATCCTCCTGTCTCGACTTCCGTACATTATCAGCTGATCAGGCACTGTATTCATATGCAAGTCAGGACTATCTGCAAGACGTTATGCCATTAAATTTCTAGGTCAAGATGGAAGAGGTGGTTAATTTCAAATAGAATCAAGGTCAAGTATAATTCAGTCAAGAAGGCAATACATTGTCATACCATTTTTACAACTCAGTGCATATCATTGCCATGAATGTTAAACATGGTCCTTGCTACAGATGGGTTAAATTTTCAATAATATTTTCCCTAATTATTAATATTTATCAATTTTTGGTGTGATGATTCACTATAATATAAATGACAGCATGTATTTAAAAAATGACAAAATGTCTGTGGTATTCTGATTAAAATGAAAAAAAAAGAAGAAAAGTTTTTGAGTGCAATGTGATGCATAAGGCATATTGACAACCAAATCTTTTATCCTACTTAAATTGATAAAAAATGGAGTTTCCTATTTCCCATAATTAATGACGTCACCGCTATTATCAATCAAGCGAGGTATCACCAAGGCATCAACTGCTGATGCGAATAACTCTGGGTGTTAAGAAGGGTGCCAAGAATGGTATTGGTTAACCAGGGCTATTAAACTCATCCCCCAAATTGTTACTTCTTTGTTAAGGCTCGATCACTTTCTTGTTCGGTAATTACAATCTTTAAGCGTTTCACATTACGTCAAATTTGCAAAAAGCCAACAGTGCATGGCACAACATTTTTTAAAGCTGATTCTCAAATTCCTCTTTCAGATTTTTTTATGATCAAGTTTTCGCAGCTCTCCAATGAGGAACGACTGAATCATTTTCACCGAATTTCCAAGACTTTATCAACCTGGAGATAATTGTCCAATAAAAAGATATCATTTTCTTGCACTTAATGAACCGGTGACATTATTCCTATTATCGTGAAAGCTTGACTGATCCAGCGACCCCCCCGCTCAGTGTCCCCACCCTCTAGTACTCTGCTAATGATCCCACCCTCCCTACTCACCCCCTCCCTTTTGCTCCCAATGACGAGATTTTCAGACCGATACCCATCTGTTTTCAGTAGGATCTGTAACTTTCATGTGACAAGTCATTTGTTCTTGACAAAACCGGGCCCTCAATTTGGACATCAAAGCCCCAAAGTGTCATGACTTTATGCAAATTGAATGATATTCTTCTCAAATGTCACTCAATTTTAGGTTGCGTGAAGATCAATGACAGTTATGTGAGTCATATTGTGATTTTTACAAAAATTAAATATTGTCTTAATTTGAACTGGTGACCATTGTGATATCGTCCGGTAATGCACAGATCCTGTAATGCCTCTTACAAGTCAATATTGTGACAACCATTGTTACAAATTGACAATTCTTTTTAAGAAATCGGCCTCTAAAATCATAATTGTTTTCTCTGTTATTTTCGTTATATGACCCTTCTTTCCTCAAATATGCAATAACTGCCTGACGATCACTTACATTATTTAAAAAATATCAATGTTATACAGGGGCACTTTTATAATTTACATTTCCAGGTCGATGTCACTGAGACAGATTGAAACAGACATGTGAAATTGACATGACATGAAGGATCAGTGACCGTAACTCTTCCTTCAGCCCTCAATCAATGCCAACAATATGTAAATGATGCAGCATAATACCTTTAAATACATTAAAAAATGTACATCATTTAATATCCCACCTGTTCCCATCAAAGTCCCATATTATTCAAACTGACAGAATATTATCATACAACACTTGGCCTGATTTTGATATGAGCGACTATGTACAACATCTGCTTCCATCCATCATCTCTCCTAGTGACCACCAAATGTTTTTCATGTCTATTTCCGAGTAATGGACGTCTTCTGCTTTTAATCAATACTGGCGATACCAGTGGCCAGAGTAATTACCTTCATTATGGACACTCGTCAATCTGTCCTTAACAAGACGGGATAAACCTTCCTTATCTATCCAGTCAATTTTCCCTCTAAATTAGCAGTTTCGTCTGATAGCACTATTCATCTACTGGCAAAAGATGTGATTAGCCCGCTAAAACAATACACCATCTTAATTTACCTCTACAGTAAAAACAGCTAATCTCGTACATTGCATTTTAGCTGTCAGTTATATGAAATCCATATGTCAAAACAATCCATCATCTCTAATTGACAGCATGGGCAAATTTATGACAAGGTGTGCATGGTTTAGAAGCATGGGAACATGTCTAGTGGTATGCAGTTTAAACAAAGGTGGCATTGTCTCCCTTGATTGATATGCCATTTCAAAACAGTGTGCCACAGCGACAAATTTTATCAGGAAGTGAAAATAAACATGTGTAATTGAGGAGGAACCAAGAACTGTATAGTGATATGAAGAAATGCCATGTATATCACATCAAAATGCTGGAAAAACATCACAACCAGCAAAAGTAGACGGCAGCAGTGCTTCCATAATGGTAAACAAACTGATTGGTCTTTTAATACTTGCGGAAATTGTGGCTCCAGCTTGGTAGAGTAAACAAACTGGCAAGTTGTTTCTCAGAGCATGTCTTATCAAATGCTTCTTGAGAAATCAAATCGCAAAACATATTCACACTTTCAGGCGTTGTCTAAACAATGTTCAGTTTTTGAGGGGATGGGTGATGAATTGGCATTGTCTGTTGTAGATTAGCTCTGTAGACTTAACAGAGTGGGACACTTTGACATGCATGATTATAAGATTCAGTCTAACCTTCTCTGTGTGTTTTGGTTTTTGTCTTAGTTGTGTGTGTGTGTGTGTGTGAGAGAGAGAGAGAGAGAGAGAGAGAGAGAGAGAGAGAGAGAGAGAGAGAGAGAGAGAGAGAGAGAGAGAGAGAGAGAGAGAGAGAGAGAGAGAGAGAGAGGGAGAGAGAGAAGGAGGGATGGAGAGGAGGGAGGAGAGGAGGAGGAGGGAGGGAGGGAGGAGAGAAAAGAGAGAGGGGGAGGAAGGGAGGGAGAGAGATTCTATGTGTGTTTGTGTAAGCATGAGTGTGGGAGAGAGAGAATGAGAGAGAGAAAGTGTGTGAGAGTTCCAGCAAAATCATGTATTTTCTGTTAAATCAGTTTTCAGATTCTTTCTGCCCTATATATCCCTGAAATATAGGGAAGAAGAAGAAATAATCATGAGGAAATGATATGTCCATCAACTATGTTACACTCCAGTGAGTGAGTGAGTGAGTTTATGCAGATTTTAGCTATATTTCAGCATTATTACATATAAGATACCAAGAACAGATTCTCATTTTGTTTCCGAAGCAGTTTCCAGCACACTGAAACACTGCTTGAACAACCACTAATTACTGCCATAAATCTTGCTGAGATTTCGAGTCAATAAATACAGATTGACAAATAGAAGAATGGATGTACAGGTATAAGGACAGATAGACAGACAGACACACACACTAAACATCATTTTCCCCTTTGCATTAGAGAAAGCATAAAACTGCTCCGTTTTACATCTTCTATGGGGCGTTGTCTTATCTGTTATTTCACCATTCCTGACAAGGGGGCATTAATTCCGAGTCGGAAAAAATGCGGATTATCGGCAATGGTTTTGATTGAGGAGAGCAAGTGTCACCTTATAGTCCCTCTTGAACATACTTTGGCAGATATCGGTGAAGAAAATGCTGATCAGAGCAGATAAAACCTTGGAAATGAATTACAAACTGATCAGCTGATCACCATGATGGATTGAAATAGGCATATCTTTGCATGGCAGGCAAGAAATATACATGACTTGCATGTGCAGGCTGATTTATCAGCTGTTTCGGTGTTTTAACTTGCTCCATCAGCTCTATTATATAGTCCACCTGCCAGTGACAGTGTCAGAGAGACATTCACAAACTAGTTGTCACTTTCATCAATTATGAAATTTACAAGCAACGACAAGTCTTGAACATTCACGACATGTTAATTGCATTAATCTTAAGTATTCTTGATTCCCCTAGAACACAATAAATGCATCTTTATCAATATTTAACCTATTCATGCATGACAAGGCAGTGGATGAATCAGGCCTAATTGTTTTGTCACTCATATCAAGAGACAGTCAATGAGAAATTGACATGATAATGATGGCGCTGAAATTAACATTGAAATATTAATGTTTTTAGACAATCGGTTTCAATGCAGATGCCCTAAGTTAACGTCTAATGAGATCACCGATGCACTTGACTGCAAGCATGTCGATAAACATTTTTATTTACATTGACAAAGACAATTTTCAAAACTCATTTAAAGATAATCTTACATCATGTCAAGTTTAATATGCAACCCTAAGAGATACTAATTTAAATAATCTATACCCATTATGACAAAATGAAATTTAATTTAACATGGTAAACTGAGTATCAAAACTTAACAAGCCGGAACCAAGCTCATATGAGAAGCCATTTAATACGTTTGCAACACTAAAAACATACCTAAGCTATCAAGAAGAGACTTATCTCAAACTTTTCATTTGAATAATGAAATATACATCACTTGTTTCCACATAGTGACATGAAATAGACAGTACATGGTATTTTTTCTGTTGTACTCAGCACATGTATATTTCATTGTTTGATATGTCATGTTAATTTCATGGTATGATTACAACAGTTATTGAGTGAAATGGAGACCATTCTGGATTATGTTCCAGTATACTTAAACATGGCTGACTAATTTGATTTCTCAGTGTGGATGAAATCGAGTGAAATGCGCATTACATGAAAACAATGTATAAATAATGATGACTGACACGTCTTGTTGATTACGTTTCTATTGCACCAGTGATACTGACAAGATTTCGGAAACTTTGACGAAAAGATGTTGACAGATAAAACAGGAAACAGACAAACTCCGAAATTCAATTACAGATTTTTCAATTAGTGACCAAAAGAAAGAGACACATTTGAATTATGCAGTATCGTTTCTGCACATATGCATTGAACATTGAAGTTAATCAATAATTTGATAATAAGAAACCATAAAACATTAAAAGAAGTAACACCATTAATTTTGTTCGTTATTACCCAGTGGCAAACGTGATGTGCAAAATGTCTTCCCACAATCCTGTTGTTTGCCTGTAAGAGTATGAGTCAGATGTCAGTACTTAAAGAATGAATTGTTTAAGTTTCTTAAAAATCCATTTTTAGAAAATAATTTTCCCTGTGGTGGAATCAAACTGTTTATGCGCCACAAAGCCATTGTGTTGTCGAAAATATAATCATTAACAAACATACATTATCAAGTTTGAAAATCTTTTGAAATTTTTTCATCTGTGAACAAAGGAAGTCAATTGAGTTGGATAATACATTAACACGTATGGCCATATTTTCAAATTAGGTGTGAAATATGATCAAATGCCTGATGTCTCTTTCAAAAAGGATTTCAGACCCGTGTTTTACCCTAAAATGTCCCACAAGGCCGTTGAGTGACATTTTCCTCGTTCAACTACAATGATATCATTAGAAGCCCTTTTTACAATAATTGCTTCCGTTTCTCTGGTGAGGCAAATGTCCAGCGACCTTGACCTTGCTGAACAAATCGTAGCTTGTCAGTTCCTCGCGGGAATCGGCTACAACATTCAGTAAAAACTTGTCAAAAGATCCCAAATCATTTCAAATGTTGGCAAGCAGTCTATAACCCTTGAGAGTCTAATCCTTACCCATCAATGTGGCTTGTTTCAATAATCCCTTGGCAAAATTTTGGACAAAATTTTTATAATAAATCTCCAGAGTGACAAAAGCAGTGTTAACTTGCGATCTATCCATCACTCAGGCAAATTGCGCAAAATGAACGAAAAGTGTGAAGCAAAGTGATTCGTAAAAGATAATAAAGGCTGTATTACTCCAGAGGAAGAGACTTAATCTCACCATATAAATCACACTGCAAGACAAAGTAAAATAAAAAAACCAGATTGCTTTTTGAACTTGAAAAAAGAAGCCTTTGAGAGAACTCTATCCATTCTGTGCCCATCAGCCACAGACCCATTCCACCCAAATCATCTGGTTATCACCGAAATCCAACACCTGTCAATCCTTGCTTGGATTTCACATTGAATCTGGGGAATATGGTACAATACATTATACATCTACGACTTCTTGGACCCTTTCAAAACTATCAAATAAGATCAAAACCAAATCTTTGTGTTTTCATGTAAAACCGTATGCGGTGAACGGACTAATATTGATAAAATTAACTTCAAACAAATGCTGTATTAAGTCTATTTCCCCCAGGAATGCAACCTTTGAAATCAACAAGTGCACTGGGATTGGGTAGTGGAGATAGACCAGAGTGTCAATTGCAAAAAAATAATCAAAGATATCATTATTGCATTACTGTTTAAAAGTTTCTCTTTCAAAGAGGCAAGTTTCGGTGTAAATGACTTTAAACACTATGAACCCATTAACTGGATAAAACCTTAAACCATTAACATCACTGGCATCAGTAATTGTATTTGGAGGCACCAGTTGTTAATATACATCACCACTTACACAATCAGATCCATTCTACACAAGTTCAGACTGAACATGCCACCTTCTGTTGGGTGAATGTGTGTCAGAGAGAGAGAGAGAGAGAGAGAGAGAGAGAGAGGAAAGATAGGGAGAGAGAGAGAGAGAGAGGGAGAGAGAGAGGAGGAGAGAGGGAGAGAGAGAGAGAGAGAGAGAGAGAGAGAGAGGAGAGAGGAGGGAGAGAGAGAGAGAGAGAGAGGGGAGAGAGGAGAGAGAGAGAGAGGGCAGGGGAAGAGAGAGGAGAGAGAGAGAGAGAGAGGGAGGAGGGAAGATAGGGAGAGAGAGGGGCAGGGCAGAGGAAAGATAGGGAAAGAGAGTGGGGAGGAGGGAGAGAGAGGGGGAGGAAACATAGGGAGAGGGAGAGAGAGAGATAAAGGAAGAGGAGAGAGGGAGAGAGGAGGGAGGGTGAGAAAGAGGAGAGAGAAAAATAGAGAGGGAGAGAGAGGAAGATAGAGAAACGAAAGAGAAGGAAAGAGGTAGAAAGAAGGAGGGACTGAATAGAGAGAGAAAGAGAGAGAGAGAAGGAGGGAGAGATAAATGGAGTGTGTCTGTGTGGTCATATTGTGTGTGAATGACTATACGTGTGACAATATCACATGTCTGTGACTTTATTGTGTGTCTGTGAGACGATATCTGTGACTATAGGGCTTAACATCACCTTGAAGAATACCCCAGTCATATCACGGCATGTCATTCTGATGTTGGTAGAGAGAACCTGAGTAATGTAGGCCTCAGACATTTACCTTTCAGACATTTTACGGAATCAATGGCGCCGACAGACCTAGAAACATAACATGACTTACAGGTACTGAAACCAATGGATGAAACAAGACAGCAAACTGCTCCTCATCATGATGGCAGTAGCCAATGTAAGATAGCTCATCAAAGTTTGGACGTCTTACACCGCGGAAATTCCCTGAATCACAACTCAAATCCATCGATGAAGTGACACAAACAGCAACTGTTGAATTCCCACAACTGAGCCAGTACTGCGATGACTAATACAGGCCAAATATTTCTAAAATGATAAAATAATCATTTTCAAAAGGATTACTTATTAGATTAAGAACCGACACCTGATATGCATGTTTCCAAGGGTATAACCCAATCTTCCACGCTACGTTGACAATCGGAGCTACATATAAAAGTTGGATATCTATGGATGTCAGAGAAGGACACAAAAAATATGACAACTTTTCAATGAGAGGAGATAAAAACTGGCTTCAAATTTATACGGGACATTTCATTTAACTGCTGTAAATGGATGTGAAAAACGTGACGCTGGTATGATGGCGTGTCACGTGACAGCTGATGACTGCTTGGAGGAGGCAGTGATTGACAGTTAGGAATGATGTAATTGAGGTTTTGGAAATTGACGAGTTTCTACCTTTGTGATGACGACAACGTTCTTTCATTTGATGCTACATCCGAGGATGTGAGGTGGTGGAAAAACATGTTCAACATTTCAAGGTTTTGTTTCAATTACTGTTTATTTTCATCATTAAGAGGAATATTCAGTGAAGCGCATTTATGATATAGAGTTATTGTTGGAATGATGGCTCTTGACATGCATTGGTGCCGTGAGTGGCATGTCTCCTACAGTGTGGGCCCAGTGTTTTTGTACACTGGCATATGACACTGGCAAACTGAGTGAGTGAGTGAGTGAGTGAGTGAGTGAGTGAGTGAGTGAGTGAGTGAGTGAGTGAGTGAGTGAGTGAGTGAGTGAGTGAGTGAGTGAGTGAGTGAGTGAGTGAGTGAGTGAGTGAGTGAGTGAGTGAGTGAGTGAGTGAGTGAGTGAGTGAGTGAGTGAGTGAGTGTAGTTTTACGTCACTTTTAGCAATATCCCAACAATATCATGGCCGGAGTGAGTAAGTTTAGTTTTACGACGCTTTTAGCAATATTCCAGCAATATCGCGGTGGTGGACACCAGAAATGGGCTTCACACATTATACCCATGTGGGGAATAGAACCCGGGTCTTTGGTGTGACAAGCAAACGCTTTAACCACTAGGCTACCCCATCACAACAAGATTTCATGAACAACAATTGTACACAGTTTCACAAGCAACTGTTGAGTGACAGGACTGAGGGTGAGTGAGTTTAGTTTTATGCCGCTTTTAGCAATACTCCAGCATATCACACCAGAAATGGGCTTCACACATTGTACCCATGTGGGAATCAAACCCAGGTCTTCGGCATGACGAACTAATGCTTTACCCACTAAGCTACCCCACCGCCCTAATTGAGTGTCTGAGAAGAGAGAGAGGGTGATGTTTTAGTTAGTTTCTGGTTTCTGGATTAACAGGGTTCAAACCTAGAAGTCTTCACTACATTTACAACACACACACAACAAACTACCACTCGCTGCTGAACGACATAGAGCAGTCCACCATCACAAACACATAAGTAAACAAAAACTAAAATCAATACTAAATATCAATTACAAAAATATTTTAAATATCAACCCTACATAACAAGTCAGTCCGAGAATTCCAAATCAGTAAGAGTCTGGAGTGATCTGTATACAACAATATATACACTCTTGCTTCACATACCAGTACCATTACCAAGAATCTATAAGTTCTCCATCTATAAACCGTCTATGTATAGCTTCCACTTCATCTGTGTTGTTTCTTTAAATACATTCCGACTTCAGCACCTTCTTAACTTTATTGAACATCTCTGGGCAACTGGGCGGCCTGATTACTTCACAACAAGCAGCTCTCGCCCCAGCAGATAACAGTCACACTTCCATTTTCATAGACAACATATTTCGGTTTTCGTTGGACCTGGAATCGGCATTGGGAATGTTAATATCGCATTTGGAATAGAATGCAGTTGATCATTTGTTTGTGGTAGTGCGGATATGTGGTCTTAACCTCAGTCATTGAACTCTGAGCTTGCCATAGAAATCAGGGTCGGACTCTGACATGCAATATCAATGTATTTGAAATCTACAAATCTGATAATATTTTCATTTTGAGAATGACAATAATTCATGTTTGTATTGGATCCTATTTTGCATGATTTAACCTTTGTAAAACAAATTTAATCATTTCAATCAATATAAACAGTATATTTAAGGGATATTCTTTGAAAAATCTTTGAGAAATAATTTGTGTTGATGTTTATTTGTTGTTTAGTAATGAGTATGTTAAGTTTTACGCCGCTTTTAGCAATATTCCAGCAATATTCCAGCAATATCGTGGCGTGGGACACCAGAAATGGGCTTCACACATTTTCCCATGTAGGGAATCAAACATGGGTCTTCGGTGTGACAAGAGAATGCTTTAACCACTAGACTACCTCACTGCCTTGTTTGTTGTTTAAAGGTACACTCAGACTACACCAGCTGCATGGTGCTGGTTTGAACAACATCAGCATTAACATGGGATATGATGACACGTGTCAACCAAGTCAGGAGCCTGAGTGAGGTGTTGAACATATTTTCTTTTAAGAAGTACTCCTTGAGAAACAGTATTGATCAGTTTTACCACTGTTTCACTTTAATGGATGTATAGAGTATAATGTCTTTATGAGGCCAAAACATGGATAAGTCCTTTGGAATTCATGCCTTGCTGTCAATTTAGATCAGTATTTAATGTTTACTGCATTAATGTTCTTGACTGAATAAAACATAAATTGCATTTACAAAATAGTTTATTTTTCTGTTTAAAAAAGACAGACCATTGCTGCTCTGTGATTTCGGTAAGTGAACCAACACCTTGTTCAGAGACATCTTATGATGGCCTCAGCTGACCCCTCTCTGCTGAGAACTGAACCTCCTTGTGTGAAATGTCCTATTTAAACCCCTGTCGCCAGAGTCTTGCTCCATAGTGTGGGAATAACAGGACATAGTTAATTCTCTTATTAACACATATGTACTCTTCAAATTTGAGTGTAAGTTGCGACTAAGTACCTAAGTCTGTGAAAATTGAAAAATAACTCCTGATAAGTGCAAAAGATTTGTCTAAATGACCTCAGCAAACCAGACAGGGGTTTGACAAAGAAGCGTGCTAAGTCCATGTTTGTTTATTGAGAACTTGTGGGAGCCACTCTCGCCCCTCTGTACATGGCCATTTTAGACCAGAAGATGTTTCCTGTGGTTAAAAGGGACAAGTTAATTACTGGATTACATTATACTGTTTGTTGTGACCATTTGTGGGTTGTTTACAGAAAGTTTAGAGACTTAGTCCAGTGTACCAGGTTTGATGGGAAACCTGAGGAAAGTTCACAGGTTCAACCTTTTATTTATACTACACATCCATACTGAAGAAATTATTAACTAAATTATTTATGTGCGAAGAATCATTTTGGTAGTATGTTAACCACTTATTTTTGGGACAATCAGAAATTGACTTTTTGTTTCATTATTTAACAAAAACAATTCTCAGATTTTTAATTTTGTTACCCGATTTGTCAACTGTTACATTAATAAGGTACCTGGTGCCTATTTCAGTAAAATCTGTTTCATTTCAAACTAATTTCCATGTCTTTCCTGAGCATCTTCAAAACATTTCGCACTGACATTAGGACTGAATACAAAATGCATATTGCACTTGACACCTTATCATAGTGACCCATTTCACTTATTGTCATTGACAATCCAAAATATTCAGACTCTGGCTAATTCATTGCCTGCTTTGTGATCTTGCCCCTGGCTATTTTCTGCCAGACAATGGCTAAGCAAACACATTATTTGCTTTTTGCACAGGCCACATCCGTAGGGCAGAGAAAAAGGCTTGTATTTTCAAACAGATTCCTCAACTCAATAGACTTAGGACCTCAATGTGTTATTTACACATCGCTATAGTCATGCAGTTATGCAATATGAAGACAGTATAACTGGAGGCAAAATGAGACCGGAGTCTCTAATTCTTCATAAATTGCATTCATTTCAGCTGTCGAAAACCTTTCCAAATGAAGTAGAATTCAATTTAGTATAAAGAGGGAGGAAGAAGATGAATTTGTTAAAAAAGATGGGAGGGTCTAGGATAAATATAGAATATTTTATTGAATAAATCCATTCATCAAAAATGATTTCAATTTTTGGTGATGTCATGCACAGTTGGTGCTTAACATCCGTCATTGTTGAAAGATGTACAATTGAATAATAAAATTTAATGTTCCATTTAAAGAAATGATTAATGTTTAAATAGTGAATACCAAATTTGTCCTAGGTGAACACAAAATATTTTTTATTGTTGGATAACAAAGGGATGAAAAATCACAAGCTTCATAATTTGGCATTTAAAAAACCCTTTTGAAGCATATTGTCCCTTCGAATAAAGGATACAGACATTTCG
The DNA here is from genome assembly GCF_003918875.1 of Haliotis rubra. NCBI lineage: Eukaryota > Metazoa > Mollusca > Gastropoda > Lepetellida > Haliotidae > Haliotis > Haliotis rubra. Next base: position 1,792,451 of record NW_025767668.1, on the reverse strand, counting down.
GAGATGACAGGAGCTAGCTGTATAAGAAATATTAACTAGAATCTGGTAATGTACCTGAGATAATGATCAGGATGAATGCTTCAGTATCACTAATGGGGGCAGTAAACACTATAATACATTGTCATATCAAAATACACCATTGTGATTGGCAGGTATTAGCCATATGTCCGCACGAATATGATGTGGTATCTCACGTCTATTTCAACCAAAGTGAAACTGACACTTGTCCATTTCAAATCCCATCTTGATCAATTTCAAACTCTTTAATAACACTGTCTAAAGGGTGAGGATGTCACATGGACAGTTTATCATATGCTAATGTTCTTAATTAACTCTCAGACTAATCCATCAACTGATTAAGATATTGATGCATTAACAATGGTAATCTTATAATCTCTTCCCCATTAATCAAGTTAGCAATTACAGGATGGATGTTTGTGGGATAAACATTTAACAAGTCCTGGTTGTCGCGGATTTGTTTCAGTATTTACCGAAGCACTGAAAACACTTAGCGCAATTGAAAACTAAATAATGTTTGTATTTACAGACCAACATCATCACTGGTTACGCTGACTCACACGTGAAATATATCAAATTGACATCACACTTCACTGCTTGTTTCAAACACTGTCATTTGCGACATTGACATATTTGCAGTATATGTGAAATTTACATGGGTTTTCCATTTGAAATCTGTATGAGAAAGCTGTCAATGTCCATAACAATTTCACACTGGCTGCCTGATTGATGTCACGACAATCAATGATGAATTATTAATTACACTAATCACCATGACTATTATCATCAAAACAATATTGATCAAAATGAGTTTATCATGCAGAAATTTCAATTTTGACATTTCGCCATTCCATTTTTGAAAGGTATCCAATTCATTAATCTTCATGTTACACAAACAATGTTCAAACACCATGAACAGTCATTTTTATGTACAAGTAATGACAAAAACAATTTATATCTCATTTTCCAAATCTCTGTCTATTTACAAATAGCAACCTACATCCTTTTCGCAATTCCACTGACGAAACTGACGTCAGCAATACCCCTCCCGCATTGTTTTCTAATTCAAACGCCATTCTCATTTCGAAAAGTCTCCATCTTGTGTAATTCTGTACCCCCATACCATCATTTCCATTATAGCTCCTCGATAAATCGCTGCTATATAGGCCATCTTCATCCCTCGCCAGTTATTACCCACGTTAAATTTTCCCCACTCTGATTTAGCTTCATACATCCGAAAAACAAACTCTCGTTTTTTCTCCCTGAAAAGAGCATAAAATTGTTCAAATCCTATCTTCATGTTTTAAGCTAATACACAAACCCAGTGCTTCATTTCCGTTTGATATAATTGGCTAATAGCACCACCTTTGATGTTATCAGCCCAGCTTTAATTAAGAGAAATGCATTCTCCTGAAAATTACAGGAATTGTAGTATTACGGAAGTGGACAGTGCCATGTCAATTTCCGTACACCTGCGTGTAGCAAATTGGACGAACATTTTCAAAGTTACTGAAGACAATGGACCACCATTAAGAGAGATTTAAAATGGATGATAATCCCGCTGGCAGAAATATCTCTCATTCCATTCTTACCCTGCAGGTGATCTCACGTTATTATTAATAATCACTCTGGTCACACACGCTTTTGGTGCCTAAATCTCATATTTTGAATTATTAAATATATAACATAAACCATGATATTTGGATTTAAAATTAATCTGGGTTGGTTTGAACATTTTGAATTCTGATCCATTTATTTTTTTAAACAGGTCGAATTGTCATCTTGATCAGACAGATGTGAAACTGATCACTTGAAATGAACAACATAGTCGTCCATTACCATGTCTATTGCTATTAACGTGTTGACATCAGTTATCAGGGCTGTTTAGCAGTACCAGTCACCCTAATGGAGGCTGGACTCGGCTTTGATTGATATTGTATATATGTGAATCCATTTCGTGTTCAAATTATTTGAAGACATTTTCTCAGCATGAGATGTTATGAAGCTCCATTAATCATTAATGGAAAATTTCTCAGAAATTACACAAATGCCCTTAGGTTAAATCTTTACTAAAGACATATATTTTTGTTAGGCATTGATAAAACTGACAAGATGTTAATTTCAAAGATGATACATCTTGTCATGAATTCATCAGTAATGATGCTAACACACCCTTTTACCAAGACTGATATGTCATGTATACATCAACTCGAGCAATCAACAACTATCAGCTAAATATATATGATATATCATGAGCCCCATCATGTCGATAACATTTATATATCATGCATACATTCAACTCTGGACATTGATAGCCCCATCATGTAGATAACACTTATATATCATGCATACATTCAGCTCTGGACATTGATAGCCCCATCATGTAGATAACACTTATATATCATGCATACATTCAGCTCTGAACATTGATAGCCCCATCATGTAGATAACATTTATATATCATGCATACATTCAGCTCTGGACATTGATAGTCCCATCATGTAGATAACATTTATATATCATGCATACATTCAGCTCTGGACATTGATAGCCCTCTCATGTAGATAACATTTATATATCATGCATACATTCAACTCTAAACATTGATAGCCCTCTCATGTAGATAACATTTATATATCATGCATACATTCAGCTCTGGACATTGATAGCCCTCTCATGTAGATAACACTTATATATCATGCATGCATTCAGTTCTGGACATTTATAGCCCCATCATGTAGATAACGCTTATATATCATGCATACATTCAGCTCAGGACATTGATAGTCCCATCATGTAGATAACACTTATATATCATGCATACATTTAGCTCTGGACATTGATTGCCCCATCATGTAGATAACACTTATATATCATGCATACATTCAGCTCTGGACATTGAGAGACAAATCATGTAGAAAACATTTATATATCATGCATACATTTAGCTCTGGACATTGATAGTCCCATCATGTAGATAACGCTTATATATCATGCATACATTCAGCTCTGGACATTGATAGCCCCATCATGTAGATAACACTTATATATCATGCATACATTCAGCTCAGGATATTGACAGTTACATAACGCTTACATATAATGCATATATTCGGCTGCAGCAATTGATTGTCACTGTTGAGTAGATAACACTTATATATCATGCATACATTCAGCTAAGGACATTGATAGCCTTCTCATATAGATAACACTTATATCATGCATACATTCAGCTCAAGATATCGACAGTCAATGTCATTTAGATAACACTTACATATAGTGCATACATTCGGCTGCAGCAATTGATTGTCACTGTTAAGTAGATAACACTTAATATATCATGCATACATTTGTCTCTGGTTATTGACAGCCCCGAACATGTGGATAACACATATACACCATGCATACAATCAGCTCTGGGTCTAATGTAGTCCATGGAGGCTTAAAGTAAAATGAAAATTCTATTTTCAATTTGATTGATCGCTCTTGCTTGGGGATTAGACTTGTGTTTCATGTGGATTTTCCTGTCTAACTTTATCTGTAGGTGTGTGAGCGAAATGTGTCAGATCAAGTGAGTGAGTGAGTGAGTGAGTGAGTGAGTGAGTGAGTGAGTGAGTGAGTGAGTGAGTGAGTGAGTGAGTGAGTGAGTGAGTGAGTGAGTGAGTGAGTGAGTGAGTGAGTGAGTGAGTGAGTGAGTGAGTGAGTGAGTGAGTGAGTGAGTGATGAGATTGGAGAGGAGAAGGGAGAGAGGAGACAGGGAGTTGGAGGAGAATGAGGGTTGAGGGGTTAGTGAGGGGGCTGAAACTCTGGGTCAAGGAGCGTCAGGAAGGAAATAAGGAATGAAAACGAAAGAAACAATGAGAAAGTGAGCAAGTTAGTGATTCTGCAACATTGAGGGTGACTGAAGCGTGATGGGTGAGAATGACTTCATGAGATTTGATGCTGCTTTTAGCCAAATTGCAGCAATATGTCGGCTGGGGGCCCTGTGTGCTTCACATACTTTCCCCATGAGGGAAATGAAACACCAGTCCTTGACGTGATGACTCCGGCTACTGCGGGGGAAATGTACACATCATCTGGATCCCACACAGGGCATTCCCTCCCCATATAACTTCTCTCCCTGCCCATAGACAAGAGTCCAGACTCTCATACCAACATACAAACCATCCTAGACAAATCTAACTTACAAATGAGAGTCATACAGTTGAATAGTTGCCATTTAAAACAGTCGTAATGTACATCTTATGACATGGATCAGTATATCGACATGTACTTGTGTCGTCAATTTCACCCGAAGGAAACAGTAAAATATGCTCTGTCACACTCCGCACTACGGACTTCTATTCAACTGCTGTTTTTATTGTAATTCTCTTCTGTCCGATATTAATGCTTCAGGAATTTTGTCTTTGACGAAATGAACGCTACTGCCCTTTGATATTGATTAAAGACAATCTGTTTCCTTCGATGAGCAAGTACCTTCATGAGCGGTCATATCAGTGGAACATTTGCTCTAATCACGGAGCATTCCATTGATGTTATCAGTCTCAGTATTCAGTAGCACGATAATATTGCAGTATTAAGATAGAAATCAAAGCTGGACTATTCTTTATGTATAGGAATGAATTTTGGCTGAAAATATTTTAATAGTGACAATATGAAAACAAAAATCATGAAATGTGGATTTCGGTGATATAGCAAAAAAGGAGTATTTTTTAAGATGATATCCTGCAAATTGTTTTCTGATCTTTGAATATTACATTTCTTTATAAAGAATCTGCAATGAAAAAGCATCAAAAGATCCTGAGTAAACAAAGGTTTGGAAATTCCTATTTTCAAAGGTTTCGGGCAGCGAAAATCCAATAAGCTTCTTGGTGAGAGGACAGCTTTATGAAGCATTATCGCTATATCAGTCACATCATGAGACTTAAACTGGACCCATCAAATCCATATCTTTGACTTGACTAGCCAACACTTTAACCAACAGGCTAGCCTAGCACAATGAATAATGATAATAAGTCACTTATAAAAGTATACAATCTTCAAAAGTGTACAAGCTTGCAGTGTGCTGTGGCTTAAAGAAGTCTCTGAAATATACAGGCCTGTACAATGATAGAGCTTAAGGGAGTCTGTGAAATGTACAAACTGTGGCTTTATGTGGTCTCTGAAATAATCCTGCAGTGTGATATGGCTTAAAGAAGTCTCTGAAATATACAAGCTTTGCAGTGTGATGTGGCTTAAAAGAGTCTGAAATATACATGCCTGTACAATGATAGAGCTTATGGGAGTCTGTGAAATGTACAAACTGTGGCTTAAGGGAGTCTGTTAAATATACAAACTGTGGCTTAAGGGAGTCTGTGAAATGCTCCTACAGTGTATGATGGCTCAGACTAATGTTATTGAGACATCTGGTTAATGGAATGTACATATATCCACACATACATGCTACAAGACTTGCCCTTAACAAACACCACAATGAGCAATCGGAGCATCCAATTTCCCTGACCACCGGTCAATCATAGCTAGATTGAATCTAGCAATCTTGTGTTGGTTAGTGATTGGACAGCTTAACATAAAACAGATCAATAATCCTCACACACATGCAGTATTTTCTTCATTACATCAATATAGTAGCATTCAGTCAATATTGATACACAACAAACTGTCAATATGAAATATACATGTGTGCATTTCAGCGATATGGACATGTATTAACTGCAGATGGTGTTGATGATCACTACAGCTGCCCTGATGGACAAGCTAAGACCAGATGTCATTGGTTATGTAGTGTACTTGATGTGATCGAAAGAAATATTACATCCAATAACGTACAAATACCAGCTTGTCAGCATATTGCATTCAAAGGCTATCACAGACATCATATTCCTTGACCGAGGCTTGCTATCGACATGACCAATATTTAACAAGCTATCAATGTCGAGACTTGTAAATTTATGGTTTAAGTAAACTCCCTGCTCAAGACGACTTGAAAGTGAAGAGCTAGCTTGCACAGTATGATGGAAGATGTCAAACAAAAAGACAGGAAAATCTATGAGTCAGGAGAAGGCTAAATGAAGTCTTGTAATTGTCACGCAGCTCAATATCAAAGTCAAATCCAAGGTGGTGTTTATTTCATACAGATATGAACAAGACATTGGCATCAGGAGCCAGAATCTACATGGTTTATCAGACAATGTTGCTCGCTATTACTCCCCGACATTACCATCACTCTTATAGATCCCAGAACAAAAAGGCGTAAGTTGCTGTCAGTGAAACAGACAACCTTATGTCCATTTCAGCTCTGGACACGTCAATTGCAAATGGACCTTGGTAAATAAGCCACAGATTACTATAATTGAGGCTGAGTTTACTGAAATTGAAGACAGTACTATGAATCTATGTGGTACATCGGACATCCATCTTCTTGACAACCAACCACACAGCTGTTCATTCTCTACAATTTGCTTAAGATTCATGGAACTTTACTTGTCATTTCTTGTTTCAAAGGTGCTTTTGTACATCTAAATCTAGAAACATTATGTAACTGGTTCTTCAGATAAATTTGGTATAAAACATAAGAAATTCAATTGTAAACATTACTCTCAGGTCACCAACACAAATACTGAATCGGTTGACATTTACCAGGCCTTAGTCGTAGGGAAAGAAGTGATATTTACTCCAAACCAAACAGAAGGGTAAAATCAACAAGTACATAAACAACTTGTCAATTTCAGTTTATTCATAGAAAAATTTAAGATAAATTTCATCATAAATCCTCATTTAATTTAGAAAGTTCTTCAGATCAAACAATCAGCCTGAAACATATGGCCCATGAAGATGTCAATTGTGAACACTTCAGCCCTTATTTGAATCACATCTGGAAGTTAGTCAAAGGTGGCCCTTGTAGATTGTTTACATCATTGTTCTAAGTTTGTTTACCACAATCACATGAAAGACAAATGTATCTTAACATAAGGCTCTTAGCTTTCACATCAATGCTAAGGCTGGATTAAATACTGGCTTGAACATGTCGTCAGATCTGAAAGATTTACTCTCTAATAACTTCCTGAGCAAACACGGTAATTACCTAGCAGTTTATGTTGAAAGAGATCAACCTGAGTTTGTTGCCAGCTGTTTCTTGTCATAATCTTGCAAATAACACCCTATTACGAAATCGACGTGGGTAGTGGAGGGGGCCGTGGGTTTCGCCATGAAACTAGCCACACTTAACATGTAACTGACAATCTCTATAACAATCACATATACCCCTTAACAATAGAAAATGAGGGTGGACTTGTTTGATTGTGAAATTGACTACCCTCCAGATGAAATTGACTATGTATGCATAGCAAAGAACGACAAAAGACGACCAATTTTCTACAGCTTGTCAACTGTGGGCTGTAATTAACAACAGTGAGGAGGGCATGTAACTGGTCAGTGGGTATAGGGGACAGGTTAAGCTGGACAGGTAAAGCTGGACATTAGGTGTAAAGCCTTTGTTACCTGCTGGGATAATTAGCGGCGAGGAGACCATCAGCTTAAAACTGGACATTCCACCATGTCGGTGATGTCACGCTACCTGGCAGATGTTGAAATAAACAATTGATGTTGTTTACCTCCCGGCGCTTACCCGAACATGTTCGAGAGACGAATCCTTCCTCATGAAATATACATGCAACAACCAGTCATGGAATGGCTAACGCGACTGCACGTTGGTCAGGCATGATGCTAATCCAGACGGAATGAGTGATATCGACATGTTAACGAGTGCAATAGACTTGCGAAGCTCCTGAAATTGGCAAAGTTGTCACCGATTTCAGACCTCATACTACATAGAAAGTACTGCTATTTTGGGAATCATTTTCTCATAAGTTCTTCGTTTCGGTGCCGACTCAAGTGAAAACCGCTATGGTGAATTCAATTCCATTAGATGGGGGAACCAAGGATGTGTTCTTTGTAGAGGGAGCAAAACGGATGTGAGCAAATCTAACAAGATGATGGTAGTGACGACACTGCACAAGGAGCAGGGTGAGATGGGTCTGACAGTGTCTGGCAGTGTCGACACTCTGTCCACAGTGGTTCCCGCCCTAGCTCTTGCAATTACACCCCTGGTACCGTAGTTAAACCGCTAGGAATCCAGGGACATTTTGGTTACTAGAGAATGGCAGATACCATAGTTAAACCAACAGGCATCCCATGACATGTTCCTTGGTCTTAGCACTAGATGATCTAGCTCCTATACATCGGCTTATGGCTGTCGTAGTGCTAGAATCAATGAGTGAAATAGGGGCCCTGTTCCCCAAAGTGGTGTGAGACATAGACGGATCCAGAGGGGGAGTGCAGGGGTGTGCACTCGCCCCACCCCTTTTGTCCTGAAAGTTTATTAAATGACCATTGAAACTCTCATGAAAACAGGTGAAAATGAACTGTGTATCCCCCTTCCTCAAAAAGCTGTATCCGCCCCTGTTACCGCTAATATGATATAACTCCCATACACAGGCTTTTGACTGTCATGGTGCTAGAATCATTGAGTGAAATAGGGTTCCCCAAAGTGGTCTTAGCGCTAAGATGATCTAACTTCCCTACACAGGTGTATGACTGTCATGGTTCTAGAACAGGCCTACCAAAGAAAAGTTTCCAACTGTGCAGAAAAACGCAGAAAAGCCCACATTAATCATGGAAATAGCAACATAAACATAATACCTCGCTACTGAAACAGTAAAAACGGCAACAGTAAATTGCTAAAACTGCATAAAAAAATGAAGAGCCTGCAACTTCGATTTTGCGCATGTTCACATGGAAGAGGTAGTCTCGACCGCATGTTGACATTTTCCAGCTTGGACAAAAGTTACATTCCTTTTAAGTATTTCTGTTGTGTAATTTGGCATTTATCATCATGATACTTGTGTGCACACTTGTTTAGTTTACTTTCCATTCGTATGAAATGACTGACAGCAATTATTTCAACATATTTAATACTTTTTCTACACGAGGCGATTCACGGTTGCTTGGAAATTGGAAAGAAGCCTGGAATGTAATGTGCACGTGCAGTAGAGGTCAAAGTTTGCTGATATAAAAATGTTGCAGTTTTATAGTTTTTCGTTGCCGTTTTTACTGTTTCAGTAGCTGAGGCATTAGGTTTATGTTGCTATTTCCACGATTAATGTGGGCTTTTCTGCACAGTGGGCAAGTTTTCTTTGGTAGGCTTGTAGAACAAGGGGCCCAGTTCCTCAAAGTGGTCTTCGTGCAAAGATGATCTAAGGACTGGAACTGGGCCTGTTCCGGAAGGAAATCCTAATTTTATAAGATGATGCTTATATGAAACTTATCCAAATACATGTTTATTACATTGAAATATTTCTTCCTGGAAACTTTCCCAAACATCTGAAGCGGCAATCTGAACGACATATGTTGATGATTATCATTACGATGAGCTTTTCGGGAAGGAAGCAGCCACTTAGATCTCATCAAACTGGTAGCAGGAAGTGCTCACATGAGACAGCACACTTGTTGGGTCCAAAACGGTATCACATATCACTAGGTACTGGGAGACGAAACTGCTTTTTTATTTTCAATTTTCAATTTCATCAGCCAGCCTGTCTCCACTGACTTTGTAGATGTGATTTCTTGACAGGGTTATTTCAACATCTCTGTGAGCTGCCTGGTGACGGGGAGGGTTTCCACAACTTCAAAGAGCATGATACGTCTCTATGACAACAGTATAGGTTTAAGTGATGTAAGAGCTTCTGTAGTAATCTGTATCTACAGCTAACTCAGCTGCATGAAACATCAGGAAATCTACTACATGGAATCAAGATTTGTAGTCAAAGACATGGAGTAAAAGGTGTGGGTGGGTGAGTGAGTGAGTGAGTGAGTGAGTGAGAGTGTGTGAGTGAGTGGGTGGAGTGAGTGAGTGGGATGGTGAGTGAGTGAGTGAGTGAGTGAGGGTGATGGGTGAGTGAGAGTGAGTGAGTGGGTGGGTGAGTGAGTGAGTGAGTGAGTGAGTGAGCATATCTATCCCTCCATGAAGCATATACATGTATAACCATTCCTTCGTGAAGCATAACTGTCCCTCCATGAAGCATAACAGTCCCTTTGTGAAGCATAACTATTCCTCTATGAAGCATAACCATCCCTCCATGAAGCATAACCATCCCTCCATGAAGCACAACCATTCCTTTAGGCACAAAGATTTTCTTTAAATGAAATGCAAGATACTCTGTCATTAAATTTCATTGAGCTCTCTGTGGTGACATTTTGAACATTTTCCTTCAAATTCCACTTCGAAACAAAAAAGGTTTTTGAAAGAGGTTGTCGAAACGTTCAGTTCCTTTTAAAGAGCTTCAAGTGTCAGCAGAGGCACAAAAGAGTCAATAAAGACCAAAAATATCTTTGAAATGAACATTCCATGTTGCCAATGGACATCTTAAAACATGAACTTCGATAACAATTTTTCATTTTCACGATTTATTGACTTCAAATCAGTTTTAGATCATAAAACAGTGTTTTTAATAATGAGTCAAATTTGTAATTTTCTCCCGTAATTGGTTGTCGATATACACCTGTCACTGAAACCCATCCTGCAAACATCTACATCACTGGATCATGTCACGCCAACACTGATGACTCTAATCTCTTATGATTCATTTCCCTGTTGTTTCCACCTCACGATCTCCCTTAACTTTGACCGAGGTTTGAATTTGCATATACAGAATCACATCTTATAGGGGCATTCAAGCTAAACAGCTTGACATCGAAAAACGTAAACAGCTATTCTCTTGTCATTTCCTTAATGTCTCCTCAAGAATAGGGAAGGATATTAGAAAATGATTTATTTAAATGACAATCCTATTATTAACTAAAGTCTTTGTCAAAAACTTTTCATCACAATTGCTGAAGAAATTTCCGTTTACAAAAGTGTCCTCCTTGGATCTCATGCAGAGTGTTTTTTCTTAAGACAATCTACATTGCAAATCTGTGTGAAATTCAACTATCAAGAGTTTCAAATTGTTTAGAGGAGTCCTTTATGATGAAATTTAAAACTAATTTCAGTCACAAAGGGCAAAGATTAGTTTGGATGTGAAATCGACATCAAAGAACTTGTTTCTAATCAGCAAGCCTTCAATATAACGTCACTCCGTCAGAGACAACATTTACTGCAGTTCTACATCAGACTGAATCCAGAATTAAACATTTGCCACGTTTAGGAAATTCTTAAATATTATTGATTTGGACCTTGCAATATTTGTGACCATGTGAAATTCACGACTGTCAATTTTACATCTTATAATGAGGAAGTCTGTAATTGTTACAAGAGCAGAGACTGAACTCTACCATGATCTGTACAAACTTGCAAATTCGGCACTAATCAAATTTTGAGGAATAATTGTCCAGATTGACAGAGTGCAATGGGTCTGCTCTTCTTGTTGGACAATCAATGAAAACTTGTTAATTTCACTCTGCCGAAAAAAATACTCACTTGAGTATAGGTGAAAACCTTCTATTACAATCGCTTGTGTGACTCATTCACTGATTGGTTGAATCAGGGAAATGTGAAACGGAAGATTAAAAATTAATGATTCGCCAATGAACATTGCAACAACCAAGACCAGCATGAAACATATTTCAGACCAAGAAAAAATTGACCCTCAATGCAATCTTGTCTGTCAAACTGCAACTATTTGCACAGTAATTTGGACCAGCATAATTCAGTGTCAAAAAAGCGGAACTTCCAACAGTGTGACAGTTCGGACATTGCAGTATCGGGACAGTCAAGATGGCTTGTCATATATTGCTGTCCAAGTGCCTGAAATGCAAATCCTTGGCGTCAATGTCAATTTTTTATCTGCCTCCCTCCACCATCTCCAGCATAAAGAGTCTGGTTCGTCATGTCCATTTCACATTTACGAGCACAATCTGGCTCCCACAACTCGCCCTGTCTTATTCTGTAGGGATTCAGGGCTTTTAGCCAATACAATTACTGAATTCATTCCAAACTATGGGTACCATATATGGAAATTATAGCTGATCACTTGATAATAATTATTTAATATTTGATAGAAAACATCCAGCTGGCCGTGACAGCTAATCACTATCATGACCACTCACATGACCAATATGGATACATTTCATTACGTCTATTTCTTTCAATTTGTTCTTTCCAGAATTTGTTTTATTCCACTAAACTCATGTTATTACTTTATAAACTATCATAATATGCTAACAATAGTTCCTAAGCCTATAATCATTAGATTGTTCAGCATCCATGTTCTGGGCAAAATTTAAAAAAAGAAACCTCAAAATGGCTTGAGAAATGAAAGAACCTATTTGCAGTATTACTTAAGGTTAAACTCAGGGAACCCATAACTTGATTGTTCTTGTGACCTCAAAACTTCAAGTAAATTTTACTGCGCTTTCAACTAAACCGATCAAAGGTTCCTCTCAAGACATATTCCTGATTACTTGAAAAGGTACAGACGTTACCAGATTAGGTTTTCTGTTCCCGACTCTGATGTCTATAATACTTAGGCTACATCTATCCCTGTTTCATCCCTTTCAGATTTCATTCGTCCATTACAAGTACAGTCCTCGAAATTAACCTGAATCCTGGTAGAGTATCATTTATAACATCGTCTATTTCAGCTGTCACTGTTCCATGTGCTGCCAGTTCTCATCTAAAGGGCATGAGGAGGACACAGGAAAAACCCTGGGGTCAAAGTGAACTTTTTCATTTCAAATCAATTTCAATGGATCAGTCGTCATTAGCGGTCAAGGTATGATCAATAACCAGTGAAAGGGCTACAGCAATGTGAGTCTGGCAAATTTGGGCATTCATTTCAAACTATTGATGTAAATTTCAAAAGGAGGCAGAGAGTGTTAGATTTGTTTTGGATACAAATTGAAATTTCAATTTAATATTTAAAATGAAAACATCATGGGGAAAGTGAGGTCATAAACAGTCAACATGTTTCTTTGGTTCATGTTTTACTCGAGGGGAACTATGCTCATTTCAGGACCACAAATACAGATTTAAAGTTGATATTTGATATTGAAAGCACAAGTTCAAAACAGTTCCAGACATTAAAAGCACATTGTTAAGAAACAACATTACACCAGAAGTTACCTGCTGTGAGATTAGGTTATTTTTAAAATTCTTTTGCAGGTTTACTGTAAGAAATGAACGTGCTCAAACTATAAGTATAAACAAGCGTCAATCAAACTCCGTTACGATTTTGAACAACAAACATACAACACATTATCCACTATCATCAAACATGACAGTAGTACTCTTATAATAACACAACAGATTAAAACAATAACAGCATTAAGGAATTAAAATTATCTGGATGTTTAAAGCTATTTTTTTAAAAGAGTAGAAATTTGTCCGAAATGCCTGTTAATCATCAAATTAATGTGCTGTGGAATATTGATTAAGTATAAAAGAAGAAAACAGCCCTAGAACCCAGTTTCACACAGTTATAGAATATACAATGACAATAATTGGCTAAAACATATTTCAAAGAAATAGTGCCCAACGTTGACATATAATTATGCGCAAACACTCATCATTCTGTCTTTGGTAATTCACTTAATCGCAACCTATAATTAATGTAATTAACACACTAGGGGACAATATTTTATTATCCGACCACAATGTTTGAGAAAAAAATTGAATCTTCCTTATAAAGTTGACCAATACTGATTGTCGTGACAAAACACTATTGTGTCTTCTGGCTTCAAAGGGACCATATTTCCCTACCAACTGGTCCCTACAAGTAATCAAGCTCTCCAGTTAGAGAGTGACAATTACACAGATTCGTTAGAACAACAGGCACACCGTCAATAAAGAAAAATCGATCAAATCTTTGTCACCCTAGTCGTCAAATTTTTAAAACCAGCATGGCGTTGATGTCATTTTTTTACTCGCTATTGATTTCCATTCCGTTATGAATCAACGAGCGTAGATGAAATTTAAGAAAAAAAAAATGTGGTTCTTCTTCTCCAACGACATGTTTCTTGACCTTCATGATGTCATGACCCACAGCAAAACAAGCGACCTCGTCGCATCTGACACAAGTCCCCATTCGTCATTAAGTATTGATTATCACGAAACAGTCACTTGCTTGGTTCATTATTCTGGACGAAAAAACAGAAAACAGCTAGCTACCTTCTATTGCCCTTTCCCAGACAGTGAGTTTCACAAGCCCTATTTCCTGAAAGGTCCTCAATTTGGAAACTTGTTATGTTGGATAAAAGCGTTTATTATCTTTCCTGCTCGGGCTGTGTTGTCCAAATTTATGTCATTGAGTGTGCCAGGCACCAGTCTGGTAGACATGGTGCCATACATCAAAGAAGCGGTACCTTTTTGGTAATACGTCGTTTCAAGAACGCTTTGTTGAATCAGTGCGTGATGAAGTACTGCCGAAACGAACATAGCAATTATTCCATAGTCTGCTTGTTTCTCTGATGTTAGATAAAATATTAACGAAATGCCACATAAACAGTTATAAGAAGGAACGGCCATTGTCGATATTAGCGTACGAAAAGCACCTGCCAATTTGGCTTGTCAGGAATAGTATTTATTTGCTGAACTCTGTTCCTTGTTAATAACAGGTTGATATCAGTCCATATCATACCATGTTTTAAATTATGTTCATGTGGTTTCATCATGTCACCATCAGCAGATTTCAAGTCATCATTAGCGGTCAAGTTATGATCAATAGCTATGGAAAGGGCCTTAGCGAGGTGAGTCTTGGCAGATCTAGGCGGTTATTCCAAAATATTGATGTGCATATCACATGGATGCACAAAGTGTCACATGGATTTGTATCGTGTCAGGTTCTCTTATGCTGGGCGCGATTTTCTACATTTGTACAATCATTCTCACTCACTATCTAACTCAAACAGGTACCGTATTTCCATGGTTAAAAGTCAGGCGTTGAATAAACAATGGTCTTGGCTAAATGCTTGGTCTTGATTCAATGTCGCATAGTATTGACACTAATTCTCCTAATTATTATTTTAGAAATTAAACACTGGGGATGAAGAGTTTCTTAAGGGAATACATTCCTTGGAATTTGATGGGGGAAATACAGTAGAATTAAAATTGAAAAATGTTGTTTATTTCATTGAATCTTTAAACAATGAAACCGAAGCCCCTCCTTCCTTCCTTCCTTTTATGCTCTTTCACTCACAGTGAATGTTTTATTTATCCCTCACATCTTCTCTCACTCTAATAACCATCAACCACACTGTGAATACCTTTCAGTCCTCCATCAACTCCTTTGAATCACTCTCTCTCACTGTGAATACCTTTTCTGTGGGCAATACCACCACCCTCCATTCATTATCCCTCCACCCTCACTCACTGATGATACTGATATTTCAGTCCTCACCCTCACTCACTCCATCATCTCCACTCACTGTGAATACATGACCTTCCCTCTGTCTTTGTTTACCTCACCCCCTCTTTTCCTCTCTCACTGGGAATACCATCTATTTCATTCCCCCCCACACACACACACACTCAATTGAGTGAGTGAGTGAGTGAGTTGAATTTTCTGTAAATGACCAGACAATTCAGTGAGTGAGTGAGTGAGTTGAATTTTTATGGAACACTCAGCAATATTCCAGCTATATGGCTGCAGTCTGTAAATAATCGAGTCTTTACTAGACAATCCAGAGATGAACAGCATGAGCATTGATCTATGCAATTGGGATACGATGACATGTGTCAACCAAGTCAGCGATCACCTGATCCCGTTAGTTGTCTCTTATGACACACATGGGTTGCTGAAATCCAATTCTAACCCAGATCTTCACAGGTTCCTCCCACTTATTTGTTTTCCTTCTCTCATTGTGAATATTCATTAGCTTAAAGCTTCCTCCAATCTCACTCACTCACACTGTGAATCTTGTTTATTTTAGTATCTACAAACCTCAAACCTCTGTAACCCTCACTGCCTGTGAATACTGTCTGGTAGAGTCTTTCCTCCATTACAATCCATCCATTCTAAACACATCATATCTCCCTTGGAATCAATTTCAGCACTACATCCACCCATCCCTCAAACCCTCCCCTCTCAGGTTCTCAGGTAAAACCTCTATTTCAACCCCTGCAACCCTGAAGCTACTCGGACACTTTCAATCTTGAAACCCTGAGATAGGGAGCTGAATGCATACAGTCATACATACTCACAAACATACAAACCCTTTTGTAATCTACACACAGCCTTTCGCTTTTGCACCACAGTTTACTGCACAATCTCAAAAGAGAACCAGCTGTTGAAATATGCGACCAAGAAAAACATGCACATCCGCATGGACCTGTATTGTCCAGCCTTCAGGTGCAGGTCGCGACAGCAGCTCACTGCAACTGACGCTCTGACATGGGGACATGGTCGGTACATTTCGCTATTGACAACGCTACGTTTCATATGTACAGATGATCCTCATGCACTGTGATGTGATAATCTGAATCTGAATAAATCATCCTCAAATCATAATGGACGATTCAGATGACTCGGTCAACCGAGAGAAAACGGGGAATAATTACCAAGGTATTCTGGGTAGGAAGCCCACATGGTGTTTGTAGGGTTTGCTGGGAAATAACACAAATAACCAATCCACATGGGGTACAGGTTTTGTATCGGAGAGGACAACAGTATTGGGATCTCACAGAAAGAATGAGCCCTACCTGGGGTGCAAATGGATGACTGTCCATTATGAAACCTACATGTGTCTCCTCGTGTCAATTGCTGTTATGGAAGACAAGTGTGATACTGTGAATATATTGAACAACAAACAAAGATTATCTTATGACCTGATACAAACAACGTTGATATATACATTCAGTGAAATATACATTGCTATTTGCACTGAATCTTACTCGGATAAGATAAGATCAGATTATTTATTGCTTTCCATGATGGAGCAGAGGAAATGTTCTATAAATTTGCTAATATAACACGGTATTTACCGTTCAGACATGAAAACAATACGATTAACATGATACACTGGTTGAAAACCGATTTTGACTTGCATTCGAAACTTCGTGTCTCTTATTTCCTTGTTTCAAAAAATTCTTCACATTTTATTTTATCATATTAAACAATCAAGCATAGTGTAAAAATCAAGCATTAACTCGATTATCAGTAAAAATAATCAATCTCAATACATGCTTTAGCATCGCGAATATATTGCAATATGAAAATTCTGTGCAATACAATAAACTACAATTATAAACACAGTAGGTACACAAATACTGATAATTAATAATATTTGTTTATTTGTCATGTGTATACAAAAAGGAATCACATAGTTCATCATGATGATTGTCAAAACCATATGGATGGCACGCTGACCATAAACAGATGGAGCTTATATGTTATTCCTTCATCTGCTGCCAAACCCCTAATGATGTCTATTTCGATATAAACAATGTCTGTTTCGGTATAAACATGACATCCACACCAGTCAACCAGACAGTGTCTAATCATGTTTCAATGCCAGAAACAGACATGGAGAGATTCAGATGGCATGTCACACAAAAGGTTTTTAATCCAGGTTGCTCTTGACCGGAGCCTGACGGCATCTGAAGAGCTTAGCACTTACACTGATTTGAACCACAGCTGTAATTTTGGGGTTTGAGGTACAAAACGGGTTCATTTGCAAGGAACCTCGGATGACCTGACTAAGCCTTGGCCTCAGTAAGTGACCCCCAGCTAGTCTGAAAGGCAAGCTTCGATTTCCTCCGCCCTCATCTCAAAGCCTCCTTATTGTCCATCCAAAAATTGTTTCACCTCCTTGCTGTTGAAATTATGGTTTTAATCTTAAACTCCTTAATATTCAAATTTAATTAACTGTCCTGCAAATCGTTTTATGCATTCTAAACAATTTTTTTAACACGAATCTTAATTCCACATTTTATTCCGTTTTTGGCTTCATCCAAATTCAATATAACTCTAATTCCCTATCTCTCATCTGGATTTTATTCTTCAAATTTTCTTACACACTTTTGTATTTTTTAACGTGTATTTCTCTCTGTAATTTGAAAGATGGAGGTTTTATTCATTTTTGTCAAACATAGCTGCGTTTACACTCAAAGAAGCAAAATTTTCAGCAAATTTGACCTTAGGCTCTTCAGTGACTAGCTTAATCTCATATCCCAAATACCAAGACTTTATTGACTTCAAAATTGGTTTTCAATCCCTTTCTGTTCAGTCGGGCTTACACTTTTGTGATTACTACAGAAATAACCTTCCAAATGTTATTATCGTGTAGCTCTCTCTCAGTTTTGTCATCACCTTTTTCAATGAAAATTTGTGAAAGCGATTTGAACAATTTTGTAGTTCATCTAGACGTATGAAAACTATTCCAATGTCCTCAATGAGAAAATCTGTATGTTTTTTACCTACCATGCAATAAACCTGGTTTATCTGTTTTGGGGATATTCAGGATGAAATTTACACATGATTCGGTCAGAATGAACTTGGTCATTTGAAGTAAGAGTGGCTTGTGTGAATCAAATGAAGCCAGGAGAACAAGTCCTCATATACACTCCAGTATCTCATCCTTTTGTGCGCTACCCCTGAACCTATAGCTCTGTAGCAAGGTCATGTATCCTTCTCAACCATTCCCCCTCCCTCTCAACCATTCCGTCTCCCTCTCAAACATTTCCCTTCCCCCTTCTCAACCATTCCCCCTCCCTCTCAACCATTCCCCTCCCTTTCAACCATTGCCCCTCCCTTTCAACCATTGCCCCTCCCTTTCAACAATTCCCCCTCCCTCTCAACCATTCCCTCCTCCTCAACCATTCCACCTCCCTCTACCATTCCCCCCCTTCAACCATTCCCTCCCTCCCTCTCAACCATTCCCTCCCTCTCAATCATTCCATCTCCCTCTGAACCATTCCCCTCCCCCCTTCTCAACCATTGCTCCTTTCAACCATTGCCCCTCCTTTCAACCATTCCCCTCCCTTTCAACCATTCACCCTGCCCTTAACCATTCCCCCTCCTCAACCATTCCCCTCCCATTCTCAACCACCATTCCCTTCCTCTCAACCATTCCCCTCCCTCTCAACCATTCCCCTCCCCTCAACCATTCCCTTCCAACCATTCCCTCCTATCAACCATTCCCCTTCCCTCTAAACATTCCACCTCCCTCTACCATTCCCCCTCAACCATTCCCTTCCTATCAACCATTCCCTCCCTCTCAACCATTCCCTTCCTGTCCCAACCATTCCCTCCCTCTCAACCATTACCTTCCTATCAACCATTCCCTCTCAACCATTCCCTTTCCCCGTCTCAACCATTCCCCTCCCTCTCAACCATTCCCTTCCTATCAACCATTTCCCTCCTCTCAACCATTCCCTTCCTATCAACCATTCCCCTTCTCTCTCAACCATTCCCTTCCTATCAACCGTTCCCCTTCCCTCTCAACCATTCCCTTCCTATCAACCATTCCCCCTCCCTCTCAACTAAGTCCAAGAAAATCTCATCTGACCATTTCCCCTCTCTTCAACCATTCCACTTTTCTCTCAACCATTCCCTTCCCCTCTCAACTATGTCCAAGAAATTCTCACTCACCCAATGCCCCCTTAACCACCCCTCAACTATTTCCCCTTCCCCACTCAACCATTTCCTTCAACTATTCCCCTTCCTGTCTACCATGCCCACAAAATTCTCACACACCCCATTTCCCCCTTCTCTCAACCATTCCTTTCCCCTCAACCGTTCCTCTTCCCCCCTCAACAATTCCCCTCAACCCTTCCCTTTCCCCCTGAACCATGTCCAAGTGCCACTCCCACACCCTGTTCCCTCCTCCACCTCATCCCAGCATACCCTCCATCCCCCAGCCTGCTCCAACCAATCCTCCCCACACAGGAATCTGCCTTCTCCTGCTACAGATTTGCACCACGACACTGCACCAGAGATCAGCTCAGGACCGATAATAACGGTTGTGTCTGCCATTGTTAGCTGCGACGCCACACTGGGTCAGAGAACATTTCCTCGAAGCTCGGCCACACGTTGTAATAAAATCGCCAATATCGAAGAGGGTTGCGGAAATAATGCATTTGCCAATAGCTGCAATGTCATTCCGTACAGGGTAGAAGTATTTCCACTGATCAGTATAAGGTCATATATTGATGAACGCTACATTCACACACAGTAATGCCTTACTTAAGACCCTTTGGTAGATCATTAATTTCCTGAAAATGGACCATCTGAGGGTGTAATAAGTCACTCTCCGTATACAATCAACAGGGGTGCACACCGCAAAACCAATATCGCGGATTAGCATCAACCATAAAACAATCTAAATTGATGGACAGGAATTTCGTCACAGTAGAGAAAAGGAACACGAAAAATCCATTACAATTATGAGAAAAACAATTAAATGTGACTTTGAGAATTTTAAATTTTCATTTTTTAAGTGTTTAATGAGACATCTCATTGCCACGAGCATAAAATTTCCATTTAAACAAATGGCCACAAGTACATGTTTAATTAAAGTTCTTGTTGACTAATTCAATTTCAAAGCAACATAAAACCTAAAACATCATTAACATTCATCTTAGGCTCCATTCAGTGCATCTTGAACATATGCAAAGGAAAATTTGTTTTATCATATCGATTTATCAGCTCTTTTGGTACAAATAGGTTTACTTACTCAAAGCATCTTTTCTGGCAATCTTTGTGTCATAATTGCCAATAAAGAACATTAAACTAACCAATCAGGATGAAACTGAGCATTTACTGCGAGATGACAGGAAATGTTCTAGGAAGTGAGGCTTGTTATCGGTCTGAGCATGTCAAAGCAAGTTACACAATTAATGATCTAAATCTCGACCAGTTTGTGTCAGGGATAATATGCTACAAGCATCTTAGTTTAATGTTTTGCTTTGATGCAAGGAAGGTTCCCTGATGGATCCATAAAACACATGAATATAATAGCTGAATGTACATCAAAAACGTCTCGTTTATCTCCCTTCGTAATCCCGTGCTTTCTCTTATAAAAATGTATTATCCTAAACATCTAATGGTCCATTGATTCATGATGGGAGCTTTACCTTCTCATTTATCAGGTGTGTGGACGTCACGAGGGGATAAGATGCTATCAGTTCAAAAGGTTTGATTTTATTTGCTGAAATTCCTGTTTTAAAACTATACAGTATATGCCGTATTCAAATTCTTTGAGAGAAACAATAGAGACAGATATATCTCAGCGCTGAGTTTGGGTCTGGAGCAGGTAAACCAGTGACGGACAGTGGCTTGACCACTACAGAAGACAGTCTTGTGTTTGGGCCTGGAGCAGGTAAACCAGTGACGGAGAGTGGCTTGATCAGGGTGTGTTGATCCACTACAGAAGATAGTCTTGTGTTTGGGCCTGGAGCAGGTAAACCAGTGACGGAGAGTGGCTTGATCAGGGTGTGTTGATACACTGACAGAAGACAGTCTTGTGTTTGGGCCTGGAGCAGGTAAACCAGTGACGGAGAGTGGCTTGATCAGGGTGTGTTGATACACTACAGAAGACAGTCTTGTGTTTGGGCCTGGAGTAAGTAAACCAGTGTATGATAGTGGCTTGGCCAGGGTGTGTTGATACACGACAGAAGACAGTCTTGTGTTTGGGCCTGGAGTAAGTAAACCAGTGACAGACAGTGGCTTGGCCAGGGTGTGTTGATACACTACAGAAGACAGTTTTGTGTTTGGGCCTGGAGTAAGTAAACCAGTGTATGATAGTGGCTTGGCCAGGGTGTGTTGATACACGACAGAAGACAGTCTTGTGTTTGGGCCTGGAGCAGGTAAACCAGTGACGGAGAGTGGCTTGGCCAGTGGTGTGTGTGTTGATACACGACAGAAGACAGTTTTGTGTTTGGGCCTGGAGTAAGTAAACCAGTGACAGACAGTGGCTTGGCCAGGGTGTGTTGATGCACTACAGAAGACAGTTTTGTGTTTGGGCCTGGAGTAAGTAAACCAGTGTATGATAGTGGCTTGGCCAGGGTGTGTTGATACACTACAGAAGACAGTCTTGTGTTTGGACCTGGAGTAAGTAAACCAGTGTATGATAGTGGCTTGACCAGGGTGTGTTGATGCACTACAGAAGACAGTTTTGTGTTTGGGCCTGGAGCTGGTAAACCAGTGCCTGATAGTGGGTTGGCCAGGGTGTGTTGATACACTACAGAAGACAGTCTTGTGTTTGGGCCTGGAGTAAGTAAACCAGTGTATGATAGTGGCTTGACCAAGGTGTGTTGATGCACTACAGAAGACAGTTTTGTGTTTGGGCCTGGAGTAAGTAAACCAGTGTATGATAGTGGCTTGACCAGGGTGTGTTGATGCACTACAGAAGACAGTTTTGTGTTTGGGCCTGGAGTAAGTAAACCAGTGTATGATAGTGGCTTGGCCAGGGTGTGTTGATACACGACAGAAGACAGTCTTGTGTTTGGGCCTGGAGCAGGTAAACCAGTGACGGAGAGTGGCTTGGCCAGGGTGTGTTGATACACGACAGAAGACAGTTTTGTGTTTGGGCCTGGAGTAAGTAAACCAGTGACAGACAGTGGCTTGGCCTTGGTGTTGATATACAGGGTGTGTTGATGCACTACAGAAGACAGTTTTGTGTTTGGGCCTGGAGTAAGTAAACCAGTGTATGATAGTGGCTTGGCCAGGGTGTGTTGATACACTACAGAAGACAGTCTTGTGTTTGGGCCTGGAGTAAGTAAACCAGTGTATGATAGTGGCTTGACCAGGGTGTGTTGATGCACTACAGAAGACAGTTTTGTGTTTGGGCCTGGAGCTGGTAAACCAGTGTATGATAGTGGCTTGGCCAGGGTGTGTTGATACACTACAGAAGACAGTCTTGTGTTTGGGCCTGGAGTAAGTAAACCAGTGTATGATAGTGGCTTGACCAGGGTGTGTTGATGCACTACAGAAGACAGTTTTGTGTTTGGGCCTGGAGTAAGTAAACCAGTGTATGATAGTGGGTTGACCAGGGTGTGTTGATGTGTTGAGCTGGTAAACCAGTGCCTGATAGTGGGTTGGCCAGGGTGTGTTGATACACTACAGAAGACAGTCTTGTGTTTGGGCCTGGAGCAAGTAAACCACTGACTGACAGTATGAGCATTAATCTGTAAACTGATTTTCCTATTTTCTGTATATTTACTTTCTTAAGTTTGTTCCAATAATTCTGCCAAGTATTAGTTGTCTTGGTCCATTGGAATTTTACATGTACAAAATTAAATGTTTATCAAACAAAGATATAATTAATTTTTCATCTAAATTGCACATGTTCAGCCTCAGTGTAATATAACGATCGACAGCCTAGCATTATTTAAGCATCAAGATTAAACGATACACTTCTTACATTCTTCTAACACAGCAAGCATTGATGTTGAAATTGACCAGATCAGTTCAGACAAAACAGTAGCACCAATCTACATCATAATCTATGCAGGATATTAGATACCCAGCCAGGGAATCAATAAGAAAAACTGATGATTGAAATCAACATTTATAACAGAGAGTCGATATCCAGCAGTACCAATCTGTGGCCAATACACTGGTATTCTAGTCCGCTACTAACGCAATATCCTGACAAATACAAAGTATTCACGATTTATAAACTCTGCATTCGTAAGAACTGGTAGACACTTTGCAGAACAGTATCCATTTTTCTTGAAGTGTAGAATAGGTGGCACTGATTGCATCTTTCTTTGAAGTTTACTCAATGGGAAAGCGAATGTAAATAAATTTACCCTTAATCTGCGACTCAGTGTTTTTAATCTTAAGTGCAGATGTCTGCTGCTGTTTCTTTTCACAGATTAGCAGTCAATGAAAACTGATAAATATCCACTCCAAAAGAAATAAACACCTTGAAATAGATTCGTCTCAGCAAAACAAACAACAGTCAGCTGACTCAAATTGAAATTGACGATTGATCGCTTTTGCTTATCCTATGTCTGACTTAAAGATATGAATAAACATTTGAATCCGTACAAAACTGAAAAGAAAAAATATGTCGGCTGCAAAAAGGAAGTTCTTTATACAGCAAAAACATTAAAGGCTGTTAATGTCATATGATTACGGTCAATACGAAATCATATCGCTTAGTCAATACCATTTGTTGGTACTTGGTAAATATAGGATAACATGACACTTCCACATGACCAATTTCAGTGCCACCAACATAAATGTTACCATGGCAACAGTAATTCATCCAATAAAAAGTTAATGTACATTTGGAAAGCTTGCTGATTGGTCAGTTTGCTTTCCTATGATTGCTTGTCAAGACTTGTCAGTAACCTTGGCAACGGTAAATGAGCCAGTGATGAGCAAATATATTTCATCTGCAACCGATGATTGGTCAGCTGGCAAAACAAACGCACCTTCTAAAAGAACACATCCATGCAAAAAAAATAGATCCGGTCTTAGAAATAGAGGAACAATTTCACAATGAGCGACCACATTAGTGAGGGATAATATGTATTTCCTATAAAATCACTGATGATGATTCGTCAATAATCGTATTTGATTAACCAATTACTAAATATGTAACCAGAGAATTTGCAAATAGACACCAGTGGTGAATGTACATTCTTAACTTAATTTGATCATTGCAGTCACTTCCATGGGACATTTTGTATTGATATTTGCAAACATTTTAGAGAGGGATTGGTTGAACTAGCGGCATCAGTGCGTGCGTTAATATAACGTCAATAGCACGTTGATATCTGTTTATGTTTCAGTCTGTTGCGTATCATCAGAGTCAACAGACAAATCACACGTTAAGGCTACGTTTATTTCACAGAATTGGATGATTCAGAATAAATGCAGCATGACACCTTTAAATACACAGTCATTGTCAGAGGTATGATGTCATCACGACCTTCTCTGTTGTCACAGGGCAGACAATGACTGTCTCTTCACCTAAATTTGAAATGCAAATTGCTTGTCAATTTCAACGTAAATTTCAAATTGATTTGAGACATCATGTGTGACCACTCATTGAAAAGGGCGTCAAATTTCTTTTCATATGTTTCACTACATTTTCTGATTAATTCCTTCATGGTGAAAAACATCAGGGCTTCGTTAATATATTCAGAGACACTGCTGGGGGTTGATAATGACAACACCTTACCGTTTCCGATGTCAGTCATTCAGAAATGAAGAGCTACTTACCTGAAAGAGACAAAAAAATGCAATTGATAAATTTAAACACAAATTGAATTAGCTGTGTCATAATAAAAACTTAAAACTCAATGGACGAATGCTTCCTGTCAATTATGGTTGAAAAAAGCTCAAAATATTAATCTACCATTGATAGTTTGGATTGTTGCAAGCCCCGGGGCATGGAATGAAAAACTGATCTTTTTAATAATGTCATTTGAGTTTCTAACTTTTTCAACATATAGATGTAAAATTTTAACTTGAAGGAATGTAAATTGAAACTTTGAATTTTAAACTACCATACAAAATCACCATGACAACCTTTGTGTTACCAAACCAAAAGATGCTGTTCACTTTGTAATCTTCTAGTTTGTGGCATTAACAGTGTATAGGTTAAACTCGGTACTGTCAATTTGTATGGTTCATTGATCATATATCATTCATAAAAAACAAACACACATTTTCATAAGCTCGGCTGTTTTTTCGTGTATTATCATCCGGAGTTATCCGAAAACACAAAACAAACTGAAATAGTTTGAAAATCAATTCCCACTGTGTAATTCTGCACCATTTAATCATCAAAAGGAGACCTTCAGTAAATATCCCATATTGTGGCCATCTTCAAACTAGGCAAATATTTTAGCATGGCATCGATTTTCTGAAGTGTATATCAATTCCCTGATACAGTCAAACACAGACTGTGGATTTGATACATCACTGGTAATTTGCTAATAGCATCGCAAAATATTTAGCATCCGTGATGGTAGGCATCAAAGGCTGAAACGAACGCAGCGACATGTATCAATGATATGTAAATCCCAGCAATGTACATGTTGTTACTAGCAACAAAACACTTGCACATTGCGGCAAAGACGTGCCTAACCTGAAATTGATTACTGATCAATATGAATTAATCTGCATGAAGGGCCAGGAGCTGGCAATGTGTATGTAAACACAGTGCATGAATACACAAACCCCCTGTGTTGGGGGATGATAAGAAAACAAATCAGCCATTGATGAGGTTTGAGTGGCCAGACCTGTCAATGACCTGTCATGTACATAGCTATCAAGCACCTGTCAATCAGCTGATATAAAGGGCAGGGCAGGCACCAAGGGGCACACTGATACATACAGGGACACTCAGGGGTGTGATGTGGGATTGGAAGAGATATACTGATACATGGGCGGTACGCAGGGATCAGGTCTCAGGGGGATACACTGATACATGGTGATACACAGGGATCAGGTCTGGGGATACACACTGATACATGGTGATACACAGGGATCAGGTCTGGGGGGATACATACTGATACATGGCGATACACAGGGATCAGGTTTCGGGGGATACACACTGATACATGGTGATACACAGGGATCAGGTTTCGAGGATACACACTGATACATGGTGATACACAGGATCAGGTCACAGGGATCAGGTCTCGAGGATACACACTGATACATGGTGATACACAGGATCAGGTCTCGGGGATACACACTGATACATGGTGATACACAGGATCAGGTGATACACAGGATCAGGTCTCGGGATACACACTGATACATGGTGATACACAGGGATCAGGTCTCGGTCTCGGATACACACTGATACATGGTGATACACAGGGATCAGGTCTCAGGTACACACTGATACATGGTGATACACAGGATCAGGTCTCGGGATGATACATGGTGATACACAGGGATCAGGTCTCGGGGATACACACTGATACATGGTGGTGATACATGGTCTCGGAGGATACACAGGATCAGGTCTCTGATACATGGGATACACAGGATCACACACTGATACATGGTGATACACAGGATCAGGTCTCGGGGATACACACTGATACATACATACACGGGATCAGGTCTCAGGTCTCGGGAATACACACTGATACATGGTGATACACATCAGGATACACACTGATACATGGTGATCTTCAGGTCTCGGGATACACACTGATACATGGTGATACACTGGGTGATACAGGGCAGGTCTACAATACACACTGATACATGGTGATACACAGGATCAGGTCTCGAGGATACACTGATACACACTGATACATGGTGATACACAGGATCAGGTCTTTGGGGGGATACACACTGATACATGGTGATACACAGGGATCAGGTCTTGGGGGATACACACTGATACATGGCGATACACAGGGATCAGGTCTCGGGAATACACACTGATACATGGTGATACACAGGGATCAGGTCTCGGGGATACACACTGATACATGGTGATACACAGGGATCAGGTCTCGGGGGATACACACTGATACATGGTGATACACAGGGATCAGGTCTCGGGATACATGGTGATACACAGGGATCAGGTCTCAGGTCTCGGGGATACACACTGATACATGGTGATACACAGGGATCAGGTCTCGGGGGATACACACTGATACATGGCGATACACAGGGATCAGGTCTTGGGGATACACACTGATACATGGTGATACACAGGGATCAGGTCTCGGGAATACACACTGATACATGGTGGGGATACACAGGGGGGGGATACACACTGATACATGGTGATACACAGGGGTCTCGGGGATACACACTGATACATGGTGATACACAGGATCAGGTCTCGGGGATACACACTGATACATGGTGATACACAGGATCAGGTCTCGGGGGATACACACTGATACATGGGTCTGATACACAGGATCAGGTCTCAGGGGGGATACACACTGATACATGGTGATACACAGGGATCAGGTCTGGGGATACACACTGATCTGATACATGGTGATACACAGGGATCAGGTCTCGGGATACACACACTGATACATACACAGGATAGGTCTCGGGAATACACACTATACAGGTCTCGATACACACTGATACATGGTGTTTCAGGGATCAGGTTTTGGGGAGGTGATACACAGGGATCAGGTCTCAAGAGGAGGTGATACTCATGGATACAACACAGGATCAGGATCAGGCTTGGGGATACAACTGGCATGGTGATACACATACACACCGATACATGGCTTACACAGGATCAGGCATTTTACACAGTCCATGGTTTGGGGATACACACTGATACATAGGGATAAAACACTATTACGCTGTTTTAAGTCAGACCAAGAGGAGGTTACTCATGGAACAATAATCAGGCTTGCAAATAGGCATGAAAGTATTTTCAGAGTCCATGGTTGGACAGCAAGATGAAGCTGATAGTCATCGACATCGCTATAGGCGATCTCCACATACACTTCCCACCATATACGACCATGGCGTATTAAATCTGCATGAAAGTGACGAGGCTATTGACGACATGTATATGGGCTCACTGAACGCATATAGCCATGGCTGATTGAATTAGCATGATAGAGGCATCACTCTTGATGACTGCAAGCATGGTGTTGATGTTTGCAAGGTGATTTACTATAGCAGGGAGTGTACAATATACACGGCAACCAGCTTAATACTTTATCACAGGACCAAATAGGATCAAGATTAAAGGGATGGCTTTTAGTGCTTTCAACCATTATTCCACAAAGTTGTAAATGTTAAATGTAAAACCTTTTTGTAATTTTTTTTTCATGTCTGCCAAGTGTAGATACTGTTTGATAGCCTAGCATGTCATGGGGTCGTCAAGTTCTTTCATCTAATGACAGGTGATATCGACGACGCTAATGTTGCTTATCACAACTGCTGATGGGAGCCATGGACCAAGGCGATGGGAATGTATGTAGATGTACGCTGACAGATACAGCAACAGACATGCTTTGTGCCTCATCAGTCATCAATATGCTGTAGTCTTGCATGCAAACATCAATATCAAATTTGAAAAGATATCAATATTTCGGTGTACATATGCGTCAAAATCTGTAAAATCACATGGTTTGGTTGACTTTTTTATCACTGTATATTAGATTGATCTGCATTTTTGGGACGAGAGAGGCGGCATATGGCGTTGATATTGACGAGCTTTACACTGATATTGACGAGCTACACACAGATATTGATGAGTTTTACACTGATATTAATGACATACCAATATCACTTCAGACAGAGCAACACAGACAGGTGTAGGGATGAATGGTATTGTGTGATTGTGTTTGCATGTTGTATTGGACAGGGAACCTCGGTCTGCTCTGAATATTCTATTCAATGCTCGAATCACACACTGACTGACTGACTGACTGAATTTTGGTTTTACGCCGCTTTTAGCAATATTCCAGCAACATCACAGCGGGGGACACCAGAAATGGGCTTCACAAATTGTACCCATGTGGGGATTCGAACCCGGGTCTTAGGCGTGACGAGCCAACGCTTTAACCACTGGGCTACCCCACGGCCCCTCGAATCACACACTGTGCCAGTTATGTTATTTATGTTTTAAAGGTTTGATACAAATATTTATCCAATATATCTGAACAAAAATATTGATTATGAATAATTTTGGGAATATTGTTAATTTTAATGCTCACTCTTCCCTACATCAAAATATCCCCTTACAATATTCTTGACTTTTAACTTTAATCAATGTTCAACAAATATTATTATTCAGGTTAATTCATTTGTGATTACTAATGGCTTTCATCTCATGTTCATCGTCTGTAGATTGTAGCACGATGGGCTCTTTGCTTTCATCGTATCAGCTCAGATTTTTTTGGTCTTTCTTGTCATCATCCTGTCTTGTAATTACAGACGCATGTTCGTATTTCGGAGCCAAAGTACACGGCACATAATCCTTGGAACCAAACTGTCAGTGAAACTGACCTTCGCAATTTCCTGGTCAAGATGCGAGTCAGTCATTAGCAGGCTCCTTGAGACAAAATAGCTTATCATAAGACAAACATCATAATTTCAGTACAAAGGAGATTGACATAAGTGATGTCGCGACACAAGACCAGAGGTCCATCACAGCGGTGTAGCTTGCTTCATCCTAAGTCTGATTAACAACACAGATAGGAGGTATTACACTGTCCATGTCATTCTATACTGGAAGCTAATTTATGAGGCTTAGTGAAATTGACAAGTGACATCTTGAAACTGACTAGTCAAGTACAGCAATGCAACATGACAAGACAAGAAGCAAACAC
This sequence comes from Haliotis rubra, assembly GCF_003918875.1. Taxonomy (NCBI): domain Eukaryota; kingdom Metazoa; phylum Mollusca; class Gastropoda; order Lepetellida; family Haliotidae; genus Haliotis; species Haliotis rubra. The sequence continues at coordinate 1,762,195 of NW_025767668.1, read as the reverse complement.
CTGCAAAACAAGCACCTGCATTTTCTGTTCTTTTTTTTTTAGTTTGAACATTTCTGGAAATGACAAAAGGTATTGTTAAATCTATTGATTTATCTTACAGACTTTCTGGAAGAGAGAGGTTCTGATCAAACATTGAAGACAAGTCATCCATATGTCAATTGAAGAATAAATACTAGAATGAGTTTCTGAAATAACTGCCTACAAATGTAATCATGCATACCATATAATTTTTATGATCTACAGTTATCTTCACACAGACATATCAGAAACCAATGATGTCTACTCAATTTCATCTTTGACTACCCACAAGAGATTTGTCTTGTTACCAGGATTTAGCTTCCATTACCAGTTGACAAAGATCCATATATTGCATTCAAAGATGCCCTTGAGAATCTCTACTTAGACAATTGGTGCTCTCGATATATAGTGCTTTGTTAATAAATAAGTATCTTTTTGTTACTTTTGAAGAATTCCTAAGAAATATATACCATGCTGATTATCTATTGATAAGGTTATGTTGAGAACTGTCTCTTCAGTTCTGATTTATTCAAACTGAAATCAAATAGGCTGTACTCTGTTAATTTAAAAATGGTTAAATAAAGTTCAAGAAACCTGATTTTCATCATGGGTAGGATGAGGTGAACGTGGAGTTTAACACGCTAGTCACAATTATATACTTACAAGGTGATGTGATTGTGCTAGGCTATGTGTGTGTGTGTGTGTGAGAGAGTGTGTGTGTTTGTGTGTGTGTGTGTGTGTGTGTGTGTGAGTATGTGTTTGTGTGTGTGAGAGAATGTGAATGTGTGTGTGAATGAATATGTGTGTGTTAGGCTATGTGTGTGTGTGAGAGAGAGAGAATGTGTGTGTGTGAGAGAGATGTGCTGTTAGATTGTACTAGGCTTGTGTGTGTGTGTGTGTGTGTGAGAGAGTATGTGTGTGTGTGTGTGTGTGTGAGAGAGAAAATGTGTGTGTGTGTGTGTGAATAAATGTGTGTTAGGCTATGTGTGTGTGTGTGTGAGAGAGAGAGAATGTGTTTGTGTGTGAATGTGCTGTGTTGTGTGTGTGAGAGAGAGTGTGTGTGTGTGTGTGTGTGTGTGTGTGTGTGAGAGAGTGTGTGTGTGTGTGTGAATAAATGTGTGTTAGGCTATGTGTGTGTGTGTGTGAGAGAGAGAGAATGTGTTTGTGTGGGAATGTGCTGTTAGATTGTATTAGGCTATGCTATGTGTGTGTGTGAGAGAGAGAGAGTATGTGTTTGTGTGTGTGTGTGTGTGTGAGTGAGAGAGTTAGAAATGTGTGTGTGTGTGCAGAATGTGTGTGTGTAGGAATGTGCTGTTAGGCTGTGTGTGTGTGTGTGTGTGAGAGAGAGTAGTGTGTGTGTTGTGTTTGTGTGTGTTAGAGAGAGAATGTGTGTGTGAATATATGTGTGTTAGGCTATGTGTGTGTGTGTGAGAGAGAATGTGTTTGTGTGGGAATGTGCTGTTAGATTGTACTAGGCTGTGTGTGTGTGTGTGTGAGAGAGAGAGAGAGAGAGAGAGGGGGAGGGAGCCATGCTGCAGTATAAGACAGACCACCCCCACTCCCCTCACACCATTCATATTAGGTCTTGGTCTACCAGTCCTTGTTTTATTCTTTAATACCTAGCACCAGGCAGGGTGACGACAAGTACCATCTCATAACCAGGCGGGTAGCAAGTAAATCTTTTCGTGTAAGCCTGATAAGTTGCAAATTTAGATAGTATTGAGGGCGTGTCTAAACTTTCAAGCAACAATCATGTGTAAGCCTTCGCTTTTTTCTATAACGGTAGCTACGCCCCTGATAACATAGACAAGCATAAACAGACCTAACATCAACTTCCATCTCCCCAAACATTCTATCCGACAGACCACGGAGGCAGTTGACTTTCATCAGAAGCACATGTTTATCAAAACCTGTCAGTCAGAAATTCTACATCGTCAATATCATGTACATTTCACCCCGAGTGGGACAATCCCATATCCAAGTAGCTTTGTGCTACCACTAAGTGCACTTACAGTGATGCTCATTTCAAAGTGACACATGTTTAGTAAGGTGGTTGAAGACTCTGAAGTGGCTGTTACTGATGCCGTGGACAGCAGCCTGTCAATCAAGAGTGTATCCCTGTTATGTGCGCTTGACTCATGCAGTAACTACCAGTCAGCCATTAATAATTCAGGTATTATAGTAATTACACAAATGGAATCCGCCCATCGCAGGGGGAAATGAATCTCCGCTGGGGGTGGGGTCAGGACTGGTCAGTCCAGCCAGGCTGCCCTCTGAGGGTCAGGTCAAAAGCTGTACCAGTCTAAATTGAACAGGTCCCCAACTGAGATGAATGACCGTGGCTGATTTCAATCTGTTTATTTAATTTAAATATTTTCTTTGATGGTGTTGTTGTGTGTACACCGTATGTTTCTCTGCTCATGTTTATTTCAGAGTTGGTGATTTCATATCATGTTGATTTCAGAAGTTTTACTTCTCATCTGTATGAGTGAGTGAGTGAGTGAGTGAGTGAGTGAGTGAGTGAGTGAGTGAGTGAGTGAGTGAGTGAGTGAGTGAGTGAGTGAGTGAGTGAGTGAGTGAGTATGGTTTTACGCCGCTTTTAGCAATATTCCAGCAATATCACGGCAGGGCACTGAACTAGGTTGAACTATACATATGATCATTGAAAGTATTTCACGTACATATGTGTCTAAATTAATCATCATAATCATCTACCCTTGTCTTCTACACTGACCCTTGTTGGGCTGGGCTAGGCAACTCGGGTACATCAGACAGATCTGTACCGAGGAGGACCCGGATACCCACAAGACTACCTGGACCCACCCTTATTTGTGACTTATTGTTCAATGACAAAGCTTCCCCACAACCAGGGTTACAGAACAATGATCACATCATATCAGTCTGATTCATAAACCTTTTTAATAAAGATAAGGCTTCTATCAACTTTAGAGACAAGATAATTTTTCATGTGTATCTAAAAACAACTTCCAGTAAAAAAGTCATAATCAGATGTTTTGTTTCGGCACAATAAAATTCTTGCTGTCCAGCATATGATATCATTGCTTCAATCCTCTTTTGGATAAAAATTAAAATCAGATTAATAGACCATGACTATAATGACCACCGAAAAATTTAAATTTAAATTTAAAAAATAAATATTTGAATCTTCTTTTGTCTGCCCTGCCATATGCCAAAAGATTTTCACTCTGTTGGTTTTTGTCAAGTCAAACAGTCTCGGCAGCACAAACATCCTATTGTGTGAAACTGCATTTTCAAAATGTAAATTTTAGCTCATATTTCGAGGCAACATGATGAAAAACATTGATTTATCCAAATTTCATTATTGTGAGATACTCTGGGCAAATATGGCAACAGCTACTGGAGCCGAGGCCAGGATTAGCCTTATAATGTGTGAAAACATTTCGAGACAACAAATCTTCACACCCCTTTTACACTCCTTGAAATGAGCAAGTGTACATTAACACATCTTGCTCTTCCTCATCAGAGTCAGCAAACTAACACGTTGATTTCGTCTTAGCATCCCCTATGTTATGACTTATTTATAATCTCATGTCGCCTCCATCATGATTGTATTGTTACTTTCATTACCGAAGATTCAATATTTAATGTGGCTCACACCTCATCAAAAATCCACATCCAATAATCTCTCGGACCAAAAGCTGCGACATCAACAACCTCTCATCAGCCGTCATTACACACAGAAAGTTATTTTTCGAAAATAAAATTTTTGATCTCTTAAATAACTCACCACAATGATAACAGTTTTTTTTTCCAGCGTTGCTTTTTTAAATTTCGAAATTCAAATTTCAATTGACATGAGTTAAAAAAACTTGTTTAGATCAAGTTACTTGTGAAAAGATTTGGATTCAAAGGAATTGAAAATATTTTTTTTTACATTAACTTCGAAACAAACTTTGTGACCTAACGATTTGACATAGATTCAACATCTCACTGGTTTAAATGATGAAGATAATGAGAGGTCACAGCCTGTAGCTACACTGTTAGAAGATGCTGAAATATGAAATATGATGTTTTAGAGATATGGACGATAATGACACCACATGAGGTTGTCTGAAAGTGATTAACACGCTGCCTGATGGAAGACAAAAAAGCTTTTCAGAGCCTAAGTCCACATTAGATAATGTTTGATGCAGTTTGATAAACACATTCACAGTAGGACTGGCAGCTTGGAAAGAATGATGAATACTGGCAAAAGTTGGAGTGTAATCACGGTTGTGCCTATCACATTACAGAACACAATAACATACTTGTGTAATAATGTGAACGAGAATAACATAAAATGTACATTTAACCAGATCGTTTACTAAATCACTGAATTTCCTTTTGTGTCAGGTACAAAACATAAGAGATGGTTATTTATCCTTATAAGTTAAGTGTCTATTTCAATAATGATATTATAACTATTATATACAGTAAGTCTTGTAGAGGTTGCACCTATACAAAGCATGCAAACCATTTGTAAAACAAAATGTACATTTAAGCAAATCTTTTACTAATTCACAGAATTTCCTTCTTTGTCAGGTACAAAACATAACAGACAGCCCTTTATCCTCATAAGTTAAGTGTCTATTTCAACAATGATATTATCACTATTATAAAAAGTAAGTCTTCTTGAAAAGGTTGCATCTATACAAAGCATGCACGTCATCTGTCAACAGTCACATTGCATGCATCATGGGTCTGTCTGTCTGTCTGTCTGTCTGTCTGTCTGTCTGTCTGTCTGTCTGTTGTTTTCACATGAATCCTTTTACTTGGGGTTAAATGCCCAAGTTCATTCACTGGGGGTTTACAAAATTGAAAATTAATGAGATACGGAACAGGATCATTTCATTTAATTCTCCTGGACAGGTGTAAGGTCTTAATAGAATCAGATTCAGCTTACTTCTCCACGGAATGGGTGGAACAGCAATGGCTGCATCCGATATGCAATATACGTGAATGCACGTGAAATTCTCGTCAAACGTAATGAATCTTTCCTGGCCTCTGTCTGACATTGATGTTGCAGGGACTTGAACATGGGACAAATGTAAGCTCTTCTTGATGGCGCCAGTACGTTAGCTAGTTTTTAATTACAGCATCAGGAGATCATCAATCTCTCCGAGAGCAAGGGGGATCCATTTAGGGTTTAAATAGGGGACTGAGAGCTAGGGGAAAGTGTGCCTTTTGGGGCAATTTACAAATGGAGGAGCAGAGAACAAATATGTACATATCTCTTCTCTTAAGGATCAAAATTGACGACTTGAGTGGCGATTCCTCCTGGGATGTACAACAGGGAATCTTCACCGGCAGATCGAAGATGTTTTTTGCCACCACTGAAGCCAGGGATCTGTTCTTCACATAGACTCCGTGTCTTCTCGAACATGGTGGATTGGGAGGATTGATCGAATCGTCTTTTTGCCCATGATAAGCGAGAAAATGACAAACCTTCATTAGTTGAGTAGAGCTGAAATTGTTGCAGATGAAATGATGGTTTGTAGTTGGTTAAGGATGTAGTGGTGGGTGTATTAGGGTGAGGGGTGTTATGGGGTGAGATGGTTTTAGGGTTTAGGGTGGGAGTGTGTTAGTCAGATATTGGGGTGGAAGCAGTGGGAGTGGATGGGAGTGTCCATCACGTCGGGCTGGGACTGTGGGTGTGTGGGTGTATCAGCTTGTGTGGAATAGGGGGGTAGGGACTGGAATTTGGGGGTGTGAGGGTGCAATGAGTAATAAGGAAGGTGAGCTGCATTTACAGCAAGGGGGGTGGTGGTGTGGGCGTTGGGGGATGGAGCTGGGAAGGGGGTGATTGACTTGAGTGAGTGAGTGAGTTTAGTTTTACGCCGGTTTTAGCAATATTTCAGTAATATCACAGCGGGGGACACCAGAAATGGGCTTCACACATTGTACCCATGTGGGTAATAGAACCAGGGTCTTCGGCATGATGAGCGCACGCATTAACCACTAGGCTACCCCACTGCTTCGTGGTTGATTGAGACAGTGGGGTGGGGGTGTAGGATAATGGTTTCAGATGATGGGGATGGGGTGAAGCAGGAATTGGTTGGGGTGGGGGGAGAAAGGAGTTGAAAGGGTGGGGTGAAGCAGAAATTGAACTTGGCCTGAGATGATGAGAAAAGGGTTTTCATAACAGAATCTTTATGAGATTCATGATATGTTGGAAATGGAATTAACTGTCTTAGATGCTTATGGAATTTGGTAATTAGAATGCAGCACTGGGGTAAGCTTGTAGGGGGTTCCTGAGTCACAGGAAAGGAATGGGTAAGACTTCACAATCAACAGTGGAAACACCACCATCCAATTAGATGTGCCAGCTAAATCATGTCAAGTGACAACACAAGAATGGGTTCCCCAAGCCATACAAATCATTGCAATAGCATGTCAAGTGATACTAAAACTTGCCTTACGATAATATACCAATCTGGGGAATAGAACAGGTTCATTTCATCTGCCTTTACTGTTGTGTTATGAGTTGTACAAGAACAATATTTCAACAAAAAAATCCAATTATTTAATCTAAACCTGGGTGAGCAAACCCCATAACTACAGGGTAGTGTGGGGACCTTTATCTTGGGACCTCTGCTGGGACCTTCATTGGCACCTGTGTGTTGGGTCCCCAGTGAAGGCACCAATGTATTGGCACCTGTATCTTGGGACCTTTATCTTGGGACCTCTGCTGGGACCTTCATTGGCACCTGTGTGTTGGGTCCCCAGTGAAGGCACCAATGTATTGGGACCTGTATGTTGGGACCTGTATGTTGGGACCTCTGCTGGGACCTTCATTGGCACCTGTGTGTTGGCTCCCCAGTGAAGGCACCAATGTATTGGCACCTGTATCTTGGGACCTTTATGTTGGGACCTCTGCTGGGACCTTCATTTGTACCTGTGTGTCTGGTCCCCAGTGAAGGCACCAATGTATTGGGACCTGTATGTTGGGACCTGTATCTTGGGACCTCTGCTGGGATCTTCATTGGCACCTGTGTGTTGGGTCCCCAGTGAAGGCACCAATGTATTGGCACCTGTATGTTGGGACCTTTATGTTGGGACCTCTGCTGGGACCGTCACTGGCACTTGTGTGTTGGCCCCCAGTGAAGGCACCAATGTATTGGGACCTGTATGTTGGGACCTTTATGTTGGGACCTCTGCTGGGACCTTCATTGGCACCTGTGTGTTGGCTCCCCAGTGAAGGCACTAATGTATTGGCACCTTTATGTTGGTATGTTGAGACCTCTGCTGGGACCTTCTTTGCCACCTGTGTGTTGTCACTTTAGTGAAGGCACCAATGTATTGGGACCTGTATTTTGAGACCTGTATTTTGGGAACTTTAAGTTGGGCCCATCACTGGGACCTTTGTTGGCACCTGTGTTGAAAATGTGAACTTGTTCTTCTAAATGGTTCCAGCACTAAGACTATAATAAGACGTGACTGAAGTATGGGACTTACGACAATCATCGTGACAATACTTTGTGAGTTCACAGTGGATTACTTCCTTGATAAAAACAACACCCACAAAGATTCCACGTACCAAACGCCACAGTGACAATATACAGTCAGTGATACCCATGTGAATCTCAATATCAAAACAATATCAAACAAATTATCTCATGAATGTCTGATAGTGTTCAATATAAATATCTGTCCTATCAATAATAAAAACTAGTGTCTGAATTAGTCATAGCACTGGCATACCACCATGGGAGGATATTGCATGTGTTGTCAATAGCCGCCACGTCTATAACACACACACGTCATGTACATTTCAAGTCGGACTCAGTCAGTAAGGAATGTGATTTCCCACACCAAAACAGGTTGGACAATGACAAGCAACGATCCAGAGCTTAACTCCATAACATGCACGCATCACTCAGGTGTTATCTGAAATCTACCCCTAAACCCACCCATGAGTGATCTGGTAGTCATGGCAACACGACACCCCCCACCCCAGCCACATGGTCTGGTGAGACAACATTTTGCTGCCTGTCACTTGGGTGTCAATGTAAATCCTCATGCTTCGTTATATTCATGACATATTTCAGTTCGTTGTCACACTAAATGTACATAGCGTCAAATTACCTTTCGACACTCGGTTACGTGCGAGGCTGCTTCTTAAACTGGCAGTCAAGGAGACTAGATACATGCAGTAGATTTAACATGAGGGTTATAGGTAGTTCACAGTCAGGTTGACGAATCATTGATGTAGTGGTCCTTATGGTGGGGTGGCCAAGTGGCTAAAATCTTCGTACATCACACTGAAGGGCTGGGTTCAAACCTGGAACCTTGGTTCAATTCACACCTTGGTGTTATGAGTGAAGCTCATTTCTTTCTACCAGCATGAAAACTCATCACTCACCTAACAAAGTCATTTAACTCAAGTAAATAGCAACTCCATTACATACTAATGACATAATGCATATTTTTGGAACCTACATGATACATAAAATAAACAAAAGAAATTGGGGATCATAAATATTTTGGGGGGATAATTTTATGAAGTTGTGTGATCGGTATTCACTATCAAGACATATTCCCCCCAAATCTTAACTTTTTTTGTTAATATATGTATACATATTAAAAAACATCCCTGGAATTCAATTCTAACAGATATTGCTTAACAAACATTGCAAAAGGCACGAAAAAAGTTAACCACAAATTTGTTCACGCTTTCATGTAAGTGTAATTTATTTTAAAAAAATAACAGAAATCATCAACCTGAAAACAGTGATTCCATAGCTAAGCAGTATCTGTCATGGAAGTCATCATGCTTGTCGGTCTCAATCTGATAAAATCTGAGTATCACATCCTAAACATTTCAACACCTTCATTAAAAATGTTTTTTTCATAATCTTCTAAAATCCATTACCAAAGATCTACAAGTGATACAAGGCAGATTATGAGCCACAATGATTCCGAGTGTGATATGGAGAATGTTATCTGTGATATTGACAAGATTGTCTGTGATATAGCCGTGGGCGCTGAGACACACTCCTAAGGATGACAGTTTGAATGACTAGAATAACAACCAAGTGTGTTCAAAGGTGTGAAATATCTGAAAATTTGTATCGCAGAGCGGAAACTGAGTCGTTGTATGTTTATCAGTTTTCAACACTGGATTCGCACCCTTTTACCCGGAGAATCAATCTGGAATTCCGCCTTGTGTCTCGGAAGTGCAAGACTCGAGAATTGGCTATGAAAATAAGAGCAAACAGAACCCCCTGATTTTTAAGCCAAAATTTTGATTCTTTTCTCCTGAATAGGACATTAGTATTTCAAACAGTGAAATGCTAGCTCGGTCTTGTTTGCGATCCCCAAACACTGTCGACACTTATCACAGTCTGTTTACCAATTTCATTGATACAAATCACACACATGCAGGGGAATAAGTTGGTGTTTTTGTAGTGTGGATTGCACCCGGTAATAAATCACTCCTTATGTCAACGTCCATCCACCCGCTTTAGCGTAAGTATTTCCGTTATCAAATATTTGTCAACTTGAGACACAAGATCACGTATCCACGTGTGATAAAATAACATAGGTGTACGAGGAGTCATAAGTGACATGTTGACAGTTGTAAATTTCAAGTCGCAAATATCAAGCCTCATGTTGAAATGTACATGTTTATCCTTGTCCTGTCTATTTCATGTACATAATCATAGCTGATCATAGCTTTTTGGACAAAAGCTGTTTGAAAATCATGCTATCAAATTTCTGACACCACTTTTTATTAAATGTATTCTGCCAAATTGATTGTCATTCTCAAAATATTTGTAATAAAAACACATCTATTATGAATTTAGTCAGACAGTTTGTTAGACCTATGTCGTGATATGAACTGACCATGGCCACGGTTTGATTTGTACCTGTGGAGACCCGGGTTACAGCTGGTCTTCAGCAACTGCAGCTATTACACAGACACTACAGCCATAAAACACAGACACCAAAACTGTTTACACAGACACTGTCCGACGGCGCCAAAAGCCATGGCCACTATGTCCGTGAGTGCATTTCCATTCCTAATTATAACATATAGTTAGAAACAGACATCTGAGGCACAATGCCATTTTACCATGCGGCCAATTTCAAATAAGCTTTCAACAGAAAATGGAAAATCTATCATATGATTGACATTTGAATTTTTTTTGCAAGGCAATTCCTATTTCACATTTTTTAGAACATAACTATAGAAATTTAAAACTCCCTTGCATGTATGCTGTTGTGTTGCCATGGGAACTCCATAACCTATAGTGTGCAAAGTACTCTTTTGAAACACATAAGTCATTTCTAATGGGATCGTGGTGAAAGAGGGCAAAATATATCACAGGAAATTGTTTTTGATATAATCAATAAACAATCAGAGATTATCTAATTTCAAACTCTGATATCGGCAGAATAATACTGGGATGGAAGACATGACATAATACCATCATTATTGACTATACTTGAGGGTCATCTTAGTGCATGTAATTATCCCTTTAATGTTGGGATTTGGTGGGTATGGGAGGCACATGGTGAGGTGAGGGATGCACATGGTGAGGTGAGGGGTGGACATGGTGAGGTGTGGGATGGACATGGTGAGGTGTGGGTAGACATGGTGAGGTGTGGGATGGACATGGTGAGGTGTGGGTGAGGTGTGGTGTGGACATGGTGAGGTGTGGGTGGACATGTGAGGGGTGTGGGCATGGTGAGGTGTGGGGTGGACATGGTGAGGTGTGGTGTGGACATGGTGAGGTGTGGTGTGGACATGGTGAGGTGTGGTGTGGACATGGTGAGGTGTGGGATGGACATGGTGAGGTGTGGTGTGGACATGGTGAGGTGTGTGTGTGGACATGGAGGTGTGGAGGTGAGGTGGGGTGTGGACATGGTGAGGTGTGGTGTGGACATGGTGAGGGTGTGGACATGTGGACATGGTGAGGGTGTGGGATGGACATGGTGAGGTGTGGTGTGGACATGGTGAGGTGTGGTGTGGACATGGTGAGGTGTGGTGTGGACATGGTGAGGTGTGGTGGACATGGTGAGGTGTGGGATGGACATGGTGAGGTGTGGGTGGACATGGTGAGGTGAGGTGAGGTGTGGGTGGACATGGACATGGGTGGACATGGTGAGGTATGGGTGGACATGGTGAGGTGTGGTGTGGACATGGTGAGGTGTGGGTGGACATGGACATGTGTGAGACATGTGTGGATGGACATGGGTGAGGACATGGTGAGGTATGGACATGGTGAGGTGTGGTGGACATGGTGGATGGACATGGTGAGGTGTGGGATGGACATGGTGAGGTGTGGGTGGACATGGTGAGGTGTGGAGTGTGGACATGGTGAGGTGTGGGGTGGACATGGTGAGGTGTGGGTGGACATGGTGAGGTGTGGTGTGGACATGGTGAGGTGTGGTGGTACATGGTGAGGTGTGGTGTGGCCAGGGTGAGGCATAGGGTGGACATGGTGAGGTGTGGTGTGGTGGACATGGTGAGGTATGGGATGGACATGGTGAGGTGTGGAGTGGACATGGTGAGGTGTGGGGTGGACATGGTGAGGTGTGGTGTGGACATGGTGAGGTGTGGGTGGACATGGTGAGGTGAGGGTGTGGACATGGTGAGGTGTGGTGTGGACATGGTGAGGTGTGGAGTGGACATGGTGAGGTCAGGGACATGACATGGTGAGGTGTGGGGATGGACATGATGAGGTGAGGGTGGACATGGTGGTGTGTGGGATGGACATGGTGTGGTGTGGGATGGACATGGTGAGGTGTGGGTGGACATGGTGAGGTGTGGGATGGACATGGTGAGGCATCGGGTCAGGACATGGTGAGGTACACATTAGCTTGTTGTGTGGAAACTATAGGTTAGTAGGCTGTACCATTTTAAGGAGGAAACAGTTGGTGGAGATAGTGGACTGGCAGCTGTGTTCACAGTTGTGGGCTACAGCTGGTGGTGTGATGGAGCAAGTCTCACTTTTAAGGACGAGGAGTAATCTATACTCACCAGAACAATACAGATTAGCCAGATCTAAATCAAGCACACTACAGAGGTGTTCAACGAGAAATATCTGCTCCAGAATTTACTCATTTGTGAATGAAGCCCCACACTGAAGACCCAAGAGCTTTGAAGCGACAACATGAAATATCCTGGTTCGCGGAAACCAGTCCCATTGCCCCGAGCAATCCGATCACATCTGCTAGCCCAAAAAAATCACCTCTGAACAAGAAAAAAGTGCTAAAGCAACATAAAAATTCTTATATTGGCAAAAATGTACAACGTCAAAGACGTCAAAGAGAAAGAAAGAAACTTCCAACCAATATCAGTGTCAATTAGAACACTGCTCTGAGGAAACCACCAGATTATCGTAGAAAAACACTATATTGAGATGAACACCTAAGGCTTTAATCACAGAAGCATTCATTTAATACCATTTATCCAATATACAAAGAAATTGGATCTTATTTCACAACACAAATGCCTTTTTGGAATCTTGACGGAAAATGAAAAAAAACTGTCCGAACTGGAAAGCTAATTTTGCACCTGATGTTTTCACGAAGATTTCCCTGAGAAGAGGAATTTCCTGATGCGAAGGAAGAAAATGATATCACAGCTTGACGTTTCATTGAGCCCTGAGCAGGTGTATCGGAATGAGAGGCCGGTCCAAGATTTCCTCCATGACAAGGCATTATGGGTAATCATGCTCTCCTGGGCGCGATCGCTTCTAGAAACTTCGAAGAAATCAAATTTCAACAGTGTTGTCAGGGCTGTGTAATTAAATTATCCACCAAAGATAAAAATGCATGTCCATTTTTGCAGTGTGCATGTCCATTTCACGGAAACTGACGTCCATTCACAAACAGTGATGTCCATTTCGGAAAAAGACAAATGTGTTTCGATCAGTTTCTGAGTCAATCTTGCAAAAGAGCCAGGTCAATTGAACCTTGCCATACTACAATCTTTCTTGTCCGCTGTGAACAAATGCTGGATGGGAACGTGTATTCTGCCAGGTAATTTTCATCTCGTTTGTAACGAAAGATAATTCAAATATTTTCCTTCTACTAGTATTGATTCATCATTTTTCCTCCATCAATAACCTAATTTTCAATTTTCTTGGACAAATCTTGTCTGTATTAAAATCTATTCACGCATGTTTTGTGTCAGTCGAGCGACTAACGGCACATCCTAATGGACTTGGCCAATAGCGTTTTAAGTCAATAACAACCAGGCTACTTCATTGGAGTCATTTTTTGCTAATTCTTTTCAGCGGACAGATCAAGTTCAAAGCAAATTGGCAGTTTTACATACCCTAGCCCTTTGGAACAAATTATAACACTTCAGTTGTTAGGTGTAATCAGATTTCGAAACTGATCAAATTCCAATACATTTCATGTTATTTTTTTATGCTCTGAAAGCTGGGTATAATCATATTATAAGCAAACTTAGAGACTGTGGCATCAAGCTTGATCATATTTATAGAGCCAAATTGAATAATATTTGTCACAATGACTACAAAATTGTTTGCATCAATATTTGCTTCATTTCTTATATATGTATCTATGGATTAGGCTTCAAATTAAGAGGAAAATCTGTCAAAACGGGACCCATTAGGAAGAACGATAAACACACACTGGTCAGAGATGTGGAAATAATCTCATAACAGCAACACCAAAACAACCTCAGGAATTCAACCCGAAGCTGTCAAATGACTTCAACTCCAGGAAGCTCGGAGATAAAAATAACGAAAGTACATTTCGCAATTCTTGAAACCAATTCCATGCAGGCCGGGTATTTTGAGATTTGTTATTTAATGTCAATGGAGGACTTCTGTCGGTTAAAGAGAATGAAGGAGAATTGAAATGAGAACACTACAATGATTAACTGGCATAGTTTTAACAAGATTATGTTTGAAATGTGTTTTTGTTAATAATTTCTCCCCCAAACAACAAAACCAATCGATGAAATGAAATATATACATTCTACACATGGTTGATGGTTTCGTGTTTCGATAGAACCAAATGTTTCTCCTTATCCTCGGAAGGAGACATCTGAGATCCACAGTGTGCTTATACACCTCAGTATAGTCTCAAATCGCTGAATACTGTTGATTGTTTAAAATGTCTCTGTCGGCGCTGACTGTGAAAAACATGGCCATTAAGTGATAAGAAACCATTCATTGAGACTGAAAAATAAACTGGTCTGGTGTAACCTATTGCATCTGAGATAAGGAGTATTTCAATATGCCATGTGTATTTCACCTGGAGGATGTTCATTTCAGTCTAAGGCCAGACTTTTTTTATTTCTTTGTTCGAAGAAATCCTGTTGGAATTAGGAAAAGATATAAACAAAAGGACATTGCAGATATTTTGGTTTTGAATACAGTTGTCTGGATCTGTTGCCATATAGACATAATTCTGTTTAACATATTGTATACATAATATGTTTTGAGGGGAACACTTAATTTGCATTTCAAAGAATAAAGACATGAGCTGATTATAAAAATGGCATGTGTCATAAGCATAACTGCTAAAATTGTATTTTATCTAACAAATATATCACTCTTTATTTAATGACACAATGTAATGATTATCTTGTTATTCCAGTAAACTGAATAGCTTTTGCCTTCAAAGGCCATTCAAATTGTGGAGATAATTTCAGCCTTTGCATTCTATTTTTCTGTCAAAATCTTCAAAATGATAAAATCTCCAGACTTAATTAAACCATTTCTACAAGTTTGTCCACCAGTGCTTTTAAATATTTCAAAATGGTCTGGCTGATTATCCTGTCAAAATTTTGTATATTTGAGATTAAAATCACAGAAGTGTCTCAACCAAACTGAGACAAATAACAACAAGATCTCCTGTGCCCAGACGACTCTCCCGAACAGAGATACTATCTTCCACATGACTGCTCTCAAACATTGAACATCAAAGCCCCCCTCATCTGAATCTAAGCTCTTTATCTAATTAATCTTAGATTATCCCTCTTTGAGTGGTCCCTGGTCAAGCATAGTGGACAGACGCCTATTCAGAAGACTGGACATTCTATTCAGGGCCCTTTTAGCACAATACAGATCTATCAAATCAAATAAACACTCTTGTCAATGATAATTCACCCTGAACCAATCACCCTCGTCCCATCTGGTCTGAAGCCCACATCTGCACTTCTTATCTCCCCTTAGTGAGAGCTCTCTGCATTATGGAGGCAGAAACGAGTAAGCTCAGATAATGTAATTGTCATTCAGGCTTCATTAAATCACAAATATTTCATTAAAGTGCAGTATGGTAGCACTAATAGGTGTTGAACAGATGCTATACTAATTAACAAGCAAATAACACAGGTTCATCGTTGGTTATAGTTGTCGTTTGTTGAAAAGGACAGAAATGTCATATCGTTTAATGGCATTTCATATCAACTTAAAACTAAATTAACTATATCTTGCAACATTGCATATTAATTCCATTGCTTAATAATTCCATTTTCAGGGTTGTTAAACTATATTACTCATTCGACATAAATATTTGATAAATATCACATGAATGTATTTAATTTCACCCCATTTTGTCATATTCAAGACACAAACGATAGTCAGAGGAAGCACAAGTTTGTCATTAACACCAAAACTTTTAGAGTTTCTGTTCCAGGAACTATTAACCTTGTCACATCAAGACACCAGCTGACATATAACGTGATGGTTTCCTAGCTAAGTGCTATAACTACCCTCCTTCACAAGTATGTTTGGATAACCAAATACTTAATTCAATTTGCGCAAAACAAGTGAATATCTTTCCATAATGGTAAACACATGGCACCAGTCTGATAATTTGCAAACTGAACTGGAACCACTTTTGGACACACACTTCAATAGTTGTAGGATCATTGCATAGCTGCACTGGAAACCAATGACTGGAAGACATCTGAATTCGTTCGTGGCTGTGGCACCTTCAAGTAGACCATTTAAATAGGAAAAAAAATGGCAAATTCTGTTTTCAGTGTATCTTGAAATCTTTGATCTTCAAAAACGCAAAACTACTTCTTTGCCAAATAACATCTACTTTCCCGGGGTATTTATCTTCATCTTGTTCTTATTGATGTTCTTTTCAAAGAGACCACGAGATGTGTCGCCCACTGAAATGTTGAGAACCATAGAGGTAATTGTGAGAACCTCTTACATTATTTTTTATGGCGGTGTTTTCTTTAAAACTTAATTAATGAGGCATCATTGGTTGACCTTTGACAGTTCAAAGTATTTAAGTAAACCTACAATTTTCACAGTTATGTAATCAGTCTTGTGTCTAGTAATTAAAGGCCCTGGGGGTATTAAAGCTGTAATGAATAGAGCAGGCGGACTGCAATCTACAAAATGAAGAGCGAAATGGACATGCAATAGACAAGCCCGATCTGTCTCTCCCAGGCATTGCAGATCACTTGCAGATTCCACTTGTCTATTATCTAGTGAATTGATGAGCAAAAGGGATTTTAGCCAAAGACCTTCCGTCTCAATTTCACTGTCCCCTGGAGTTAAAATAAATACAGGGGGCAGTTGAAGGTGTAATTTACGATGTACTTCCATAATTACATGCCCTATAAGGAAGAAGGTTTGCGACAAAATTCCTGTATTTACTTTCCCAATGACCAGTCGTTAATTTCAGGTGAAATGTACAGGTGTTCAATTTCAAGTTGATGCTTGACGTTGGTAATTGTATGTTTCAACCTTGAGTTCAAAGGGGGAGCAAAGCGTGAGTGAAATTGACATGCTTTTACCTCCAGAAGGTTGCAACTTTCAGTGGGGGCCAAAGTGCCCTGTGATGCAATGAACAATTTAATTAAAAGTGGCTAATTATGAAGTACGCGGACTATTAAAACTGACACGGCCAGCAGACCTGGATCTTCGTCTGTAATGAAATTCAAAAACCCATCAATCCTTGCTCTTTCCTATAGTCTGTGAGCCAGCAGAAACAAGAGTCCTGGCCCCATGTTAATTACATTATAAACCCCTTAATTTCAACTCCACCAAATTAGTTATTGTCTCATTAGAAATCAATTATTGGTCATTGTCAACCATCATGCAAAGTTATTTAAAAATCTTACATAACCATTATTCCCTTGCTAATTTAGGAAAATGTTCCACTTCCAAATATGCGACTCAAAATGAAACTTCAATGAAGGAACATGGAGGACCTAGTTTTGCATTAAGGCGCTGATTTCACATCTTTTTCATGTTAATTACACAAAGTGAGTGACATTTGTGACAGCTCTATGATAGACACACCTCTGTGTGGCCAAGGGACTTCTTCGCTACACTGTCTAATCAGGATTACTGTAAATTTGGAACCAGGAACTTGGATTTTAGGCTTGCAGACAATGAAATTAGAGATTTTCTCCTAATTCAAAGAATAATGCAAGAGAACTGGTGCTGAGAACTTTCTTTGTCATGTGATAGTTGACGTCGCCCAGCGGCCTCTCGCTGACATCACTGAAATCCCTTTGTTTCCATAATGAAAAGAAACAGAAGCTGAAATAAAACCCTTTTTTTTAATTCAGGAAAGAAGAAAAAAATAGAAAAGAAAAAGCAGGATTCAGTGTCAAATATTTCACTCTTTAGCAGACACAACGACTGCAGTCAAATTCTTTGTGAAATACACAAAGAAATTGATCTCCAATTTTCTAACTCTTAATACTGCAAACTCACATACAAGGTCTCTTAAATTCTAAATAAACTCTCATTTCATCCCTTATGTAACAAAATTTAAAACATGTCATCTTAACCAGATAAATAATATCTCTCAATATTTTGCCAAATTAAATTTGAAAAAATTTAATTTAACAAAATTGAAATTAACTTCAAAACATCAATAATCAGCCCCAACCTGAATTTTCACTGAAACATATGTAAATTTAATGAATGTCTGTGTCATAGATTAAAGACGATGATGTCAATTTCTGCATGACTGACATCCCTTTAGTGTTATCTACAGCTGTGTCTACACAGTTAGTACCACAGAGGCCTAACTGCAATAAGCATGGCCGAGAGAAAGGAGCGTTACGTGACTAGAAATGTACAAGGCAATCTGCGGCTCCTCGAAGGAGCCAGTCAGTCTGAAACCTGCCTATAACGAGATAGCCTCATCTCAGTGTGCCCCGTCTATACTTCCCTTGACATACCTGTATAGAGTGCTGATGTATAGATGCATGCTGAAACTGACGAGCCTTGAAATTGATGAGTCTATTTTATGCCTAATGCCACTTAGCTACATGAAACTTACACACAACCAAGAAATGGTAATTTACATGGACGCCCATGTTTATTTGGTACCGAAATTTACGCCATTTTGAAACTGACGATCTGAAATTGATATTGATTTCTATTAAATATCTTTGCACATAACGTTGTATAAATGCTATATACAACCTTTATGTTTGACAAAGGATTACCTCCCAAGCATTACAGCAGCCCTTTGGACTCAATCTGACAAATAAAGACAATTTCAAGAAATCGACTGTCAACTTGACAATAATAAATCTGGAGAGAATACATCTCTCTGCTAACATAACATCTAATCATGTTGGATTTGCTTTGAACAAACCTGCAATGAGTTTGTTTTAACTTGAGTTTTATCATTTAAATGATATATTACACCTGACTCTGAGACATAAATTCAGAAGCCCTCTCGAATGGCTGCTCGTCCAGATGAAACCTCCAACAATATTCCACCTACAAAATCTGATCTATGTAATGTACATATCATCGTAAGTTTCAGAAATGTACAAGGTGTCCCGTAAGTTTCAGAAATGTACAAGGTGTCCATTCAAATATGACTCACTAGCCACACAAAAGGGTTGTTAATTTCAAATCATTGGAGACATTGTCAGTAGGACTATTGACAGAATTATGTATAATGAAATCAAGCCCCAGCGAAACTGCTACTATGTTATTCTAGAAGGTTTGTATTCCAGAAAGACACAATGAATCCTTATGACTTGGTCTCCAAATTTTACACGTTGTTAATCTTTCATGAAAGCCATTGTAATATGAAAGATCAAGGACCCTTTATCCTTCCAACTATTATTTTTATACACATAAAGGACTTGCGATATTCATTGACGCTACCAGTAATAGGTTGCCTTTGGAATTGATCTCATACCAGTAGGTGTGTACTACAAATGAAATTGACAACACAGCCCCTGGAATATATGTCTCCTCACACGCTGCTATAGATTTCTACCAGGTTGGAAATGTTTTGAACAGCTGTTTATATTGAAACTGTGATATTGGCGAGATTCTCCAGATGTATATTTCACAGCAACCACCTAATATGGACATGCACTGCACCCTACCCAAGATGGACAAAAGGACACTGGCGAATACAACAGGGGTATCCATTTCATACGTCGTGACTTCCTGCCGAAATAGGCCTCAAAACCAATTAAATAAACACGGTATTCACCCAATGACCGTTTGTTTCGTAAACTGTCATTGAGTGGGTGAAATAGGTTCTTCATCACTGTCAATTGTAGTATGTAATGACCTGAACTGGTACACTTGTAGACCCGCACCCTTTCCCCACCTGAAACTGACAACACCGTCACCACAGTGAAATAGACACCAGTGCGATATATACATGGTGAAACGAACAACTGCCACCTACTGTTACTACCCACTGACAGCAATAATGACAATATGGTCACATTGTTTACAAGTGAGTTGTCTATTTCATGTGACACACTCATTACTAATATATAGGTGACTGTGAAATGGGAGTGGTTAGTACTGGCAGATATAATGTCGCGAAGTCATGACAGGCTGGCTACCATCTTAAGGTGTTTAGAAAATGTTTTCATGCATAAAGATAATGACACATTAAGCTATGGATAATTAGGTGACAAAATGTAATCAGCATGAAATTGACATACACATGGCTTGTTTGGGCATGAATCCTCCAGTTATTTCTGAAGATACATAAATAATTTAAGTGCTTGCTGAAGACATCTACAGAGTGTTAACATAACAAGTATTTACACAGTGAGTGAATACCAAAATTGGAATTTAGAAAAACTGATTAATTTGGAAATAAACCCCCTAACATTTTTTTAATTTTTATGGAACCAGATGTTTATTGATTCCATAGATCAATGCTAATGATGTCAATCACCAGATCATCTGGTCCACAATAGCATATGTACAGAACTCTATCATATAGTTCGAATATTGGAAATGTCAACCAACCAACCAAGCAACCAACCAACCAACCAACCAACCGACCAGTG
Organism: Haliotis rubra; assembly: GCF_003918875.1. Lineage (NCBI taxonomy): Eukaryota > Metazoa > Mollusca > Gastropoda > Lepetellida > Haliotidae > Haliotis > Haliotis rubra. Next base: position 1,741,908 of record NW_025767668.1, on the reverse strand, counting down.
AGTGAGTGAGTTTAATTTTACGCTGCACTCAGCAATATTCCAGCTATATGGCTGCGGTCTGTAAATAATCGAGTTTAGACCAGACAATCCAGTGATCAACATCATGAGCATCGGTCTATGCAACTGGGATATGATGACATGTGTCAACCAAGTCAGCGAGCCTGACCACCCGATCCCATCAGTCGCCTCTTACAACAAGCATAGGTTACTGAAGATCAACCCTAACCAGGATCTTCACCAATGCAACCAAGAGATAAACACCTCATTAAAGACACCAGAATAAAATACTACTAAGACCTTTTTACGTTCACTAAATTTGTGTCATTTGGGGAGGTGACTTAGTCTCCCTTTTTGATACAAAAAACAACTTGTGTCTTTTTTGTTTTCAATACTGTCACAGTAAATTTGAAGTCAGTTTAATGACCCTCCCAAGGCTCTTAACTTTATGCCCCCTCTTAGCTTGACATGGTTGTTGAGTTCCCTCAGTCTCCCAACCCACCTCCCCTCTCACATGTAGTGGAACTATAAGAACCCTTTCTCACCCCTAAGGAGTCTGTATGTTAAATCATCATTTAGTGAGCTGCAACATTTCATATCAATTACTATGCCTAGTGCTGGGAAAGCCAGACTTAATTGCATTGCTAATGAACAAACCAGAAGAGCATGTTTAAGTAAGTGGGCGTGTCCTATGTTAATGTTCAGTTCATCAGCCTGAGTCCCACCTGCCCAGGGTAGAGGGCGTTGCTGTAGGGGCATTGTGCCCTGTGCACTATGGTCACAGCGTCCTTCCTGACCGCTTGACCACACAGGGTCATCGTTTTGTCCGAGCCTGCCCTTCTGCTAATCCCACAAAGTAAAACATGGTCACTGATACTCCCCATTGTCCAAAAGTCTGTTTGACCACAAGCTCTTGTTCTTCAACTTGCACGGACAATAAAACTCACCTGTAAAGCACGACAGGTAGAGAGGACCCCCCTCTAAGATAACAAGACCATGGTATTTGAACAAAGGGGGTTTATTATACACAAGAAGTCAGAGACTAGCTTAACGTAGAGATTCAATTTTTGATGTTTTGCAGGTTCAACTGTCAGCCTTAGAAATAGGGATCTGATATGGACAATAAAATAGGCTCATACGATACCCCAGAGTTCATTTACCGAAGGATATTTGTGAGGCTATTTCTCAAACATACTTACCATCCCATTGTCAGTATGGACTCACCCACAAACCTCAGTGATAATTTTCTTTTCAAGTTTTTCTTTTGAAGGATATAAGCCTAAAGAATAGTACTTTTGGAAATTCAACATAATAGGTAGTTAGGAAAGCAGTCTCCAGGTAATATCTACCATGTTTCCACCAAGAGAATAGATCATCTCTTCGCTTCAGATAACCCAAACATTGTTTGATATTGGTCAGTGAAGCTTGACCTTTTTAATAGTAAGGTGTACATTCCAGGCATAAAGTGACTATACACCAAGAATGCTCTACTGCTGACTCCATTCCGCTTCACTGGTTGATAATCACCATGGAAAGAGCAGCGAAGATATTTTCCAGTAGAATTTCAATACATTTGGCCCCTAACTGCTGAGAATTGTGGTTACACATTGAAAAAAGGCTAATACCTTTATATACTTCAGTTCATCACAGGACTCTCTCCAGGACAGGCTTTTTTATAACTTTGGTTACAAATCTTATTAGTACGAATCTTATCTTTTCAGTAAAAATCCCCATGAACCACCAGGGGTTATTCCCTGTCCCGAATGTAAACTGTACTGTTAACCCCCCACCCCCACTTAATTACCCTCACTATCCATACAAAATGTCTGAAATACTTTAATTAAAACCTGTTGAAAATATATCTTAAATCGTCCCTACCTCTGCTTCAGATGGGTATTTGTTTCCATCTACAGAACATTTTGAGAACAACAAGAAAATTGTCATGAATTTATTGTTCCTTGAGAGAATAACTACAGTTATATGAAAATATATCATTCATTCATAATTTTGTTTATGATCTATAATGGTATCCCCTTTTGAGTAGGGATTTTGGACAATTTAAACAAGTTCATCGTATGGATGCTGTTGTTGCAGTTGTAGCTGTTGTAGCTGCTGTTGCTGTTGTCCTTGTATTCATACATACTTACAAGAGCAATGGTTCTAACATAAGTTTCTAAACTGTGTTCCTGATCTTCCAATAGGAATTTTAATGGCCGTAAAAAATATAAATATTTACCAAACATAATAAATGTCCACAACCTATTCCTCTTAATCAATATGGTCAGGCTCGCTGGCTTGGTTGACACATGTCATCGGTTCCCAATTGTGCAGATTGATGCTCATGCTGTTGATCACTGGATTGTCTGGTCCAGACTCGATTATTTACAGACCGCCGCCATATAGCTGGAATATTGCTGAATGCGGCGTAAAACTAAACTCACTCACTCTTTATCAATAACTTGTCAGGTGCTCAAGAGTTGTGAAACTGACTTAAACAGCTCCAAATGGTGTTTACTGTAAATTTAACAGATGCCATGGAAACTCAAAGAATGCTGTGTGCCATGTTTAGCACCAAGTAACTGCAAAGGGAAGGGTCTCATCATTCACGCTAATTTTACCAGTTGGTGATTTCTACCATTAAGTGCAAGCTAATTGTAAACAAAGAGCCAAGTTATCACTTGTGTAAATCAATGAAGTTTGCACACATGACATAATGCTCACACAATAAAATATGTTTTGTAATCTGCAGCTGAGAGACAGTCCCTTCATCTCCAACATGTTTGTGCAATGGACGATATGATGCAGGCTCCGAAATTGACCGGAATATGGATATCTCTTACAAAAAATATGGAATACATCTTTAATATCAAAGTGAAAGATTTGTAGCTCAGATTGTGAAAATTTTGCAGTTGCTAATCTTAATTGTTTTATGTAAGAAGGAAATTCAAATAGAATCCATCTCTATTCTGAATGTATAAATGTTGATGCTGCTGCAACGTTTGGTGGGGAGGTGGTGGCGACATTAGCCGTCTTTTGAATCCAGCTATGCAATCTTTCCCTCTAACTGACTGACTGACTGAGTTTAGTTTTACTCCAGCAATATTCCAGCAATATCACGGCGGGGGACACCAGTTCCCTCTAACTACTTCTCTAAGTTTTATATTAAATAAGGGGGGTTTATTATATTTCATTCTCACTGACGCAATCAATAATGAACAAATATTCCTTACATACAGCCATCTCTGACACTCCATAGACAAGGCAACATCATAATCATATTATGTAAATACTGAACATCATAAAATGTCATGAAACCGCAATTGACCTTTCCCATCCCCGAGTTTACAGACAAATTAATCACATCTGTTTCAACTTAACATTTGGGTTTGGGGACTAATGTAGAAGCGTCACGTTAAAATACCATAATTCATAATCAAAGAATAATTTGGAAAGGATTTCTTGACCCACTGCTGAGTCAATTTACAGTTAAACACAAATAACCTGGTACATAGTGAGCATAGCTTTGACATGCTAAATATACACATGCGGTCGTGAATGTGCTTGGTCAACAATGTTGTATCCTCATAATGAACTTTTCTCATCTTCTCAGACAGGAGAGTCACTCGTAACTTCAAAAGCAGTCGCTTTGCCAACATAGCTGAGGCTCTAAAGAGCCTGAGAAATTTGACCGAAGGTTCGGACATAGATTTAACCCGTTGACTCGCAAGTATTGACACAACGCAGCCTCTGAAGGAAGAACAGTGAACAAACAGGTAGAAGAGAGCTCGTTATCCTCGCCACAGGTAAATTTAGGCCGAGGGGACAGGGTGCCTATGTTGACAATACAATAGGCACTTTTTTGCCTCCTCTCTTTTCATGTTTTTAACATGACATGAATTTTTACGGGACATGATGTATGGATTAGAGGGCATTTCCTGTTCATTCTAAAAATGTTTACTATTTTGGTCACATTTTACTTCCATAAAAAGATTTTCTGTCAAGAATTTTTAGTTCTTTAAAATATTCTATTTAAAAAAAAGGAATGGAAATATATTCATCATGTGCTTTTTTAATTAACTGAATTGCAAATGAATATTGAAAATGACAGGTTTTTAATGCACCAAATCCACATCCTAAAGTTTGTAAATGTAAATGTAAATGAAAATGTACCCTATGTAAATGTAAATGTAAATGTACCCTATGTAAATGTAAATGTAAATGTAAATGTACCCTGTGTAAATGTAAATGAACATGTAAATGTACCCATGTAAATGTAAATGTAATTGTACCCTATGTAAATGTAAATGTAATTGTAAATGTACCCTATGTAAATGTAAGAGAACATGTAAATGTAAATGTAAATGTAATTGTAAATGTACCCTATGTAAATGTAAATGTAATTGTAAATGTACCCTATGTAAATGTAAATGTAAATGTAAATGTACCCTATGTAAATGTAAATGTAATTGTAAATGTAAATGTAAATGTAAATGTAAATGTAAATGTACCCTATGTAAATGTAAATGAAAATGTAAATGTACCCTATGTAAATGTAATGTAAATGTACATGTAAATGTAAATGTACCCTATGTAAATGTAAATTGTAATTGTAATTGTAAATGTAAATGTAAATGTACCCTATGTAAATGTAAATGAACATGTAAATGTAAATGTACCCTATGTAAATGTAAATGTAAATGTAATTGTAATTGTAAATGTAAATGTAAATGTAAATGTAAATGTAAATGTAAATGTAAATGTACCCTCAGTGGATAAGTATGTGCTTGATTTTCATTCTCAACTCCCTGGGAAAAATACAACCCAAACTGCCTGTGAGGAGCTGGATGGTTAACTGTTGCATTAACTTCCAACATCATACTGTGTGAATCAAAAGAAAAAAACCCAAAACATTAAATAAACCTCTTTTGGTCAGAAAAACTGACATTAATAACAATTGTTAATTCTTTTATCAAAAAACTTTCAAAGGAACTGTTTCATCTTAATAAACAGGTAAATCTGTTATTAGAACAATGAACAGGAAATATAATGGTTTAATTTCTTCCTAATCTCAATGTTATTTCCAATTTACAGTTTCTTCCCGACCTTTGACTCTGCAGGTCAACCTGGTAACCTCTTCCTGTGACCACCTGGTGGTCATCAAGGGCAGGTAATGCGACAAAGGATGACCCCTGGCCTTTACCTAATGACAACTTTGTGCAGGACACACAGCCAAACAGACAACGCTGATTGCAATTGACGTATTTACTTAATCCCAGATCGAGATAATGTCAACACTGTATATCTCTTCGGTGAACTTGACATGTTTATTCGACATTATTAGTGTTATTCTATTTAAATAATAAACAAAATGACATCTGAAGATCGATAAATGTTACTTTATGATGTTGACAAACTGAAAAGCAATCATGATGATGTAATGTCTTTGTGAAATCTACATCAGTTTTAACATCATGAATGGTATCTATGCGACCTTTGACACCTGTAATTGTCGTAACGTCAGGGTGTTATCTTAATGAAATGTGTGTCTATCTTGAAACAACAAGCACTTGATACGATGTACATACACTGACGACCCGAATAACATCTGTCAGTCACTGAATGAAATGTACGTCAATCTTGAGATTACAATTAGCCATAATATACCTCGCTCTACTCAACTCCTATCAACCAGGCCCCAATGAACACACATCAAAACAGCCACTAACAGATTTTCACATAATTTACCAACATCAAAAGTTGAGACCGAAAAAAAGGTTCCAGAAAATTCTCAATTTGGATCAAGGGGCTCATTGCAAGAATGGAACCCTAATCCAAGTTCAAAGTAAAATCATAATGACTAACCCACTATGCATTAAATGATCGAATTTCATATGAAATTAATTTCGTTTTAGAGTTTGCAGGGTGACAAGAAATAATTCCACATGCGTGATCTGCACTTGTGAAAGCATGCCCCCGTTTTAATGTACATTTCCAATGACCACAGGACCATGCCTCTGATATAACTCTGGACAAAGAATACACACTGTTTTCTTTCGCCCTGACAGTATGATCCCCAGGGTACATAGAGATTAAGGACCCAGGAACAATCCTCATCTCACCCCTCCCTCTGCAGCTGACATCATATTGCTCTCTACTATCATGAATTTTTATTAACGGTACTTAAGTTTGATGCAAAGACGTTTGATTGACAGCAATGTAATCCTGTGATATTGGTTCCACTTTAGAGTTTATCCCCTTCAATGACCCTTGCTACTGATTCCGTCCAGATAAACGAGGGCGAGTAAAGATTTGAATAAAAATTCATGCAACTGTCAGAAATTGTATCTTGTAACCTAATATCATCCATCTCTCAATACCTCCATGTGTAATGTGATGAACGAAACCAAATGCCAATAACGAAGCCAGTTTTTAGTGTGTCATCCTTTTTCAGAATGGTCAGACATTTCTATGTGACATTATCTCATCAGTGAAAAAGGATATGACAGAAAGTCATGCTGGTTTGTAATTTGTTCCTTCATGTTCCCCTTTAAGTTTATTGACAACAATTTCTGAATTAATAATCCAGGACTGTCACGTTTGTTATGCATTATTAATGACCCTGCTCTTAATCAGTTCAATGAAATGGTATATGTGAGTTGAAATCCGAGACATACTTCTAATCTTATTTGAACTGTGTCATATTTTATTTAAGGGACTGGTTTATATTCTTATCAAGCCAGACAGAATCGTACATTTTGTTTTATTAGATCATCTTGAACCACACTCAAGGTGCATAGGCTACATTAGAGCAAAGGGGAAGAGGGGAATTTAAGTACATATTAGTATGGAAGTGATGTTAATACCAAGAAGAGAAACATACATTTTATAACATCTTTTAAAATTATTTCTTGATCGTAGGATGTGTGGTTTCATAAATTATCTTAATTAAAATATGCTTAAATTACATCTTTCAACACTAGAAATGTTTTGTTTTGTGTTCTTTTTCTTTCGCAAAGTCAAAGTTACAATGAAACTCAAACAAAAGTAATTATTCTGTTATACGATGATAATATATACGTACATAAATATAACCATTCGTATTAATTAACCAATATATCTATTCAACACAAATAACTATTAATCCAAATTTCACTAACATTTCCTGATGACATTTACAAGTTGAACATGAATCCATGTATTATGATGTTTCAGACATATATGCTTCATCACTTATAAAGAGGGAAAGAGTAATTGAGCGGGGAGTTTCCGTTCTACCCAGGAGCAAGGGAGAAGCGACATTGTGTCAACAGTAATCAAAGGGGCATAACCCCTGACACCGGATTGTCAAACAATCACTCATAACACCAGATGACAATTTGAAATGTCACAAATAGATCGCTTTCCATCCGAATAAATACATCCGGTGGTATTTTTAAAATACCACCAGCAGATGGCAGTATTGATAATGTTATACAGTAAAAGAAATTTGGAGATGTTTAGGACAGATAGACAGAACGTAAAGTGACAATTAGAAAGATAAGACCAATTATCTTTGTTGATGAGGAGTCTAGTGACAGGGGCCAGATGAATCATTACTGAATTTCATGTTTAGCGATACTGCCCACTAACCCATGAGAGAGAGAGAGAGAGAGAGAGAGAGAGAGAGAGAGAGAGAGAGAGAGAGAGAGAGAGAGAGAGAGAGAGAGAGAGAGAGAGAGACAGAGAGAGAGAGAGGAGAGAGAGAGAGAGAGACAGAGAGAGAGACAGAGAGAGAGAGAGAGAGAGAGAGAGAGAGAGAGAGAGAGAGAGAGAGAGAGAGAGACAGACAGAGACAGAGAGAGACAGACAGACACAGAGAGAGACAGACAGACAGACAGAGACAGAGAGAGAGACAGAGAGAGAGAGAGACAGAGACAGACACAGACACAGAGAGACAGACACAGAGAGACAGACAGAGAGAGACATACAGAGTGAGAGAAAGAGACAGACAGACAGAGACAGAGAGAGACAGACAGAGAGAGACAGGCAGAGAGAGAGACACAGAGAGAGGGAGAGAGACTGTTTGTCTAAATCGGATCTACAAGTGTGGCTTTGTAAGAGTGAGAGAATGTTGCATCTCACAACAAACACATCGCAGGAGTGCTGAATCCTGTCACAATGTCACATCTTACATGACCGATGCATCTTACAATAATTTCAGGCATATCACTACTCAGTAGAATGTAAATTCCTACAAGGTGACAGGGCACTTGAAAATCACATCCTACAACAGGAGCTTTGCATCTTTAAAAGTAGAATGTTACATTCTCAAGTTCTTTGAATGTTACAAGAACGTTACAGCTAAAACTGAGAACAACACATCAGGAAGAAGACCATCACATCCTCTATGAGAATGTTACATCTTTAAAACTAGAATGTCACATCCTACAAGAACTTAGCATCTTACACGAATGTTACATCCTAAACTGAGAACAACGCATCTGGCAACAAGTCCGTCACATCCTCTGCGAGAATGTTCCATCTTAAACTAGAATACCACACCCTACAAGAACTTCCTATCCTCCGGGAATGTCACATCCCAAAACAATGACAGAGCACTGAGAAACATTCCTGGGAAACGGTACCAAAGACATCAAAATCAAACCCAAACCACGCCTTTACATATCTTCCTGTGTACACCTCAACCATGCTTACATCATCTTCCTGTCAGAGTTCCACCTAGCTAGACTTTTAAGGAAAAACATCTATTTAAACAACTTTATTTCTTTTAATCCTACTCCTGAAAAAGCACTGTTAATATCAACATACGATTACGTATTGAATTACCTTGCATCATGTACTATCAGATCGTTTTCTTTCAAACCGATGAAAATACATTATTTATTATCCACTTTATATCATGCAGGCTTAAATAACTATACAGAAAGGTGATTTTACTTGACAAGATTTAATACAAAAAGTTAAATCCTGGCTCTCTCTAGCTGATCAAAAACCTACTATTGATTATTTGCGGAGCGAAAGTGACAAGCCTGATAGCCAGCATGACATATGCCCCCTTTATCTAGATTTCTGGCAAAATCTCCCTAAACCTGCTGTAAATGCATTTAGATAAGGTGTACTAAACCTTGTTGCTTTAATGGGATTTAAATCTGGAGGAAATCCTTCTTGGCACAAAAAAAACCCCTGATTAATTGAAGGCTTTGGCTGATGGTGTAACTCTGTCCTAAAATGTCATTCTCGTTATGTATCAATGATCGTGTGTTATTGATGATTGCTGACACATATGAATGTGTTCATTTCAATCTCTTACAAAACACTCTCATAAATGTTAATGTGATTTCAAAATAAAACCTGAACTTAAAACTATAAATATATATCTCCGATACTACCAAAAACATTCTTAAGAATATTTATTGTTAATGTTGCCGTAAACACCAAGCAAAGCCATGCACCACTAAAAGAACTCAGGGTTTATTAGCCAGCACGTCATAAAACTAAATAAAGTTAGAAATATGATTTTATGCCAAGCTTTCACAATGTTTCAAAACACACATTGAAACGATGAAAAAAATGGTTAAATATCTGCTCACAAAGTAATTAACATAAACATTTTGTTTAAAAAGACGGGGAATTGATATCACACAAAATGGAACTTTTTACCGAAGATACTGAAATTATTACCATTCCTCAGAAACATAAAACCAGCTAGTCCTGTATAACTTTAATAAAACAATCAGAAAAAAGACAGTCCACTTTATTATTTGTTGGTCAGTTAGGTACACAATGTCATCAAACCACTAACAATTTCATCCACTTCCAGAAAACTGGAAACGTACTCTTGCACATAGCTATCCATCAGTGCGCGGCAGTTGGAGCTTTCATTGATCAGTTACTCAGTTATCTCCCTTTGACTATACTCCAGCACTTCCATCGTGAAACACACTCAATACCAGTTGCCAATTTCCATTGTAAATTGTAAATTTCAAATATAACTCAGCTTGTCATTTTCAATAATTTATAAATCACTATACAACACTAGAAAAACAACTAAAAAACAAAAGTACATATTTGTATTGAAATCAGGATCTGAAAAAACATATCCAAATTTGTCCATGTTTGCAATCTATTTATATGAAAAACAACTCAGATAGGTGAACTAGTACACACGTCTATTTCATATTGAATGAAACTGACAACAGTAATATAGAGCCGGTATTTTGTTCCTTTGATGGAAGATGGGATGTCTGTGAATGTGTCAATTTCTGCATATTTCATCAATCTCCAGACTCCGATGTTCCAACATCGCAGGGTCAGTTTGGTACATTTGTAGATATCAATTTTGTAAAAGGATTGATAAAAAGAAGAAACTGCATCAAAACCTTAGATCACAGGACAATAAATTGTGGTTAACAATAAGTGAATATAACATATGAAAAAATGTTGCTTTTTGAGAGTAACAATTTGAAGAACTAAATGAAAAATTGTTGATAAATGGTTCAAACTCTATGCCATTTCAAAGGTACAAATAGCCATTTTCATTAATTACTATAAATCCCTTTTCATCTAGAATGATTGTCTTATATGTATGGTGCCATCTTCGTAGAACTTTTTTGTAAGATCAATTTTAAATAAAAAAAGCCTCAGCAACGTTCTAGGTTTGGCTTTCACATATCACTCAATCTCTCCACCAAGGACATGATAATTGATGTTCTAAAACAAATAAAACTTGAATAAAATAAAAATTGTGGAAGTTGGATAATGCAGCTTCCATTGCTTTTGTAACACAAACTGAAAACAACAACTTTACATTTGAGAAAATTGATTTGCTTAAAAACTTGACAAAAAGCAAAATAAATCAATTTAATATAGTATTACAGTTATATCGTCGTAATTAATTACTTAGTAACCCTGTCTGCAAGGCTGCCCTCAGTAATGTCGGGAAAACTATTTTAACTAACTGCACACACAGGGAAGTGTTTAATGACTATTGCATGTTCGTTTAAGCCATACTTGATTGGTTAAAAGAATATTGATTGACGCCTAGGCCAGGAAGAGTTGATCTACGTACATTGCAGATGACCCAGTTGAGAATGGACATTTATTTCCTCTTTCGCTAATCTAGTAACAGATTTAGGATGTATAGGATCGTGACGATACGTTTAAGTGACCTTTTATGTAATTAGTCATCCTATTAGCGATGAGATGGAGGATTTGCTGAGTCAGGTAATTTGGAAATCTGCAGTATGTCGTTAAGGTTGGATTTGGCACATGGACATTCTTTATCTTTTTTTTAATCAACCTGCAAAAATTCCAGATTTGTGCTATATTTGTAGGGTAGTGGGGAGGTAATGAAGGGGGCTTGGTTTTGTTTGATTTGTTTTTACAACATATCGCAAAGTTTATTGTGAACTTAGGGACCGTTAATAATTTATGGCTAGGGGGTGGTGATGATGATTTGTATGGAAAAGCATGTACAATGTGAATGCCCCCCCTAAAATATATGCACAAAATAAGTGCCCCCCCTGCATGTCATGTACAAAATCAATGACCCCCATAATTTCTAAGCATAATTTTAAACATATTTTTTAAGTACAAAATAGCTGAAACACACCCCCTCCCCATTACATGTGTACAAAATTTATGACACCCCTGGCTCCCCAGCACAAAATGGGTGACCCCCTCTTAAAATCATCATCACCCCCCCTAGCCATAAATTATGAACGGTCCCTTAGCCGAAACTACTGTACTGTTTGTGGTGGATCGGTTTAGGTGATAGATAATTTTTGTCCTGTCTTGTATAAATTTGCTTGATTAATGATCATAAATTATATTTTCAATTGAGCTAAAATTGTATATTTCAATTATGACCAATACACCTATACATGTAGGTTGAAATTAATTTGCTTTCAAGGCAGAGTACATATTAAAGCTTTTTTTTGGTGTGGAAAATAATACATAATTAGCAGTAAGATATGGGTAACAAACAGATTTTTCTGTTGCAATTGTCTGTGGTGGCACATGGTCCTGTGCACAGAGCTCAGGTCACAAATCAGGTGAAGTTAAACAATGTTGGGCACGGAGAATCCTTGAATGGGTGACCGTGTTTGGCAGCTTGACACCTGAGAGTTTCTAGGACTTCAGTCCTGCCCCACGACGAAGCACATGTGATACATGTGGTCTCACCTCAGGCAAGTGAGTTTGTTCCAAATTGCCTCTGTTCAAGCAGCCGAAAGTGGGTACCCGGTGGGATAAAGTCATGTATCTTTAACCCTCTAGCACCTAACAGGCAGCTGGGTTATCTGGGGTAATAATAATCAGATTGTTTGGGCACCTCGATGCATGCATTGTGCATGGAGCAGTGCGAATGATAAATGGACTATTATTATTATTCCATTACAGAAATTCTGTTTTTCCTAAGAACTACTCAGGGATCTTTCCCTATCTACAAAGATCTTATGCCGGACTGACTGACTGACTGAGTTTGGTTTTACGCCGCTTTTAGCAATATTCCAGCAATATCACGGCGGGGGACACCAGAAATGGGCTTCACTCATTGTACCCATGTGGGGATTCGAACCCGGGTCTTCGGCGTGACGAGCCAACGCTTTAACCACTAGCTAGGCTACACCACCACCCCTTTAATGCCGGAACAACTATACCATAATTATGTGAATTGATAACATGGACAGCTTTGTTGATGGTGATGGTGATGATGATGATGATGATGATGATGATGATGATGATGATGATGATGATGATGATGATGATGCATCGATGATGCAGTGGCGGCGATGATTTGTCTAAGTGAATATTCATGGCCCTAATCAGGATAATTCTAATGATGAAATTCTTTCAACAGTTTATTTTCTGATCACATTACTTTTGCTTTTTCTGTGAGAAAAAAAAATAACCTGTGTTTGGAATTCACTTGATATTCTGTGAGAATGAAAGTGCATTTTGTAAAATGAAATGAACTAGCACTTAAAGTCGTCAATTTCACCCTTAGCCTACTTGTCCGTCATGATACATTGCACTAACGTAACATACATGTCCTGTCTGCCATCATTCATGTTCCCAAGTATGTTTGCAAAATATTTTAAAATATTTTAAATTCCATTTTTGACCTCCAGACTACATTATTTTCATTTCAACATTCCACTTGAAATGAACGACCGAAATGGACTCTCATTCCCCTCCAGATAACGCAAACACTCCTGTGACAGACAGTTTGTTTACAGTGTAATGATTGAGCAATTGACAACAAAATGTTCACACCGTTTGACGCTGCCAAATGGACGTAAAGACGCTTAAATCCCCTTTGCAAATGCTTGATATGAACCCCTGTTTGCAGTTGATAACTTTTTCACCATTTATCTGACCTGAAGTATCCGACAAGTGCTAGACAAGCATAGACTAAAAAATCTGAATTGATCACTAAAAAATTTGCCCATTTTTGAGAGAGAAAACAGATCGAGAAATAATGACCCATCAGCCTCTGTTTCGTATATCATTTGTGCATTGTGATATCACAACTGCATTAAAAGAATAAAATATTATTCATCATAAGAAGAGATGCATTTCAACAGTTTTAATTCCTCCCTACTCTGTAATATTGGCCATTAAAGCTCATTAATGTGTGAAAAACAAGAGAGTATAACAACTTGACAGTCAATCAATGACACACACCAATTGAAGCATTCATAAAATAAAATATTTTTCTTGAACCAAAGCAAAAACAGTCGAAGACTCACCAGAAATAAAATCAATAACACCTTTTGTTTAAAAAAATTCAGTTTGTAAGAGGACATAAATTGCATTAAAAATAACCTCTAAATCATTTCTTTAAAGAATTTCTTTCAGAGCACAAATAGAATTTCTGATCAAAGGGAGCTAACTCCTTCAATCCCAACACACTGATCTTTAGGGAATGGAAAGCATGAAGCTACGAGAGTGGAAATGACAAGCCACGCTCAGAGGCAAGGGCTTTGTGTAGGATAATCCTATTACAATACCATGTGCTAAAACAATGGGGATTTATAATCTTGTTCAAGATTCTGGCTCATAACATTTATTTCCAACATACAGTTTCCAAAATAGATTCAGTTTTCCACACTATTAGCTATAACATGTCGCTGTAGCACATAAACCTTCTTCACAGAATGTATTCTAGTAAAACTGGGATTCTGGGGTGTGAAGACACTGGCATTGACCCTTCTATAAAAGGACATAACTTGTGTTAATAATTCAAGGGAAGGTATATAATTAACATCTGATGACAGACTTTGAATGTCACTGTTACAGGCTACAGATAAAAATGTAAGGCACAAGCTGTTTTGTGGAGAGGTGAAATGTACACATGTCGATTTCTTACGTTAATTTCAATTTTGTTGAAATTGCAAACAAGAATACCACATATACACATGTGCTGTGTATTTGTGAAATCAGGTCAGTTTTGAAGGAATGGTCACCATTATCATAGGCTGATCCAGAGGGGGGTGCAGGGGTTTCTTTGTCCTGAAATTTTGTATGACCATTGAAACTCGGTGAAAATGAAGTGTGCACCCCCTCTTTCTCAAGACTGTGCACCCCTCTTTCTCAAAAAGCTGTAATTGCCCCTGATTATTCTTGATGCTTTTATGAATATTTACATTATATTATTGAGCCGTTGTTTCAGCCATAGAGTGTTTGTTTATCATGCTATGACCAGCAAAGACTGCTTGGAACCTATTCTGTCCAATATTCTGATGCTAACTGCAACAAACTACCAGCTTGCACCTTGTCTTTGAACTGCCTGAATTTTTGGACATTGAATTGAAAGATAAGTCAATATATTACATATGTTTACAACCAAGTCATATCTTTGACATGGAATGTACACATGTCTAGTCTGTGGTCTAGACAACCAGTTGTTCAACTTCCAGTTTTGTGGAAGCCACAGTGGCTGAGCGGGTTAGGCAGCTGACTTTATGCTGGTGAATTAGGTGCCTGACTCTGAGGGTGTGGGTTCGAATCCCAGATGGGTCTCAACCCCACAAAAGTACTAGAATCTGTACTTTACTGAGAAAGTGTAATCTCATATATAATGTGTTACATTTGACTTCTTTGATGAGGATTTTAGAAGTTGAGGTGATGAAGAATGATGATAATTTTATGGATATACAACTTCATTATTCTTGACGACATTTGAATCTATGTCAAAACATTGCCTTTTACAGAATAAAGCGGTTTTATATCCATAAAATTATCATCATTCTTCATGTGTTACATTTGACCACTTCTAAATGGCATTGTGTATTCATACACATACCAAGTGGTCTAATTTACTGTACAGAGTTATCTCCCCTTGTTGTGACAGGATCCTTTGGTCATGGGTTCAAATCAATACCTATGGTTTACACATAAATCCATCTTAAACTGCCATGCCATGATATAACTGAAATACATCAGGAGATTTATTAAATCCATCACCTGATCTTTGACATTTAATGAAATCCTTACCAGTAATCTCCTGATAAATGAAACCAGTACTTACCTGAAAGAAAGAAAAGAAATATTTCAGCATATGATATTGAAAATATTCATCAATTCAGAATTAATTCAGAATCTGTATATACATGATATTGGTTATCAAATGACAATCACAATTTGCCTTCAAATAAGCAATATATGAAAGCCATCACTGCTTTACAGCTTCAGAAATAGCCTGTATGGCAAATGTACATGAAAAGGCATCAATGTGAAAATGATATTATCGATACCTAATGCAATTATCTCCCTTTACACAGACATGGCAATTTGTCAACCATGTATAATGTGCTTTTCACTCATAATGAAATCTACATATAACCTGTTTTCATCATAAATACCTATTTCAGGCTGAATCGGAAGAACAGTAGACAAATCAGCAATGAAGTTGTTGTTGATTTTCAGTGACGCTGACATCGTCAAAGCGTCAGATGTTCATAACTCACTGCTAAGCAAACACACTGAATGCAAGTGAAATGGACGACATGTCACATAACCTCAGGTGATGTACCATGTTTCACATGTCACAACTTCCCTCCTCATCAACATTAGCTCACGGAATCTTCAGTAGACAGACAATATCACAGTTTTTGGCAATCTTCTTAGCTGATCGCATCTAAATAGCTTAATTCTTCGGTTTCAAACTAAATCCGTGATCAGCTAAGAATAAGCAGGAGGAAATACAGGTTTTAGAGATTTGATGCCATGGAATTGCCTGTGGGTGTATGTGAGTAACCGTGATGATTTAACCATTTCAATGACAGCATCTATCAGATTTTCTCATATTCATCTTTTTTTATAAACAGTTCCTCAGGGGAGGTTGATTTCACACCAAGGAGCTTAGTGATAGATGGGAGACGTCATCAGCTGTAATCCTGATCTGCTATATTGCAATCTCTTTTGTGTCGTTACTCAATGAACATCTTCTTGGGTTCTGTACTGTATAGTGGCAAGGGGTTGGGGTTGAAAGGAGTTAGTTGGGGTTGGTAGGGGTTGGGGTAAGGGCTGATTGGGGTTGATAGGGGTTGGGGTTGGTAGTGATCAGGGTTGGGGTTGGTAGGGATCAGGGGTTGGGGTTGATTGGGGTTGATAGGGGTTGGGGTTGGGGTTGGTAGGGGTCGGGGTTGGTAGTGATCAGGGGTTGGGGTTGGGGTTGGTAGGGGGTTGGGGTGGTAGGGATCAGGGGTTGGGGCTGTTGGTAGGGGTTGATAGGGATCAGGGGTTGGGGTTGGTATGGATGAGGGTTTGGGTTGGTAGGGTTGGCAGGGATCAGGGTTGGGGTTGGCAGGGGTTGGGGTTGGCAGGGATGGTTGGGGTTGCAGGGCCAGGGTTGGCAGGGTTGGGGTTGGCAGGGGTTAGGGTTGGCAGGGGTTGGGGTTGGGGTGGGGGCAGGGGTTAGGGTTGGCAGTGGTTAGGGTTGGCAGGGGTTGGGGGGTGGCAGGGGTTGGGGTTGGCAGGGGTTGGGGTTGGCAGGGGTTAGGGCTTGGCAGTGGCTTGGCAGGGATCAGGGTTGGGGTTGGCAGGGGTTGGGGCTGGGTTAGTAGGGTTGGCAGGGATCAGGGTTAGGGGTTGGCAGGGGTTGGGGTTGGTAGTGGGTTGGGGCTGGCAGGGGTTGGGGTTGGCAGGGATCAGGGTTGGGGTTGGGGGCTGGCAGGGGCTGGGGTTGGTAGTGGGGTTGGGGTTGGCAGGGTTGGGGTTGGCAGGGGTTGGGGCTGGCAGGGGTTGGGGCTGGCAGGGATCAGGGGGGTTGGGGCTGGCAGGGGTTAGGGTTAGGGGTTGGCAGGGATCAGGGGTTGGGGTTGGCAGGGGGGTTAGTAGGGTTGGGGTTGGGGCAGGGTTGGGTTGGTGCTGGGGTTAGCAGGGATAGGGGCTGGGGTTGGCAGGGGCTTGGGGTTGGCAGGGATCAGGGGTTGGGGCAGGGGTTGGGGTTGGCAGGGATCAGGGGTTGGGGTTGGCAGTGGCTGATGGGGATCAGGGGTTGGGGTTGGTAGGGGGGGTTGGTACAGATCAGGGGTTTGGGTTGGTAGGGGTTGATAGGGATCAGGGGTTGGGGTTGATAGGGATCAGGGGTTGGGGTTGGTAGGGATCAGGGGTTGGGGTTGGTAGGGATCAGGGGTTGGGGTTTGGGTTCGTAGGTGTTGAGGTTAGGGTTGGGGTTAGGGTTGACGGAGGGTTGTTGGTGGTCACTGTGAGTGACTATGTGGCAGAGTTTATTGCCAAATTTAACAATATTTCAATGATATAACTGTGTGCAGTAGGAAAGCACTATGCCAGTCTCAGACAATTAATACCTTGGTGAAACCTACAAACATGGGTATGGTACAGACAAACCCAGAAACATAATCACTGTAAACCAGGATTCAAACCCACATTCGTAGGATCCTTGCTGCCCAAGGGAGACAACTGCACAAGAAATTGTGACACTTTGGACGATACTGCCACCAATACCAGCTTCACATTGAAACGACATCTAAACCGAACCTTCCATCATGACTTAACAGAAACCATACAGAAGCTTTAATGGAGGAACACTCTCACCAAATTCTGAAACTAATACACAATCCTCCAGATGCCAACTGAAATATTCGGGTTGCCATGACATTCCAAGATTACCATGCTCTGATGTGAATACAAAGAAGGACATCCAAACATTCCTGGAAAGCATAATTGGAGGCACAACACAAGTTAGCACTTTCCTTGACGTAAAAATGGTTAAACTAGAATTTTCTTTCACGTTTTATATTTCAAATAAGCCTGTTGTGTCCCCCGAGGCTGTAATCTCTTGTTACATGTAAGGTTTAAGCCTGATTACAGCTTTTGTCAAACACAGTTATGATAGGTCCTTGTTGGATTAAATCCCAACCAAATTATGCCCTCAACATGAAGGCTTTGAAAGCAAAATTTGCAGCTCCTTTCTAAAGCCAGTCTCGTCTTTGTGTCATGTATTTGGGGTGTGGAGTGGGCTGGGTGCATGAAATACGCTGACATTCACCTCGGTCCCTCTCTACCTTAATTAGAAGTCGTCCCTGGGGACACCTCCGTCTCCATTGTTCCTGCACGCTGTTTAAACTTCATCATTTCAGGTTTGGGCAATCGGCACAGCGGACGCTGTGCATCTCAAACTGGGCTCATAACATTTGAGAATGTTACACAAGATATTTCTACATTAATGAGATCTTTCAAAGGGTGCTTTTGTTGATGTTTTTCGACAAAAAAATATATAATGAGAAGCTTTAATTTTTCTTTTTTGGGATCATGTAACTCTTGAAAAAACAAGAGAGAAATGGCAGTTGTACTATTCAGTCCCCCCAAAATAAAAAAAATGTTAATATACGACTAATTGAAACAAAATAGCAGGGAATATGTTACAAGAGCAAATAAATAAATTATTTTAGAATACATCCCACACAAAAGAAGACAAAAAACACCAAATTCTTTTAAATTGTTAAAGTTTATCCATTATGCTATGACAAATTAACTACAGTAATACGAAAGAATCAGGCGTTCTTTAACTTTTTTGAGTGGTATATATTCTAAAATATTTTTATCTGGTTTTTAATATCCAAAAGAAAAAAAAATCATATTTGGAACCTCGTACCCTCTGCTGCCATGGTTACATGATACTGATAATTGTGTAAGTTTTTGTCTCCTCAACAATGAACAGAGACATGTCAGTTTGTGCAGGATGGCTTTCCTCAGATGTCAGAGTCTAATAATGACGATTTCCATAAGCCTGGCAGTTGGACAATAACCAAAACATTCTGAAAGTTGATATCGACAAAATCGTGAAAGACTGCAGTTGTTTAACTGAACTTCTAAAATATGTTTCTTAATGCAACCAAAATCTTCAAAGATTAAAGTTTCCAAAACACTCTGCAAAAACATTCCATTCTTTCAAAGGAGTGATACTTTTGAATAAACTTTGAGCCAAAATAATCCACCCCCCTCATTACTCAACATGGCTTAGTACAGGATATACTCATATGCATAAATGTGACATTTGGTGATTCAGAGTCTGATTATATTGTTCATCGCTTAACACCTCCCTCCGCACCAGTTTAACTGTGGTATTATATCACAGGAATAAAATCCCTTGTTAATCTGTTGTCATTCTGTCGCATCAGGTAACACGGATACACTCGTAATAAAGATTGTGCAAGGATAAGACGAAACTGTATACAAGTCTAATGTGCCATAAACCAAACTCACGCCTGAATGATGAAATTTGAACCACCCTGTGTAGGTATTTAGGTAGACAGTGCATTCAAATGCTGAAATGAGTTACAGTGTGGGTGAAATAGACGATTGTCAATTTCGGATGATATACATTTCAGGATGGTAATAATGATGTGTATCACAGAAAGATTTCCTCTGTTCTGTCCGATGGAAGGAGTGTCGTGTTGTCCATTATCAACTGTAGATAAGTGGGAAGGACATTCATCACCACCTGCATATATTACTGATATGTAAATTTTGTCGCTGATCATATCGAGTTAGCTAATGTAGTATATGGGGGTGAGATAAACAGTTGGGTATAAAGACTAGATGTCAGTCAACACTGTCTTGAGAAGGCTACCTTTAATATTTAAATATGATTTAGATTTGGTTTAAACAACTTGAAAGTATTAGAATGAAAACATTTTTATTTATATGAGCACATCTGATATGATATCATGTCATAAAGTATGCAGATTGTGTGGGTTTTATCACACCTTTCCTTTTGAAATAATTCATATTATTTTCATTTAGAGCATAATGATTATTTTTAACATTGAGTGATGCTTAAGTGTCATTTTTCTGATTATTTCTTCAGATGGTTACATAGCATGACGATTGGGACTAGGGCTAAAGCAAGGGCTGGGGCTACAGCAAGGGCTGGGCTAGGGATGTGTGTGTGTGTGGGGCAAGGGGAGATGTATCACCTGCAGGCTGTTATTATTGTATGTTTCAACCTTACAAAACAAGATTAGACATATATGTTCAACATACAAGAACTATTTTTCAAATTGCTAAAGAACCCCCTTCACATTTCCTCCATGTATATTACATGAATGTAGAGTGTTATAAAAGCCATATAATGATATATATAAGCTAAATAAAGCTAAATAAGGCATGCTTTTTAACAGTAGTGTGATGGGGGAAGCGAGGCCAGTAATGTGAGTGACGACCATCACTGTCAGCAAGGGATCAAGATGGTGGTGTCACGACACACAGATATCTGATGAGGAGTAAGTTTATGTCATCAGTGTCACACAAAATACACACACTGTGATCAGGTCTTACAAACTTTCAACACATGTATCAATTACCGTAATGTTTCCTTGACAAAAACATTTAAAAATTCCACCATTGTTAAAGAACGTTTAAAGTTGACTTTTATTGCAAGCCTTGTAAAACCGATCTTATCACGAATTGAAAGATAAGTCTTATTTAGAATTTGACAGTGATAAATACCATTGGAATTGCCAAAAAGTGGAACCCATTTCAAGAGAATGTCACCAAGTTGAAGTTTACGCTCACTCACTAAATCTGTGAAATTTGTAAAAGTCTTCATAAAATCAGCTGTTTACGCATTTTTGCCAATAAACAACCTCTGACACAGGAGAGTGAAATATATGAGAACGGAGGACAGCGTTCACCTGCCGCTAGATATGATCTCATTTCACTAGCAACACAAAACTTTCCCCAGCCTACCATGGCACCCTTACTGAAACTGTTCGCATCATTAACCATGAAAAGCAAGCACTTGCGGTTCAGCGACTACAGAGGGAATTGAAATTCGGCTGGAAGAGGATGTGTTTTTGATTCCACTGGGCTGATAAAAATACCATGTGGGACAGCGTCAATAGACAAGGTGTTTTCAGTTGAATTGTGACAAGTGACTGAAACTTACGACGTATATTTCAAACTGATCCCTGACTTATGTTGATGAGTTTCATATATACGCGCTATATACACCCTGCAAAGTACATTTGGTTACACAAAACATTCAATGATTGCAAATTCTCATTCAAACTTCTATTCAGTTGTGTAACAAATGTGTGAAAATGAATTACAGAGATTAGTTGTCAATTTCAAAATGTAGTTTTTCGGAAATTTGATAAGTTTGAAATGACAGCTTTCGAAATGAATGCCATGACAACCCTACAGTGACACTAATATTCTATACAGCGGAAAGTTAACTCATTTGCTACTTGAATTTTTTTCAGTGTCTACAACACTGACTTAATTAATCTTATTTGCAGCTAAACAAGCTTGAATGACTACAAGTGACTTATTCAATCAAAGAAAATTCAATTTCTTTAAAAGTAAATTGAAACAAATTAGACTTTTAAATGACAGGGCTGATGTGAGCTGTGTCCATACTCGCCTGATTCTCTGATCATGGCTACTTTCAGTGGAAATTGGATGTCCTTTAGAACAACACAACATTGAAATATTTGATTCATATACCTGTGACAAACGATGCTAGCCCATTTTTGTTAAACTTAGATAGTTTATCACCATGATATTCTAAGGTATACCTTGTTAAACTATAGTAGCTAGTTTATCACCATGATATTCTATATCTTGTTAAACTGGTATTTATCTTGTTTGTTAAACTATAGTAGCCAGTTTATCACCATGATATTCTACAATGGTATACCTTGTTAAACTATAGTAGCCAGTTTATCACCATGATATTCTACAATGGTATACCTTGTTAAACTATAGTAGCCAGTTTATCACCATGGTAGTCTACAATGGTATACCTTGTTAAACTATAGTAGCCAGTTTATCACCATGGTAGTCTACAATGGTATACCTTGTTAAACTATAGTAGCCAGTTTATC
Organism: Haliotis rubra; assembly: GCF_003918875.1. Taxonomy (NCBI): domain Eukaryota; kingdom Metazoa; phylum Mollusca; class Gastropoda; order Lepetellida; family Haliotidae; genus Haliotis; species Haliotis rubra. The sequence goes on along the minus strand of NW_025767668.1, from coordinate 1,719,553 downwards.
ACCATGGTAGTCTACAATGGTATACCTTGTTAAACTATAGTAGCCAGTTTATCACCATGGTAGTCTACAATGGTATACCTTGTTAAACTATAGTAGCCAGTTTATCACCATGGTAGTCTACAATGGTATACCTTGTTAAACTATAGTAGCCAGTTTATCACCATGGTAGTCTACAATGGTCTACCTTGTTAAACTATAGTAGCCAGTTTATCTCCATGGTAGTCTACAATAATTTTGATAGTAAACTAACAAGCCAGTTTATCACCATGGTAAAATGGAGCCCTAAGTTAAACTATAGTAGCCAGTTTATCACCATGAGTCTGAAATGGTAGACCTTGCTAAATTATAGTAGCCAGTTTATCACTGGTAGAGAATGGCCTTGGCATAGTAGGGGTTTATCACCATGGTTCAGGGACTGTGAGACATAGTACTATCTACAATGGTATACCTTGTTAAACTATAGTAGCCAGTTTATCACCATGGTAGTCTACAATGGTATACCTTGTTAAACTATAGTAGCCAGTTTATCACCATGGTAGTCTACAATGGTATACCTTGTTAAACTATAGTAGCCAGTTTATCACCATGGTAGTCTACAATGATATACCTTGTTAAACTATAGTAGCCAGTTTATCACCATGGTAGTCTACAATGGTATACCTTGTTAAACTATAGTAGCCAGTTTATCACCATGGTAGTCTACAATGATATACCTTGTTAAACTATAGTAGCCAGTTTATCACCATGGTAGTCTACAATGGTATACCTTGTTAAACTATAGTAGCCAGTTTATCACCATGGTAGTCTACAATGGTATACCTTGTTAAACTATAGTAGTAATTTTATCACCAATAGTCTAACTTTACGTCTACAATCTCCACTGTCCATCCTGCAGAACCTAATTGTCTAAGTACTCTAGAATATCGGCATTGACGCTATCATGATTTTTACAGTTTTGAAGTAAAGTGAACTTTCTTTGTGACATAATTCAAATCCATCAGTTTAAAATAAAAGATGTTATGTAGCAACATCAGTCTATATTGTTTCCCACTTGAAGCTCTAGATTCTAGCATATCATGGGTTTTCTCATCACATATATCTCCCACCTGCTGACCCAGCAATCAACATGACCTATCAGCGTTCATTTCAACTCACAACTGCATATTTTCCTTAATCAACCATAATTTATGACGTTAATTTCATGTCGATTTCATCCATGAAATGCACATTCCTCTCACTGCTCATTCCATTCCTCTTACATCTGAATGTATTGAAACCCTTGAATTACGAGAATCCCTACAATTGATCGAATCACAACTGTAACTAAGCACAGCATCATGGCTCAATTTGCTCCATAAAGTTTACACTACAATCAAAAGGCTAAAGCAATTACAAGATCACTCAGCAAATTGCTGTTCACATGATGTAGATTTCGGAGCAGGATTTCTTTCAATTACAGTCATTAGGAAACTCAAAATGTGTGTCATTGAGTTGTGTAGTCTTCTAGGCCCAGCATATGTTGTTGAGCAGCCTCGCGTGAATGATTTTCTGTGGTAGAGTAGTTCTGGTTGTGTATTTGTACTATGTCTTGTGACAAATGAAATCCACACTTCGGATGATCCCACATGGACCTGATTATTCCCCATGCATAATGCCGACACAGCTCAATACATCACGACTCATTACAAGCCTTCCACTCCCACAGATGATGCCCGAGCTTCATCAAAAGCCTGTATCACCTATTTACGGAAACTGATCAAGCATGGTCATATCCTGTATATAACTATATAATTACAATTTCTGTGTATATAGATGTGGTTGTCATGACAACACAACACTGGGATCCACAGCAATGAAATTATACCTTGGTCATCATGAATTTTATCTCTCTGACAAATCCTGAGTGAGAATGGTTTAACATTGTTTTGTATGGTATTCTGGTTATATCATGGTGTGTCAGCTTGATGAAAGCCCAGAGTGATGCAGGTCACAGCTGGTTACAACTTTGGTGAAATCCACAAGCATGCTTATGATATTGACAAGGTAACATAGAGACAAGTAAAGCCTCCAGAGATGTAGGTCTCCGACATTGACCACCTCTGGTGAAATCCACAAGTATGTATATGGTGTTTTACGCCACTTTTAGCAATATTCCAGCAATATCACTGTGGGGGACACCAGAAATGGGCTTCACACATTGTACCCATGTGGGGAATCGAATCTGGATCTTTGGCATGATGAGTGAATGCTTAACCCCTGCCCCACCATCCCTGTAGGTCTCAAACATTAACCACCTCTAGTGAAACCCACCAGAAAGGGTATGATACTGATAAACCTACAAATGTAATTGGACTGACTGACTGAGTTTGGTTTTACGTCGCTTTTAGCAATATTCCAGCAATATCATGGTGGGGGACACCAGAAATTGGCTACACTCATTGTACACATGTGGGGATTCGAACCCGGGTCTTCGGCGTGACGAGCCAACGCTTTAACCACTGGACTACCCCACCGCCCCCTCAAATGTAATTGGAGCAAACCAGGGCGCTGTTGCACAAAGCGATCTTAGCGCTAAGGTGATTAACTCCCATACCTTAACATAGACTTAAGGCAGTCTTAGCACTAAGGTTGTTTTGTACAACACCACCCAGGATTCGAACCCATTACCACAGGATTCTGCTTTGCCCAAGGGATGCAACTCTGCACAGTAAACCTGGTCTCCTTAGTCGACCTGTCAATCATGCCTCTGTGAATAATTATTGAGCTTGTTTCCTAATCAACATCAAAGAGGACATTGTTTGTTAAAGTTTGACATGGGAAATCAAGCTTTACATTTTTAGACATTGCTAATTTTTTATTTGTCATTTTGAATTATTTCTGTTGGAAGTAGTTAAGTCTTGTACAAACACAGCTATTGATTTGTAAAGCACCTGTCATGGAGTGATGGAAGTGACTGACAGCAGGTCCATTTCACATGTGTTGAAGACTAACATGCTTTGATGTTGGTATTTACACTTTCAATATTAATTAACTTCATTACCTTGAATGAATTAAAACAAATCAACTTCTTAAGACTGTCCTATTTAAAACTCCATATGTATTAGGACAAATTATATCCTCAATTTCATGCACAATAAACAAATGCCATTCTAATGTTGACTGATTGATCAGACTGAGCCAATGTCATGCCATGACCGTGACATGAGAAAAAATCTGTCGGATCCATTTACATGACGTCATGACATGACCATAACAGAAGACACTCTCTGTTGGTCCAGTATACATGACAACACTGAGTACACTGTCACAAACCAAATCCATGATGCTGCACTGAACGTAACAGAACATGTTGTTATGGAGGATAAGATTACCGAGATGACATCACAAACAATTCCATATCAATCCGATGAGTATGTCATTTCTGATGATGTTACTGAGGATGGCATCACTTAAAATGATGCTACTGAGCTTGATGTGACTGAGATGATGTTATGGAGTATGACATCACTGAAAATGATGTTATGGAGTATGACATCACTGAAAATGATGTTATGGAGTATGACATCACTGAAAATGATGCTACTGAGTATGACATCACTGAAAATGATGTTACTGAGTATGACATCACTGAAAATGATGTTATTGAGTATGACATCACTGAAAATGATGTTACTGGATTGACATCACTGAAAATCACCGAAAATGATGTTACTGAGTATGACATCACTGAAAATGATGTTATTGAGTATGACATCACTGAAAATGATGTTACTGAGTATGACATCACTGAAAATGATGTTACTGAGTATGACATCACTGAAAATGATGTTATTGAGTATGACATCACTGAAAATGATGTTACTGAGTATGACATCACTGAAAATGATGTGACTGAGAATGACATCACTGAAAATGATGTTACTGAGTATGACATCACTGAAAATGATGCTACTGAGTATGACATCACTGAAAATGATGTTACTGAGTATGACATCACTGAAAATGATGCTGATGACATACTGAAAATGATATGACATCATCACTGAAAATGATGATGCTACTGAGTATGACATCACTGAAAATGATGTTATGACTATGACATCACTGAAAATGATGCTACTGAGTATGACATCACTGAAAATGATGTTATTGAGTATGACATCACTGAAAATGATATTATGACATCACTGAAAATGATGTTATTGAGTATGACATCACTGAAAATGATGTTATTGAGTATGACATCACTGACATCACTGAAAATGATGTTACTGAAAATGAAAAAATGATGTTATTGAGTATGACATCACTGAAAATGATGTTACTGAGTATGACATCACTGAAAATGATGTTATGAGTATGACATCACTGAAAATGATGTTATTGAGTATGACATCACTGAAAATGATGTTATTGAGTATGACATCACTGAAAATGATGTTACTGAGTATGACATCACTGAAAATGATGTTACTGAGAATGACATCACTGAAAATGATGCTACTGAGTATGACATCACTGAAAATGATGTACATGGAGTCATCACTGTATGATGCTACTGAGTATGACATCACTGGAACATGATGTCAGGACAACATGGAGTCCTTTGATGGGGTCCCTGGACACTTAAATATTATTATTATTAATACTGTTATTGTATTGTGTATCATGATCATCACATTGTTACAGCAATTAAATTGCAAATAATACCATAACTCAGCTAGCAAACTCAGTGAATAACTTATTGTCACTTGACTGAAATTTTTACAAAAAGTACTTGGACTATATCTGAGGCCCTGTGGACGCTCTAATATTGTCACTTGAATTTTGTTACTATATCTGAGGGCCCTGTGCGTCCATTGTCAAGTTTTATGTGTATAGGACGCACTGTGGATCATATGACAGACAATTCCAACACTGCAGACAACAACGAGAAGATGTTTATACAACCAATCCTGAATCCTGTAAAAAGGTCAATTCCATCTGAAATAAGACTGACATGTACATCAATTCCCAAGGAAATCCTTATCAACAACACACAAGACCAACAAATACATCTGATGTCTAATTTTTAATATAACCTTTTCCTAATTCGGTTGGCTATATGTGATGAACAGATCCCCACCAAACAACCCCAGGGCTCACTAATTCTGTTGTTCTTGCTAAAGCTATGATCGTAATACAACCCTTGACATTATTTAAAAATATTTCAATCAGAAAATAATAGTAATGATGCCTTCAGGAGACTTTCTGAACTTTCTCCAAGATCTCTTGTATCAACATGACAATAAACATTCGCTTACACAGGCAGTTTTTTGTTTCAAATGGCAAAAAGCCTTTTTTCCATCCATATGATTTTTTTGCAGGACTTTCAATATGTTCTTTACCAATGACTGTGTTAACTTCTAGACTGCTGTAGGTGACATTGTGAAGCTGTATGGCCTGGCTAAGTAGCGAGTGGTTGACATTTGCTGCTGATCAAATCTCCAGAGAGCGTTTCATGCACACTGGCACATATATCAGACAGATGAGTGACGTTCCACTATTCTCGTACATTTCATCTACTCTGGAGAGTGGGCAGAAGAGTTAGATGTTTCCCTGGTGAATGTCTGGTATATTGCAAACGTACATGAAATAAGTTTCAAAGCCATGACAATGCACATGCATACTATGTGAGCCCAGTTTATGTGATTGGGGGGAAAATTTACATCTCTTTGGATGGAAATGTTCCAATAATTAGTATTACACAATTTGCTTTGGTGCACTCTTGAAGCAATTGTCTGTAGTGATTGGAATTCAGGGATAATTATCTGTAACTGAAGATGGTGAGGGTGTCGGTATAGCAACAGCTTAGTGAGTTGGGTTTTGTGATACTTTCAACAATTTTAAGCAATACCATGGTGAAGGACATCAGTGAGATTGGCTTCATACATTGTACTCGCCAATAGGTTATGATGCTGACAAACCTACAAATGTAGTTGGAGCAAACCAGGATTCGAACCCATTACCATAGGATTCTGAACAAACGCATTAACCATCTGGCTACCTCACCATCTACCCAGAACCCATTTAATGATAGAAATATAAAACTAAAAAACAAAACAACTTATTTTGTTTTTTGAGACTGTTGCACATAGGGAATATATATGCTCAGTAATAGATACAGAATTTCATATTTGTATTAGCTGTGGATGGAATAAATTCTGGAGTAATGTCATTTATTCGCTCCCACTAACATGACACACAGCCTTATTCACATCTTCCTCGAAATCTGTTAGATGGTTGTTGATGTCTTTTAAGAAGATTTATCTAATGATGTGTTTGTAAATACGTTTTCCATCAGTTTCATGTGATGTTTTGCTCATTTGACTGACAGTAAGTTTCTTATAATTTTACTTGAGAGAGCCAGTTTGCATAGAGTCACATCTCGAGAGTGCCATTTGTATAGTCACATTCTCATGAGTGCCAATTTGAATAGTCAAATGTTTGAGAGTGACAGTTTGTAGAGGGAGACAAATGACATGACGACATTTTCACGATTTTTCTTGACATGACATTCTCAATACCATGAAGAAATCTTCCAACAAAAATCATAGGACATTTTGTATGGCGATCATTCAATGTCCAAGAAATTGACTGGAATTGGTAAAATGAAATTCCTTCGCAGATGCTCCAGCATCACACTGCAGCCTTCCTGCCTCCGTATCTCTGGACCAAAGCTCCTACAAGGCTTCACAATGGAAGAGAGATGTTGATATTGGTCCTCGGTACAAGCATCTTGTCATATTTCTCTTGATACAGAAATCAATCAGTAGAATGACCTTTCATGTCAGTTTGTGAAATGTACACACATGATATCAGTATCCAATATGACGGAAATGAACATGACAGGGAAAATAGTCATCTTTGACAACGAATCTCACAAACGACCTTTACATTTCTACAGGTAATGATGTCCATCGTTCTTCATGAGATGATCGGTCAGTCGGTGAATGGTCAAATGATCTGCAGGGTTGGTCATTAAGAAAGCCATAGTGGACATTTCTATCTGTGGCTTCTCAGCCATTGCTGGTTGAAATGAGATCATCTAGCGCCTGTCTGTAACAGTTTCAGTCATACATATATGGTCATGAAGCTACAGACTCGGCGCCAAGGGACATCTTTATTCTGTGTTGCCAAGGGTGACATTAAAGCTGGTTGTAATGGTGTGTTTCAATCAACAACACCACAACAATCTGGCACAGCCTGGCCAAGTAAAAGTCTAAATATGAGTAGCATGTTCTGAACCTTTAGACCGCCTACGTGGTGTAGTGGTTAGAGCGTCCGCCGGAGATCGGAAGGTCGCGGGTTTGATCCCCGACCGCGCCATACCAAAAGATGTTAAAATATGGTACTTGTTGGTCCCTGCCTGCCACAAGGACTGGTCGGCTCGGAATCAGTATAATGTGTCTGAGTGGGGTATTCATGCTTCACTGCGGCATGGTATCTCAGTGGGCTAGCACTATAAATCCAGCTTAAGTCTGGGCTAGTACAAGCAGCCTCACATACACATACACGTGCAAGCAAGTCGTCATATGAGCAAATATTCTCAAGTACGACGTTAAATCCAATTTCACCTCACCTCACCTCACCTCTGAACCTTTAACTGCTTGATGTTGTTTAATGCCACACTTAGCAGTTTTCCAGTTATATGATGGTGGTCTGCAAATCACAGCATCTGAACCACACAATCTAGTGATTGACATTATGAGCATCGATCTACTCAAACTGGATACAATGCGTCACCCAAGTCAGACCAACCAATTCCTGTTTGGTTGCTGAGGACCAATTCTAATCCAGTTCTTCATGTAACACATGTTATATTTGGGATTACATTAAGTAAAGTATAGACTCTAGTACTTTGGGTTAAGTCCTATCAGGGTTTCAAACCCACACTCTCAGAGTCTGGCACCTAATTGCCAGCAATTGTTTACTAAGAAAGTGTAATCCCAAATATACCAACTGACCGACTGACTGAGTTTGGTTTTACGCAGCTTTGAGCAATATTCCAGCAATATCACGGCGGGGAACACCAGAAATGGGCTTCACTCATTGTACCCATGTGGGGATTCAGAATCTGTCTTTAATCGCTTTAACCACTAGACTACCCCACCGCCCTAATATACCAACAGTTATATTTGACCACTTTCTAAATGGCATTGTGTATTCATCCAGATCTGCATGGGGCTCATATCGGTCTGCACCTTAACTGCTTGGTTCATTGATGACAGTTGATAAATGTATATAAAATGGACACAAGTTAACGTGTAAGGCAGCCAGACATGTAAACATGAGCGACATAATATGGACAAAAATATTATTTTCCTTTTCGGGTTACATTAAAGATTGGAACCTTACAGAAAAGCTGGAATTCCCAAATTAACAAATTAATAAATAGCCTAAATATGTCACAATGGAAGTCTGTTTGTTTACATGAACCAAAGAGAACCTAGAGCCTACATAATTCCATATCGTTACATATAACCATTTCTTAAACATACAAGGGAGTAGCCTATGCTTTGGTTACAAGGACAACAAACAAGCTTGTACTGAGGCGGTACATGATAATGTGCTCTGACACTTAACGGACTTCAGTCTGGTGTCCATGGATAGCATGTCCTTTGTCGAAAATGTTGAAAATACATTCATGTTATTTTCCTGTTGTTCTTGGACAGAAAACACGTTGGTAGTTTATTAAAACTTCATGCTTGGAGTGAGTGAGTGAGTGAGTGAGTGAGTGAGTGAAAACATGTTGGTGGTTTATTAAAACTTCATGCTTGGAGTGAGTGAGTGAGTGAAAACATGTTGGTAGTCTATTAAAACTTCATGCTTGTTGGAGTGAATGAGTGAGTGATTGAGTGAGTGAGTAAATAGGGTCTAAATAGGGTCTAAATAGGGTCATATCACAATATGTCAGTTTGATATGCAAAGGAAATGCCGAAGTGGCGCTGGTCTCAGATGTTTTCCTCTCCGGTACAACCAATGATGCCCCCTCAGCTAATAAACAGTCACATTCTTGAGAATGTCAGTTTGAATACAGTCACACTGAGTTATTCTATTACGAATCAACATTTTCTTAAAATAGATATGTGACAATAAAAAATTATCTTGAAAAAATAAATCAGTCTTTCATAAAGTACATTTACTCTGAAACAATTTGGCTCAAAGCTGTTTGATCGTGTTACAACATTTAAGGCCTCAGTATAGCTTTCAAGACACTTTATGTCTGACATGTGGAGCACATTGCAGATTGGCTGGATAGATTACAAACATGATGTATGATGCAGTTCCCTATTTTGACATGTACCGTATTTTCTAAATTATATTCAGGTAAACTAGTTGGTTTGTGATTTAACACTGTACTCAGCAATATGGCGGCGGTCTGTAAATGATCGAGTCTTGGCCAGACAATCAAGTGACCAACATCATGAGCATTGATCTACGCAATTGGGATACGATGACATGTGTTAACCCACCAGCGAGCCTGACCACCCAATCACATGAGTGTCTGTGACAAGTGTCACCCGTGGGTAGGATCTGCTCACTGTTTAAGCGAACATCTGCTATCATTAGTATTTGATTTTTCATAAACACATGCTTATGACAAAGCAACAGTTGCTGTGAGACAAGATTTCTTGTAAGGGAACGGCTTTGTCATTGTTATTATAAATAGTGAGTGAGTGAGTTTGGCTTTATGCCGCTTTTAGCAATATTCCAACAATATAATGGTAGGGGACACCAGAAATGGGCTTCACACATTGTACCCATGTGGAGAATCGAACCTGGGTCTTCAGCTGACAAGTGAATGCTTTAACCACTAGGCTACCTCACCGCCCCTATTATAAATAGGATACAATATATTGCATGCAAAGAATAACCATATATATCATATTGTGATCATATTTTGATCAAAGTATATGACTTCATTGTATATCATGTAAGTGTGAGTTCCCATCTAGTTCTTCCAGACATATAGATATTGACAAGAAAAAGCTAGGACCTTGTACACACACATATATACAGATCGAACAGGTAACACATACTTCTAATCCTACAGACACAATCTGCGGTCAGTCTGCGAGACACATATCATGTACATTCCGCATATCCGATCAAAGGATACGAGACTACAATTAAGTTTATTTTGGGACAAAAGTACACCCCTTTAATTAAAATGGCTAGACTAGTTCCAAAGTCCTTTAATAGCCATATTGACATTATACGTACAGTTTACAAAGATATACCTCCTTGTGTACTCAAGCTATTACTGGAATCATAGAGGCTATACTTAGTGGTCAGCGGGGCACAGGTTGTGGTCAGTTATTGACCAAACTCTCTGCCTATGCTACTACCTAGCCATTACCGCTCATTGTCAGAGGAAAGTAATTACCTCCCTTTGTTGCAGCAGCTTCAGTCAAAGGACTGAAATGCCAACTATTGGCTTGTTGTTTTGATAGCTTGTCTTTGTTGTAATAATGAAAAGAGTGATTTGAAATGTGCATCTTTCACATGCTTCATATCCCTTTTCGATGGAATTGTGTCTCCCTTGTTCATCCATTATGGCCGCTGTTCATCTTGTGTAATAAAAGGATATGCCATGGTAGTTAACAGATTACGGCAATAAAATCTTCTCATCTCATTGAGTGACAATTAGTCATAATTTAGCTGACATCCAAGAAATCTATGGCCAAAACCATTGATTGATTTCATCTTCATAACATCCAGGAACCAATCCATAATAATATTGTCTCTGTCTCTTCAGACAGAGCTTCTGATCCAAGAAGTGTTATTTTAGCAAACAACAATCAGTAAGGATTTATCATTTATGATCTATTTTAAAAAGTCCTACATTATGTCTGTTCAGCGTCTATTTCATTGTTCCATGCATCAAATCTTCATACCACCATCTGGTACACACAGCATGATCAATTTCAAATTAATTTCAAATTTGACTAGTCCATTGAAGGCGAGATACAATCTTGGATTCCTGCTTCAGTTGAATGACTTGACTAACTGGTGGTGTTTGTAGATAAGACTGGAGATAAGACTGTTTAGTGTTCAGGATGCTAGCATCATCAGTTCTGCCTGGGCTGGCTGGCACCTGTTGCTGATGTTGCCTAACCAGATGGACACGCTGACTGTGGACCAGATGGACACGGACTGTGGACCAGATGGACACGCTTGACTGTGACTGACCAGATGGACACGCTGACTGTGGACCAGATGGACTTGCTGACTGTGGACCAGATGGACTTGTTGACTGTAGACCAGATGGACACGCTGACTGTAGACCAGATGGACACGCTGACTGTGGACCAGATGGACTTGTTGACTGTAGACCAGATGGACTTGTTGACTGTAGACCAGATGGACACGCTGACTGTAGACCAGATGACTGACTGTGGACCAGATGGACACGCTGACTGTGGACCAGATGGACATGGCTGACTGTGGACCAGATGGACCATGTTGTACAGATGGACAGACTGTGGACAGATGGACCAGCTGACTGTGGACCAGATGGACATGTTGACTGTAGACCAGATGGACATGTTGTAGACCAGGCTGGACAAGCTGACTGTGGACCAGATGGACATGTTGACTGTAGACCAGATGGACATGTTGACTGTAGACCAGATGGACATGTTGACTGTAGACCAGATGGACATGTTGACTGTAGACCAGATGGCCATGTTGACTGTAGACCAGATGGACATATTGACTGTAGACCAGATGGACATGTTGACTGTAGATCAGATGGCCATGTTGACTGTAGACCAGATGGACATGCTGACTGTGGATGTGATGGACACGCTGAATCTCAACTAGATGGAGACATGGAGTCCACACTAGATGGACACACACTGACCAGATGGATCAGATGGATCCACATTGACTCTAGACTAGTAGGCGTACAGGCTGTTACAGCCGGAAAGGGGATGCATGTAGGCTGCTAGAGTTAGGAAGGGGATGTGTATATCCTGCTAGAGTTACGAAGGGGATTCAATTAGCTGCTAGATTTGGGAAGGGGATGTGTATATCCTGCTAGAGTTAGGAAGGGGATTCAGTTGGCTGCTGTAGCTGGGAAGGGGATGTGTATATCCTGTTAGATAAGTCTAGATGTCCTCTCACAGCCCCTGAACCACATTATTTCCCTACTGCCTAGTCCTTCCTGCAATGCTAAAGCCCTAAACGAAGCTCCCATGTATTTAAATCTCCTTTTAAATTCAAATGGGATAATTTATTACAGTCAAAATTCTATATATTCAGAGACTAAGCGTTAGTCTATAGCAGCACATGCTTACTGATCTTTCAGACTTGATGTCGTCACCATATGGCTAGAATATGCCGACGTGATGTAAAACCCAACTTATCTTACCATCTTTTGTTGTCATCAGCCTTGATGTCACTGATCCATTCCTATGTTTTCACTTCTACTTTTACCATGACACCAAGTGGATGGTGTTTTGTGGGCGGTCAGCTCTTATGGCTCTCTGCCATTAACTACAGATATTTATATTTTATTGAAAAGAAATATATAGGGACACAATTTAATAAACATTTTCTTTCCGTTCTGACTCTGATGATTCATCAACACAAAGCCCATCCTATTACATTTTCTTAATTCCGTTTTACTTTAAAAAATTCAAAGAAATCCCACAGAATGTCTTTACTTCTGAAATTCTGTTTCCTTTCAATTTTAATGCAACTTTTAATCAGTCCTTTAAGGTATCCATTAGATTTTTAAATCAGTTTCATTAGGCTGGCCATATAAGGCAAAAACAATGTCAATTTCACTTCAAAATGAAATGATGTAATGCAAGGAATATTAAATGGTAAAAACTTCATCAACTTGAAATGTACATGGGAAACACATGTAACATCTCAGACAATATTACAAATTGAATGGCAACATCGGGCATCAATTGTCAAACCATCTTGCTTGTTATTAGTCTCATTCCTCCTTGAGATATTGCTCTTGCTCATGCAATATTCTAATAAATCTAAAAATAGACCCATGTTCCAACACATATGAGCGGCAAAAGGAATCAATAAAAGAAAGCTGGACAATTATCGTACTAAGAAAGTTAGGTTAACCAGCTTCATTTGGAAACGGACTGATTAAATATACTTTGAAGCTTTGATTACAAAAATATATGCCAAAACATTGATTATCTATAAAAATATTGTCTACACCTTGAAAAGACATCAAAGTTTAAGAGAAAGGATGCAATTATGTTGGCAAATTGGTTTTATTTACTTTCATTAAGATCAAAGAGAACTCATGATATGAAACGCACAAGAAAGATTTGGCTAATGACTGACGTTGATGCCAGAGATGTCTGAAGAATGCCAGATTCAGCTTATACAGGGAGGGGTCCTCACATACACAGTAGAAAAAAACCTGTGTCTAATCACAGGGGATGCTGCCATGTCATCAATATGTTGAAATAGATCTGCGATTGTGATGTACATTTCTCGGTGTTGATAGATCAGGCTCGGGTTATGACGGTGTGAGTTATACTGATATGAGGCAAGTGGGTTATGATATAGGCAAGTAAATGTTATACATTGTGGTAATATCACAGGGGCAACAGTGAAATAGGCTTCATACATTTTACACATACATCTCACAGTCCTTGAAGCACATATTTTCCCAACAACCTAGCCCTTTATGCAATGCTAGAGCACTAAATAAACCAAGTCTATATTTCCTCTGCTCCCTGGGCTCATTTCAATGAAGAGTGAGTGAGTGAGTGAGTTTGGTTTTACGCCGCTTTTAGCAATATTCCAGCAACATCACGGCGGGGGACTTCAATTAAGAGGGAATTTTTTGTTTTTATCAAAATTATATATATTAAGAGAATAAGAGATAGTTTAATTGTACCCATGTGGGGTATCAACCTTGGGCACTCAAAGTGACAAACGGCCCGCTTTCACTACAGGGCTACAAAATTGAAATTGAAATTAAAAGTACTCAATTTCAAACTTTGTGTTGTCTTCATCTTTTAGTGCACTCATTACAGCTATAACATAGCATGTGTAAATGTTTAAATTTGGACTAGATAGTTCAGTGATTGATATAATAAACAACGATCCATGATGTCAGCATCTGCTATCAATCTTATCACTGAGCCTGGCAAACAGATTCATTGGGTTGATTCTTACAACCTGCATAGATTGTCAGGGACCAGTGCGACCATGGAACCACTGTGGGCTCTCACTTGGGATATCAGTGGGATACTGGGGATACACTACAGGTACCTACAGGGAGATTAAGTATTACTACGGATAACAAAGAAGTTTTGCTAATAAGATCTTTGCATTTACTAAGAAAGTGTAATCCCAAATATAACATATGTTAAATAATGAAGGATATATTTCTGAGCAAATGTGACAATGTCAGAGATATATCCTTGAGTCAATGTCACGGTATAAGAGATATATGTTCAAGTCAATATGACAAAATTACATATATATCCTTGGGTCAACATCACATGTCACAGATATATCCTTGAATCAATGTCACAATATAATAGATATATGCTTAAGTCAGTGTCGCAATATCATAGATATATCCTTGGGTCAAACAGATATATGCTCAAGTTAATGTCACAATATTACAAATATAACAGTGAGTCAAATTGGCACAATGATATAGATATACTCATGGAAACAAATAAGGGAACACATGAAACTACATGTGTTCCTTTATTCTTTTCCAGGTTTCGTCACAAGCTTTGTATTGCACTGTGGGCAAAATTCTGGAAATAAATAAAAGAACACTTGTACTTCATGTGTTCCAGCCCGTTACTCATATCATGAGTATTTTATCCTTGGGTCAATGTTGGAAACTGATACGATTATCATGATAATTAGCCAAGTGTTAACTTTGCTTAAGATATGACACAACATCATGGGTATGACTCAAAACATACTGAAGATAGCGGAAACTATCCCAGATATGACTCAAGATACCAATTATGTGCCTCAATATTCTAAAAGTGAGATGTCGCAATACTTCTTAACACATCCTATTAGCAGTTATCCCGAGAACAAATTTCCTTAATGATTAGACACTAACCATACCCCTTGGCCAATAAAGCCCTAACTAGGGATCAATGTCTCTTCAGCCGTTAGGTAGAAACTCCCGAGGGAGCAATCAAGGGGCCAGCTAAGTCCTCTCAGTAGACTTAAGACTTTAATGCTCCATGTGGAAGCCACATTGGACACTAGAACTAATGCACATATGAATGTACATGGCATTAAAGGTATCACGCCTCGTTGATTGCCAATGGGTCACCTCTGATGCATGTGGACATCATAAATTGTTTATTTCAGGATGATTAATTATTAAAACAGCTTTGTGCATGTGTGCCAGTTTACACATAGCAATATTTATGTTTGGACTAAGTGTGACCAATTGACCCTTAGTGACCTGGAATGACTGACAGATTTGGCCGTAACAACGTCTTTCATCTGACCTAGTCGAGGAGAAGAGTCTCTCTGAAGAAATCAGCTGATTTGTCAAACCTTAATACATTCTGACCACATCAAAGAATTTATACTTTTGATCTAAAATTCAATGAAAAACGCTAAAGAGCCACACTCGAAAAACCATCAACATAATTACATGTTTTATGTTGCCGGCGACTTTGAAAATTTGGTTTGATTTTTGTAATTATTGACAATTTTGGACGGTGTGAATGAAAAATACTGTAATTACAAATCCTGAGAACTAAAGCTATGCCTTTGGGTGTTCTTTCAGCGCAAGAAGTCAGCGTAGAACTGACAACCTCGACTTGCATAACTTCCGATTTCAGGTGTTACTATTGATCTTGATCTATCACTGATCGTTTTGTTATTGTTTGCTTCTTAAGATGTCCATTTTAACATGTCTTCAAAAGAATAAAATAGTTCAAAAGACATGATTCTTACAGACAAAGCTACTTGATACCAAGATGAATCAAAAACGTTTTTGCATGGAATCCTGTAAGTAATATTCATTGGTAGTTTAATATTCACACATAGCAGTATTGATGTATCTTTTTGGTTTCAGTTCACCTGATGAAAGGGCAAGGAATGGCCTAGAAGCGTTGTGATATACAATAAAGAAGAAGCTGTCATCCATAATATTTGTGTTTCACTTGAATACCAACCTCTAAATGCCTCTTAGGAACCTCACCAGTATTATAGCTGAATAATGGTGCTCTGGAAATAGTCTAGTCAGAACAAGTGAGTGAGTGAGTGGGTTTACTTCAATGCCGCTTTTAGCAATATTCCAATATCATAGCGGGGGACACCTGAAATGGGCTTCACACATTGTACCCATTGTGGGGAATCGAACCCGGGTCTTTGGCGTGACGAGTGACTGCTTTAACCACTTGGCTACCCCACCGCTTCTTGTCAGAACAGGATGATATGGTGACTGATATTATGAGCATTGATCTATGCAAATGAGATACAATGACATGCATCGACCCAGTGACCACCTGAACCCTTATGCACCACTTATGATGTGTATGGCTCTTGAATGTTTGATCTTAACTTGATTTTATACCAATTCCTGCAGATTCCTGCAAATTCCTGTAATACTACCTCAATACCTGTATCATATCATATGTCAGAACATTCCTAAAGTAATATTTTGCAGCTGTTGAGGAAATTTGATAAGTAAAATGTACATTCAATTTAAGACATTTCATCATGTATATCAAACTACTTATTTGGTCTTTCTGTTTCTTACAATTCATGATAAATATTTCACGCAACAGTTATGCAACAGGGAATATATTTAATCTTTGAAGGGCATTTAGAAGTGGAATGCATAAGAAAAGCAAGATTGATGAAGGAGCAAGCATACTCTCTGAAACGTCGTGTTATTCACAATACTGAAGTTCACACCCATAAATCTTGCTTTTCTTATGCAATATATTTAATATATGACTTGAATGTATTACAGAATTATGCTTAGTCTCTGAAAATATATAATGTTGGTAGAAGCAAAAGACTTCTTTAAATTCAAAAGGAGACGCAGTGAGGTGAGGTTTCAGAGCCTGTGGAAAATCTAGACTTGCTTCATTTACAGCTTTGACATGACAAAAACGGCCTGGTGGAAAGGAAAATGAGGGACCGTTCATAATTTATGGCTGGGGGGGTTGATGATGATTTTCATGGAGAAGCATGTACAATGTGAATGACCCCCCTAAAATTCATGTACAAAAATAAGTGCCCCCCCTGCTTGTCATGTTTAAAATCAATGACCCCCCTCCCCTTCCCATAATTTCTAAGCATAATTCTAAACATATTTTTATGTAAAAATTGCTGAACCCCCTAGTAAGTGTGTACAAAATTGCTGACCCCCTAGCTCCCCAGAACAAAATGGGTGCCCCCCCACCTCTTAAAATCATCATCACCCCCCTAGCCATAAATTATGAACGTCCCTAACATGGTTGGGGGACTGTGACAGACTGTTCAGAATTAGAGCCATTTTTAACTTTGTGTCATCGTGACAGAGATCGTGGGTCGAAGCAAAGCAGTGGTTGGTCTGGAACTGACCATTTGTTTGGGACACACATGCTTCTTGTTTTCCATACTCAGGACTCCATGCTACCCAGCTGATCGATGATCAGAGACTTTGTCTGACATGAACTCCTATAGATGAGATAGCATGGCTGCCTTCAGAGGTATTACCATAGATGTCTCAAACATTTCATGTTAGAACGCAATAAGGACCGTCTAAAAAGATAAAACAAATTTTATAGCTTATCTTAAAAGTGAGAGAACTATATAGTTTCCAAATTGCATACGCAACCAAACATATTGACTTTCGAAGAACACGTTTTATGGATAGACAACTTCTTCACTGCAATAGATGCGAAATTTCGGTGTAGATACTAACACTGTTATCAAGCAGTTTGATAACGTTGCATCTATTGCACTAAAAAAGTTGTCTATTCATAAAACGTGTTCCTCTTCATCATACCAGCTTCTATATGCCACTTAAAGAAGATAATAACTTCCTCCAGAAACGTGAGTGTATACTATTTTATGCCACAGTCGGCAAAAAGTCCAGGTCTATCACCACAACCTATATATAATTGAATCTTAGCCCAGCAATTCAGAGACTGACAGCATGATAGGACACCATGGCAACCAACAGGACACCATGGCAACCAACCAGAGGCGTGTTCAGAACCGCGAGTGCCCGCGAACGCTAGCGAACGCTCGATCCTGAACGCCTGTGCCCGTTCGAAGCCAGCGCCACAAGCGCCACGCGAACCATTCTCACAGCTGCCTCGCCAAGTGAACCAAGATGGCGATCATGTTTAATGTCATTCGTCACCACTCGCCCCTTTCCGTAACCTCAAAAAAGAAGGCATGGAGGATATTTTGTTACTGTTGTCAAATAACATGTATATTTCATCGAGTGGTCTGACAAAGTTGATATGTTCATGAGTGGCGTAACCATTGACAACATTAACAAAATATTCAATTATTATATTTTGATCATTGTTTATAAATGATCGAGACATCGATTCCGTAGTTCGCGTTTCGTAGTTCCAGGCAAAAGTGATATTCTACTCAATGAAAATGAAAATACCATTTTTCTTTTCACCAATATTAACAGTATTTCACCCTTAAGAATATAATAAAAGAAGCTATTCGGCTTGTCCCGGAACCACACGAGTTGGTCACGAATGGTTTATTGTAACCAAGCGCTCGCGTCTGTTCAGGGCCGATGCGAGCGCTCTCGGTTCTGAACACGCCTCAGGTCACATACTATAAGCATTACCATTGCACTAGACTATTAAAATTTTGGTTTACAAATTCCTGGACTCCAAAACAACTCCACCAAGGAAAGCATGATAAATCTGAAAAGCAGGTTTTTCTTTATTCTGCCAATTACGTGTAAGTAAAATTATGCAAGAAATCTCTTTCAATGCAGCTCTCATTATAAATAAACAAAATACAAAAATAAATCCTGTTCAATATTCTAAAAAGCTTCAAAACACAGCATATGATGGCGAAATATCACAACAGGTCAATGTCCGTGAGTGACCTTAATTCTTTCCCCGCCCCCACTTTTTTCTACTTTATATTTTTAGGAAATTAAAAAATATAATATAATTGTTTGACCAAAAAATCTGTATCCCAGTCTGACATTAACTGGGCATCACAACACACATTGGATGCTGATGAATTATTTTTGGAATCCCCTCTAGGTCAACATTTTAATATAAAGCCACCTTGTTAATAATAAACAATAAAATTGTCACATCTGACATTAAGTCCAGCATAACTAACCATATTCACAACCTCCCCTGGAAGCTATTTCCATGCTGAGAGATATATATCAACCTTTTGAAATTGATTTCTAAAAATATATTTGCAGCTTATAGGAGTCCATCAAACATCTCATCTGTCTCATCCATTCTCTTGTGATACAAGAAATGCCCCAGACTCTGAAAAAAACCCTCAGTGTTAAGGTCCTTTGAATGACCTTGACCCTAAGTGAAGTCCAGCTTTTGGAACAATCACATTCATCCTACCAGCTACGTATTCTCTGCTTGTGGGCATATCTGACTCTGCCAAAACTTTTTGCCAATATTAGCCAAATCATCTCAGCATCCAGACCACCCCACTTCATGTCCAAATGACCGTTAGAAGCATAAAGCGCTAATGATCGCTTCCTACCATCGGATTTTCTGAGATTTTCTCCAGAATCCTCACATGAGGCCTCAGCAGTAGATTCCGCATCTTGGTTACCATGGTAACAGATTAAAATATACATCACTGCAATTCCTTTAGGTGCTTTCACAAAGACGTCAGTTGTTATTTCGACACCTGAGTCTTGGAAAATACTGCTTCGAGACGTACCTTTAGGATTTTTTTTAGTGGAAATCGCCACTGAAATTAATTCAGCAGCTAATTGAAGCCCTAAGGGTAAAAGGGTGTCCTTAGGGGACTATCTGTCACCATTAAATTGATGGCTTTTACACTGATATATTAGATTGTTTTCCACAGGGGCTTGAATCACAGCTTGTGACTTCTTGAAGGAAAGGTGTTGATGAGATATAAACGAACAAAAGTGTGGATTTCCCTATAAGGAGTGGTAGGGAAAGATCACAGACATTAGCAAAAGAGATGTCATTTGTCATCAGCAGCTTTTGTTAAAGATGAAGCACATGCCAAACGATGAGTACAAGTGAAATTGATTAACTGTGAGATCACTAAGGCAATGTTGTGGTATGCGCTTATGAAATTGACGTGTGTACATTTCTACATTACCGGCCATTTGAAATGATGATAAAGTAGGGACCTTGCTTGTTTTTATTGCCATGAACTGCTATAAAACGTTCCGTTCCTTCAGGAATTTGCATTCTCATGATAGCAACCAAGTTCCATTAATCAATAAAATTGTGACGTTAAATTTTAACATTAGGCTGCTATGTCAACACTATCTTTTGACATGACATCAATTATAACAGTTCATTGGTAGGGTGAATTTATCCTAATATACTACACAACTTTTGTTTGGGATGTTTCTTATTTATTTTTGGTTCAACTACTGACTATGTTATTATTACACATAACATGTATATGAGTATAAGTATGAAATATAAATCAATAAATTTTAATGATAATAATTTGAACATTTAATTTGTAAGTTAAGTTCACGATAATAATATACAGAAAAAATTGAAATTTCATATTTTGGTAAATCTAATTATATTATGTTATATATACACAATGAGGGCTGCAGATTCCAATATCAGGGCCCTGAATATGTTCATACATGCATTTGACATTCAGTGTCAAGTTGGCATCAGAACATTCTTTCACATATTCTCTCATAATAAATGAAGAAGTGCAACTGGAAGTTTTGACGAAAATGTGCACAAATTGACAATTGATACATGATTTAAATTTTTAATTGAATTTGCCACTGCAGCTGCAGTTGGAAGAACACTGAACAAAGAGATTCCATCACCGTCAGATGCGTTGTCTGGTAGGCGTCACAAAGCATGGATGTCGTTAATAGCAACACAAACATTCGTGAAATAAACAAGCTCGATGTCATGTGTCCACCTTCAATGATTAATGACACCGACTTGACTCAGTACTTGCATTCGTGACAATGAAAAGATGCAATTCATTCTTTCCCCCAGCATGAATTCTTTATGGAAACCCATTGATGTGACATTAGAGTTTGTGCTATGTACTTGAAATGTACAACTCTAGAGGAGGTGTTCTGTACATACCAAGATGTCAAAACCAGTGAATGTACGTCTCAAAGACATGTTCATTAGAGTTCTCATTCTTTGATGAAGCAAATGGTACGCTTCATCCAGTAATGATCTCCCTACTCTGAGAACAAGGCAATGGACACATGTACAGGTGTTCAGGGCTAGCAGCTCATCGTGACAGTGTTTAAAGGACATCGCAGTACTCTTCCCTATCACAGGGAACACTATTGGTGTGCCAGACCACTGCTCCACCAAATCTCTGACATTGGTGCTTATAGCATGGTGACTTAGGTTTTCTAGTAAAGTGCTGCATTTTTAGAACTTTAAATTTGTTTGTCTTTTCATGTGGTCAATTAACCATCTTGATTATTTTGTAACATATCTTTGCCCATGAAGTTTTACTTGCTAAAGTCATCTTTCTTTTTCTCTTAGTGAGTGGGGGCGGTGGGGTAGCCCAGTGGTTAAAGCGTTGGCTCGTCACGCCGAAGACCCGGGTTCGATTCCCCACATGGGCACAATGTGTTAAGCCCATTTCTGGTGTCCCCCGCCGTGATATTGCTGGAATATTGCTAAAAGCGGCGTAAAACTAAACTCAGTCAGTCAGTCAGTCTTAGTGAGTGAGTGAGTGAGTGAGTGGGTGGGTATTGAGTGAGTGAGTGAGTGAGTGGGTGAGTGAGAGGGTGAGTGAGTGAGTGAGGTGAGTGAGTGAGGAGGGAGTGAGTGAGGGTGAGTGGGTGAGTGAGTGAGTGAGAAGGTGAGTGGGTGAGTGAGTGTGTGTGTGAATGAGTGAGTGAGTGAGTGAGTGAGTAGTGAGTGAGTGAGTGAGGACATGAATTAGTGAGTGAGTGAGTGGGTAGTGAGTGAGTGAGTGAGTGAGGACATGAATTAGTGAGTGAGTGAGTGAGAGAGGACATGAATTAGTGAGTGAGTGAGGACATGAATTAGTGAGTTAGTGAGTGAGTGAGTGAGTGAGAGAGGACATGAATTAGTGAGTGAGTGAGTGAGAGAGGACATGAATTAGTGAGTGAGTGAGGACATGAATTAGTGAGTTAGTGAGTGAGTGAGTGAGTGAGGACATGAATTAGTGAGTGAGTGAGTGAGAGAGGACATGAATTAGTGAGTGAGTGAGGACATGAATTAGTGAGTTAGTGAGTGAGTGAGTGAGAGAGGACATGAATTAGTGAGTGAGTGAGTGAGTGAGTGAGTGAGTGAGTGAGAGAGGACATGAATTAGTGAGTGAGTGAGTGAGTGAGAGGGTGGGACAGTTGGTAGATATCCTCTACTAAACAACAAAGCATCCCAAGATCTGAACCCAGTCTATCCTGGCACAGCAGAGACTACTCAGCACAATCAAATGTTGCATTTAGTCTGTTTCAAATCTGAGCCACCATATTCAAGGTGTTATCAATTTCAAATATTCATATTTCACAAGATCATGGCATTTAAGTGGGATGTTCACTGATTTTATCGAAGAATTTCCTTGATGCATGCATTATTGCTAAAGAGCAGATGCAATAAATATGACTAAACAGGAACCTTTTTTCCTTTGTAGTAATATCAAATTTTCACACGATCATGTTTGCTATATTTCACTGAAAAAGAAGGCTGCCATTTGTGTCAACTGCGAATCCAAGACAAATCACTAGGTAGTGCATTTTGGAGAGTCAGGCAAAATTAGGCCTTTTTTCTGCATGTGTGGTCGCAATTTATCACAATCACGTCTTTGAAATTTGCAATGTACGACATGACTCAGACAGCAATGGCCGAGCTGTCGATTTCTCGTTATGCCTTGATCTATAGCAATCACAAAGTAAAAGACGTGGCATCATTACTAAAGCCTTAGATGGTAGGTCTTCGAGTCAAGGTAGCAATTTCAATTACTTACACATGACTGTTTCCAACGCAATGCACGACATACCAGAAATCGGCGTGCGCGGTGGATTACGACTGTGAAATATCTTCCACCGAGACAGAATAGAGACTGTCAAGCCTTGATGTAGCCCCATGATTACAGCAGTCTTTTATTACTTTCATGTTAATGTCGTTCAATTAAATAATACAGACTGGCTGACAGGTCTATCATTTGGAGGAAACTTAAGTTTGTCTGTTTGTTCTGAACGTCATGGAGTCAGGCTTTTGATTACACAAAAAGAGTACATAATGGTCTGAAATTTCGTATCTCCTTGCAATTTACATAGGCTACCCTGACCGAGACAGTTCCAAACGAAATGCACATCATGAATCGGACATTGTCTGGAAAAAGGCATTTAAATAATTCAAATTATTTATTTATAACATGATATTGCATTATTATTTCATTTTTTGTGCAATTTCAGCACAAAATATGTCTAAATGGATGTTTTATAGATGTTAGTGTGTTTATTATGAATGTGACATTCGTTCAACTCTGTTTCAAATTCTTAAATGTCTAGTAGGTGGTGGGGTTGCATAGTGCATGTTTGTCACCTTTAAGACCCTGCTTTGATTCCAAAAATTGATGCAACGAAAGATTAACCTGACAACATATTGCTGGATTATTGCTGTATGAATAAAACCCCACTCACTCACTCACTCAAAATGCCTTGCAAAAATCCATAAATAATGTTTTGCAAAGTATTGAAACTGACAACATATTCCTTTCACTTTTTGTGTAAGAATATGTCAATTCTAGTGCATAATATTCATTTTTGTCTGCATCCAAGCAGACTTGTTGACATTCACAACAATTTACTGTGAAATGATTCATAAAGTGTAATGTATTCCTAACTACATCTTACATATAATCAAGCTGTGGCTGTTATACTTTCCTCACAACTACTGCACATGTAAGTTATAGGACACTTTATACGTACACAATACTTTAAAGAAACTGAGGTGTGAGACATGACACGGTATCAAGTTGTCGTCTATTTCACACTGATTGTTGTACATTTCTTCCAGAACCATGTGGACCCCCCTGATTTCTTTTCACAGGAGCAGGAGATTAAAGACGAAGAGTTGGCCCTCCTCAGATTTCTGATCATTCTTTCCAAGACAATGCTGCTCTGCTAATCTATTGCACATTTTACGAAATTCACGACAGACTGACAGCCCTATGTCAACTGCAGAGCTCAGGTGGGCTGCTAAAGACGTATCACATTTCACAAAACTGTTTAATCGGGACAAGACAGTCCAGTGTCGATTTATTCTCCATTCATCTTGTGACTATGGAGGTGTGTGTGATCCAGTTCTCCGAGCGACCAGCCCGGAGTTTGATGAATGCACATTTCACCTGCGTCAAGTTTCCAGCCACGAGGTGTCAGTTTCACGTTGATTACAGCCAGACCTTATGCTGATGTTACGCCATGAGACTGGGTTAGATTTTTGTACTATCAACACAAAATATCAAACTGATTCAGCTACGCCTCCTCATTTATAAGAAATTGATACGGAGTTTGTCACGGTGATGGTTTTCTCATTTAATGAAAATGTTAAATTGAAGGGTCTGTGTTACATTCAATGCTATGACTCGACTTGACAACATTTTAAAAAATCAATGTTAAGTGAAACACAGTGGTGATGTTCATTTCACGTCATTTCATGTATGTTTTATTCCCAAATAGGTGTGTCTCATTAACGAAAGCATTGTTCACAGGATCAAGTACATAAAGCATGTGAGACTAATGGAATCCCAATCTGAAGTCTGAGTTAAGTACTGCTAATGTAATCAGTCTTGTGGAAATGTGTTTTTCAGGGAGCCATGAGATAACAAAAAGGATTCCCGACATCTAAAAATTGGTTGTAATTTCTGTTTTGTTTATAGCATCTCTGAATGGAGGTTTATTCTGTCAGTGCCTGATTGCATGGCCTTTTACAGGTGGGAGAACAGGAAACAAACATTCTGAACCAGATAATGAGAAATTTCATAACAGATGATTCATGAAAAATAAAATTAATGGTTCTGAATAATGTTTAATTGTGATTGTGTGGTGGTGCTGCCTATTTTCCAAAAATTTTATAATAATTATGGGTCTGATAAAAGTTCCAATTTGTCTAGTGGAGCTAGTTAATTTTAAAAATTTGCTTATAATTATAGCACTAATTTCACAGATACGAAATGACTTTTAAGTCAACTGATGAGTAATACTACACTAATTCTTGAAAGCTGTAATATTTTCACTCAAAGGAAATTATAGAACACCAGCATATTTTTATATTTGTTTGAGTGGCATTCTAGAAGCTGGTGGTATAAAGATGACAAAACTTTATAGATGATCAACTTTTTTATTTTCACAATAGCGACATTTCAGTACAGGTTCTAATACCATGTACAAGGATGATGCTACTGATGAAAATCACTACTGTTAAAATAAAAAAGTTGATCATCCATAAAGTTTTGTCATCTATATTAATATATGACAGTTAATCTGTCATACATATACATGCTGGTCTATATTTTTATTTTTAATAATATATACCTCTCAAAATGAAGAAGAAAATAGGATTTTGTTTCAGGATTTCAGACAGATCAACCATAGTCATATGTAAAAAATCAAGTCTTCCTTAACTTCTTTTGAGCTGCATACACCTTTACATATTTACAGGGCGGTAGGGTAGCCTAGTGGTTAAAGCGTTGGTTCGTCACGCCGAAGACCCGGGTTCGAATCCCCACATGGGTACAATGTGTGAAGCCCATTTCTGGTGTCCCCTGCCGTGATGTTGCTGGAATATTGCTAAAAGCGGCGTAAAACCAAGTCAGTTATATATTTACAAGTACTCAGCTGTGATGATATATGTGCCATTACTATGCAATATACAAAGGCTGATTTCAGTCAATCATGTATGAACATGAAATACACGATAGTCACTACCTGGATTCACCTATACATCATGTCTGAGGAGTAAGTACCGTTTTTACATCTCGGAACAGAAATAGCCACCCAAAGTACAGTCACAGTGGGTACAACACTTAACGTGACAAAACACCTGTCGGTCAACTGAATCTGAATAGACAGGTATCACCATGATATTGATGAGTGTTGATAGCGCTGATGACACACCTTGTAATTTGCATGTCAGTAATGGCCGCGTTTGTGGTTAATTGTGTGGGGATGTCGATAGCTTCTGTGGAGGCTGTCAGCTCATCACTTCTCAGTGATGGACAGGTGTGAAATGTGTCACATATGGGTGCAAATGTCATCAATTTCAACTGTCATACACCTGGACTCTCGTTAAGTGAAATGAGTATTTTGGCTGAAGAAATACATGCATCAAAGAATCAGAGTAACAGATGATGGGTTTGTTTTGTCACTGAAGTAGAACTTGTTAATAACCTTGAAGTTTGGCTTTGGCCAATCAAAGTAAGGTCTAAAAAGAGCAAATATCTGTTTAAAAGGTAAGTAGGTTCATTGGTAGCTAGGTAGGTAGTTAAAATCTAAAAGGACATGTTGGTGAGGATTTTTGAAAACAGAACAAAATATATATGAAGTCACACATGCTCTTATAATTTTAATTCTCAAGTTCATTTATTACTCTTCCCTCATTTTAATTTAAGATTATAATTTGCAACAAAATTTTCAAGACATTGACAAAAAGGACAGGGCACAAAAATTAAAAGGCTCTTAAATGTGCCTTGGGGGAACGCTGTAGGTAGGTAGGTAGGTAGGTAGGTAGGTGGGTGGGGGTAGGTAGGTAGGTGGGTGGCAGGCAGGCAGGTAGGCAGGCAGGCAGGCAGGCAGGCAGGCAGGCAGGCAGGCAGGTGGGTAGGCAGGTAGGTAGGTAGGTAGGTAGGCATGACTGTTTAGCAGGTAAGTAGGTATGTTTGTTTAGACGGTAGGCAGGTATGTTTGTTTAGAAGGCAGGCAGGTATGTTTGTTTAGAAGGTAGGCAGATATGTTTGTTTAGACGGTAGGCAGGTATGTTTGTTTAGAAGGCAGGCAGGTACGTTTGTTTAGAAGGTAGGCAGATATGTTTGTCTAGAAGGTAGGCAGGTATGTTTGTTTAGAAGGTAGGCAGGTATGGTTGTTTAGAAGGTAGGCAGGTATGTTTGTTCAGTAGGTAGGCAGGTATGGTTGTTGTTTAGAAGGTAGGCAGATATGTTTGTTTAGAAGGTAGGCAGGTATGTTTGTTAGGCAAGAAGGTAGGCAGGTATGTTTGTTTAGAAGGTAGGCAGGTATGGCTGTTTTAGAAGGTAGGCAGGTATGGTTGTTTAGAAGGTAGGCAGGTATGTTTGTTTAGAAGGTAGGCAGGTATGTTTGTTTAGAAGGTAGGCAGGTATGTTTGTTTAGAAGGTAGGCAGGTATGTTTGTTTAGAAGGTAGGCAGGTATGGCTGTTTAGAAGGTAGGCAGGTATGGTTGTTCAGTAGGTAGGCAGGTATGTTTGTGTGGTAGGTAGGCAGATATGTTTGTGTGGTAGGTAGGTAGGTAGGTAAGTTTGTCAGTAATGTGGAAGGTAGGTCTAATCTAACCCTTATCTTCACGGGGTCCAACAGACACTATCACACAGTAATCCCTGCAATAGGTTTCATCTGCATACTTCTGTCTAATGACACACTGGAGGTAATCTGAGCTGACTGACGAGCTGTAAGTAGTAGGTATTGTCTTACAGCCCTTGCTATCATCATCTACATTGCACTAACTCACATGTTAATTTCATGCCATGTTCATTTCGGAATTTCCTTCATAACACTTGAATCTAGAACAAGATAGGTTGTCTTTCCATGTGGTTTGGATTTCAGATATGTCGTCTATTTCAGAGCTGATTTAATGACTGACATTTGGGAGCTCTGTCATGTTTATGGCTTGTTCAATTAATTCCACATTCCCTGCAATTGAAAAACACTTAACTTTAATGAACATTCCGTGCATTGGCGCTAGAGTCTGACAACTACAACTGATATATAACCTGAACTACAGGATTAATGTACTTTTCAGGACAATGATGAGCATTTGCTGTGTTTTTTGGCGAAGATGAAATGTTTCGTAATGTGCATTAGGGCACATTACAGTCAATATAACACTTCAGATAGCACTCCACAGATGCTACACTTGGAAACAGTTAGGTTCATTGTTTTGAGGACACTGTCAAGAACACAAAGGTCAGGAACACAATGACACAAACATACTGTTGAAGACACTGTCAAGAACACAGTGTTGAGGACACATTGTTGTTGACATAGTGTGGTTAACACATTGACACAAACAGACGTTTGTCTCTCGAAAAAAATGGTGTGGAAATTCTGTTGAAAATACATTGGCACACACACCCTATTGAGGACACATTGTCAATAACACGCTGTCAATAACACCCTATTGAGGACACACTGTCAATAACACACTGTCAATAACATCCTATTGAGGACACACTGTCAATAACACCCTATTGGGGACACACTGTCAATAACACACTGTCAATAACACCCTATTGAGGACACACTGTCAATAACACCCTATTGATGACACACTGTCAATAACACTCTATTGAGGACAACATGTTAATGCCATTGTTGAAGACATACCTTTGAGGGTTAAATCACACTCGCACACTGCCTAAAACACCAGGTCAATCACACAGTCAATCACACAGTCAATCACACAGTCAATCACACAGTCCAACACACACAGCATATTGTTGGCATACTCACTGTACACTTCATACCCAAAACAGATTACTTCAACTGATTTATGTCCGGGAACAAACACTTAAGATGTTTATTTATAAACTATGACATATTATCTCCTCCATTAGCTCTTCACCATATCAACCATTTCATGTACTACAACTGATTGTGACATCAACTTCTACTTCGGCTCAATGTAGGTGAAGCAATTTAGTGAGCAATCAATTCATTACTGTGTACATTTCTCAAAGCTTATGTCCATCAAAACAGGCTTAAAAGAGTGCTGTGGAGCAGTGGGGGACATGAAAACTGTGTAGCTGTCTACTAAAAGCTGCCATCAGTGATATATAAAATCCATATCACCTCACAGTTACCCTTGTTTGTGAAAGATGAAGACACAGAGATGATTCTTTTTGAAGATAAATGAGATCAAACGACGGATTCTTTTCAAAAGCAAGATCGTTCTCATTTTCATTAATATTATCCTACGAGAATGAATTGGTTTCTTTTATGTGTTTATTACAAGGGACGGACACTAGGGAAATATGTCAGGGTCCATGAGAGATCATTACACAAGGACAGTTCAGTGTTTGGATTTCATCAAGGAAGTCGGGAAAGTCATCCCAAATACACAATCCAAGTGAGACTGAAGAAGTTGGTTTCAAACTTTAAGAAACATTTGAACAATCTAGAACAACAAGAACTGGCTTTACATATTGTACCAATGTCTGCATGTGAGTCTCCGGTACTACATACTAATGCTTTACTTCTAGGCTAGCTGGGTCGGTGGGGTAGCCTAGTGGTTAAAGCGTTGTCTCGTCACGCCGAACACCGGGTTTGAATCCCCACATGGGCACAATGTGTGAAGCCCATTTCTGGTGTCCCCCGCCGTGATGTTGCTGGAATATTGCTAAAAGCGGCGTAAAACCAAACTCAGTCAGTCAGTCTAGGCTAGCTGCTCGGTTCCTTGGTAAAGGTATGTGTCCTTTAAGAGTTACTCAGTCCTTAAAGGTAGAGTTAGGGGCGGTGGGGTAGCCTAGTGGTTAAGGCATTCGCTCGTCACACCGAAGATCCGGGTTCGATTCCCTACATGGGCACAATGTGTGAAGCCCATTTCTGGTGTCCCCCGCCCTGATATTGCTGGAATATTGCTAAGTGTGGCGTAAAACCATACTCACTCACTACTACTCACTAAAGGTCGAGTTGGTTACATAACTGGGGTTCGTCAGTCAACTTAGCAGTATCACATAAATACTGAAAACATTTGATTGTTAACTAATGTTTTATTCCTTGTCTGCATCTACTGTTTAATGAGGTCAGTCTGGTGGTTCATGGTCAGTTACTGATGGCACCACATCCATCAGGTGTTTCATGTCAAGGTCAGTAACGGTAACCCACGCTTGTCGTAAAAGGCGAATAAAGGGATCGGGTGGGCAAGCTCACTGACTTGGTTGACACATGTCATCATATCCCAACTGCATAGATCGATGCTCATGATGCTGATCATTAGATTGTCTGGTCCAGACTCGATTATTTACAGACTGCCGCCATATAGCTGGAATACTGATGAGTGCAGCGTTAAAAAACCAGCCAACTGTAACATATCCTATATTTGGGGTGACACTTTCTTGGTAAAGTACAGATTCTAGTACTTTTGTTGGTTGAGCCCCATCTGGGATTTGAAGCCACACTCAGAGTCAGGCACCTAATCGCCAGCAAAGTCAGCCGTCTAACCCACTCAGCCACCACGACGCCCACATACAGGAACTATATAGCATATAGCACTTAACCTTCACCTGTTCTAATAAACTAGCCATGTTTCCTATGGCCATGTTGTACTTGAAAACATCAGAATACTCAAAACTACCACTTGTCATAATTGCAGCAAAACCCTGTCTTTACAATACGAACATCAGACCAAGCTACCTGTATCCACTTACGTAGAACTTGAAGAATGGAATGTATTTCATGTACAAATCGTTTGAAATCAACCACCATAACTTGCCATCGGCCAACATAACCATTTAAAACCAAAGTTTATAGCTGATGATTCGGACTAGATAGCATAAAGCTGGCGCCAGGCACTCTTAGCCAAAGTGAATGCACTCTACATCATGAAACTGCATTTGAAATGTACAACCCAATCAGCTGATCAGCCTTCCATCAGGACATTAAACAAAGGCAACAGCAACAATCATTTGATGCACAGTATCATCAAGTAACCAATCGCAGGTAAACCTGAGGTCCTCGCCCTGTAATGGATTACAGGTAAGTTGAAGGCCGGCTAATGGTTTGGGTAGGAGGACAAATCGGCAATGTGCCTAATGCCAGCGTTGTACTAAGAAGGTAATGGTAGCTGGCAGGTAATGTGTCGCACAGGACTGTGGTGTGGGTTAGATGGCATGAAATATGCAACATATTGTCAAGACAGAGGGTCCCACAGATGCAATAAACATGTTTTATGACAGTTATTTCAACATTGGACTGAGGCGCATGGTGACATGGACATCACTGTCAGTAAGGCTGGTACTCCTACACACTTGCTTAAGTGGTCACACTTGCTATCTGTCATACAACACTTGTACATGAGAGTGGGTGAGTGAGTGAGTGAGTGAGTAAGTGGGTTGAGTGAGCGAGTGAGTAATAGAGTGAGCGAGTGAGTGAATAAGAGAGTGAGTGAGTGAGTGAGTGGGTGGGTGAGTGAGTGAGTGAGTGGGTGAGTGAGTGAGTAAGAAAGTGAGTGAGTAAGTGAGTGAGTTCTCATGGCTAAATTCTAACCACTGTATAGATACCAACATCACAGATCATATATCAGATCATATCTTTCATCAAAAACTCTATTTTCATATTGACAATATTTAAACTTTGTCATCAAAGTTTCCACTTTTTCAGTGATAGCCATCATAATGATAAGTGAGTGTGTGAGTTTAGTTTTACACCAGTATCACAGCAGGGGACACCAGAAATGGACTTCACACATTGTAGCATGTGGGGAATTGAATTGGAGTCCTTCAGATTTAACCACTAGGCTACCCCATCGCTCTCATAATGAATAGATTCCAGACATGTCTCACTGCAAAATATGATTTTTTCTAAAAGTAGACAGAATGATTGACATATCCTGTGATGATGATGATGATGATGATGATGATGATGGTGATGGTGATGATGGTGATGATGATGATGATGATGATGATGATGATGATGATGGTGATGATGATGATGATGATGATGATGGTGGTGGTGATGATGATGATGATGGTGATGATGATGATGATGATGATGGTGATGATGGTGGTGATGGTGATGATGATGATGATGATCAGACAAGAGCTGATGTGTAGTACACTGACAATGCTGTGATAGTGGATATCCATACTCTGATCTCGCACATCACCATCTGGCGTTCAACCAAACATATGAACTACACATGATCTACATTAGAATCCAAACACAAACTGTAGGATTGGATTAGAATCGATGTAACTACACAGATCACATGCAGGAAATGATAATTTATTTGAAACGAAACACATGTTACTTGGCCATCAAACCGGATGGCTTCACGTACATTTCAAACAGACTGTCTATTTCACTTGTTCTGCTTCAACACACTCAATGCATGCTCTCGTAAAGGCTGAGTGTAGCATACCTTAGAAATATGATAGACATGTGCTGGTAATGCATGATAATACATCCATGCATGTTTGATGCTTAGGCCTCTGATAGGATATATTATTTCAAGTATTTTCCTGTACCTTGAATTGTGACCAAACAGGCATTTCTCAAATACTTTCTAATTGTATTCCTGGTTTCTGAGTAAATATATGGAATAAAAGCAATATCTTCAACAACAGAAAGATCATTCCATGATCAAAGGGTTTGTGAGTGAGTATGGTTTTATGCCACTTTTAGCAATATTCCTGCAACATCAAGGCGGGGAAACCAAAAATGGACTTCACACATTGTACCCATGTGGGAATCGAACCTGGGTCTTTGGCATGACGGGCGAACACTTTGTCCACTAGGTTACCCCATCATCCCATAATCAAAAGACGTCACGATATGACTGAGATATTGCCAATGTGACGTTAAATATTAACTCACTCACTCATAATCAAAAGAAATTTGTGCTGAAGCATATTCAACTGTATGACTCCAACTGCATCAAGAGCAGGTGTTTATGAAACAATATGAAATAGGTGATGCTTGGTGCTTGTGTTTTAATAACAGTTTGGAGATTAAAATCTTAGAAAAATATACAGGAAGGTCTGTAACTCATCAGATTCTCATCAAATCGTGCATCACATAAAGATCCATTTTTTTCAATAAAAATCATAAAGATCAACGTGTTTTATATTTAAGTCATATTGTCTACCATATATCAAATTGCCTGTTGATTTATTAAAGGGGCTTCACATTTCAATATCGTTGCTATGACAACGAAAATGGTGACACATCTGCGGGACTGACATTTTCAATATGGCTGCCATGAGCATCAACAACAGCGTCATTTGGCAAAGTGTCAACATCAACAGCAGCAGTTTTAGATATGTCCATCTGTAGCAGACTACCTCAGTCTCTGAACAACCAAACACATGCAAAGCCACAGCATCACTTAAAGCTTTGGTGCAGGAGAGCTAAACAGTAACATTACTTAAAAGCCATAATTTCCTGAGGTAGATTTACATACCTGCCAACAGTTTTAGCACAAATATCATTTGATTTCTTCATCCTGATTTTAAATCATTTATGGAGTTATACCGTTAATCATATCTTTGATGACAAACCTTACCACCGCCTCAAGGGTACTTCTGATAGTGAATGGAATGGTACTTACCTGAAAACCAAAAAACATTTAATTAATATAGAGTCTTTGAAGGGCATTTAGAAGTGATACACAAAGACAAGAGATTGTTTATGGATGACAACTTCTTTTTTGTGAAGGGTCACGACGTTTCGAAGTATGTTCTGACTCCTTCATCAGGTGAATGTCCATTTGATGAAGGACTAAGACCATACTTCGAAACATCGTGACCTTTCACAATATTGAAGTTGTCATCCATAAAAACTCTTGTCTTTAATTAATATGTATTAATCAAACTATCAAATACACATATGCACACTCTGAAGAATAAACCAAAATCCTTAAAATGCAATTGTAAAATTTACTGCTATTGCAGTCCTAATTCCCACTGGATTGTCTGGTCCAGACTTGATTATATACAGACCGCCCCATACAGCTGGAATATTGCTGAGTGTGGTGTAAAACAACCACCCAACCAAGCTAATTCCCATTGTACTGCATAAACTCTTACACATGTGTATATATGACTCTCAATCTATATTCTGTTCATCACTTGATAATGGTGTTAGAACCTACACCGAATGATCGCTCTCACTGTAATAGATTCTCACATATATTGTTATCCTTCCCGAAATGTAGTATTATATAGTCAGATGGCAAGAAAGAAGAAATCACAAATCATTAATGCTTCGAAAATAAGACCATGGTTCAAGACAACCTTAGCAGTATGACTGTTACATGTACATGTCTATGTCTATGCCTATGCTATGCCTATGCCTATGTCTATGCCTATGCCTATGCCTATGTCTATGCCTATGCCTATGCCTATGTATATGCCTATGCCTATGCATATGCCTATGCCTATGCCTATGCCTATGTCTATGCCTATGCTATGCCTATGTCTATGCATATGTCCATGCCTATGTGTATGTCTATGCCTATGTCTGTCTATGCCTATGCCTATGTCTATGCCTATGTCTATGCTATGTCTATGTCTATGTCTATGTCTATGTCTATGCCTATGCTATGTCTATGCCTATGTCTATGCCTATGCCTATGCCTATCTATGCCTATGCCTATGCTATGCATATGTCTATGCCTATCTATGCATATGCCTATGTCTATCTATGCTATGCTATGCTATGCTATGCTATGCTATGCTATGCTATGCTATGCTATGCTATGCCTATGCTATGCCTATGCCTATGCCTATGCCTATGCCTATGCCTATGTTATAGGAGTCATGATGACCTCAACACTAAGATCGCTTTCTACAACAGCAATCAAAAGAATATAACTCATAGAAAGTCTTTTGCAAAGTAAATGCAGATACTGGGGATTGGCAGACAAATGGTTTTATAGAAATACATCAGTTGTGGGAATTGCTCCCTTGACCCGATGAGAAGATTAGGAGACTTTTCCTGAGGAATTGTGAAGGTTCCGCTATAATATCCATGGGTATTAATCTAGCCACGAGTCAAACCATGAGTACAAAGTTCGACACAAAAAGCTAATTTTTTCCTCCACACATTCCATTGTGGTATTAACGGGAGATTATTTATTCAATTTCCTTAGGATCAATAAGCTGGCATCTGTTACAAATGAACTGGGCCCCTGATGAAAGATGTAGACATTCCCGTACTGGGTTTATTCCAGCAGTAATTGTAAAGCTGGTATGATGAAGCTGTTGAGATTACCAACGACTACACTGTCTGACATGTCGTTCATTGCAGATTGTCAATAGCACCTGTCAGATGCCTTTTCCTTGTGATTCAACAATATGTACATTCAGCCAGTATTTCTTTTCTTGTCTTTTACAGATGATTGGAAATGTATTTCATATTGTGACTATACAGAAATAATTTCAATTTTACAAAGTTCAGATTGGGCTCTGAAACAGATTTAGACATGATAATCATGGAATACATTTTGTATACTTGTTCAGTTGGGTACAATATACCCCAAAACCCAATCCTCCATTTCTTTGAAAAATGTATGTAATAATTTCAACATTGATTATTCAGGAAAACTACACTGACATTTGAATGTGTTAAATAATGTGAAAGTATACATGCATATATTCATTATGAATGCATACATGCATATTTGTTTGCTAAATGTTGAACATATAGTCAACAACACACCCTAACTAGTAGGGGTGGGTATTGCAGAGAATTTTCATCTTACGATATATTGCGATGCAAAAGCATATGTATCGATATGTATTGCAATGTATTGCAAGAAGGT
This sequence comes from Haliotis rubra, assembly GCF_003918875.1. Taxonomy (NCBI): domain Eukaryota; kingdom Metazoa; phylum Mollusca; class Gastropoda; order Lepetellida; family Haliotidae; genus Haliotis; species Haliotis rubra. Next base: position 1,683,611 of record NW_025767668.1, on the reverse strand, counting down.
TTTTAAACAAAAACTACTTATAATCGAGTCAATGCTTGATTTATAAAGCAAAAACACAATAAAATCACTATGCCTGATTAACCTTTAATAAAATAGTTCCATCTACCGTGAACTTTTTCAACCCAAAATGCTGCCATACTGAAGCCTTTGCCCTAGCATTTGGCACCACAATAAATTGTACGTTGTTAGGGGTCGCCATTTTAAAACAAACGCATGACTTCCGGTGTGAAAAACTGAAATATCCGAAGATTTCCGAGTTTTACGAAATTTTTGAATCCATGTCAAAATACCGGTTTTTAATCAACATATCACAATAGGTATCATTTTCATGTCTTAACCGGTAAATACCAGTAAACTGGTTATATTGCGCAGCCCTACTAACTAGACATCATTCCACCACTTCAGGGAAACACTGCACACTGTGAAGAGCTGCAAAATTGCTGATGTGATGTTTTCACTCACTCACTCATAAGAACATTAATATGTTGGTCGATAGGTTCAGTGACTTAAAATAATTTGACAAACCCCTTTCAAAAAATTATAAGGGGCGGTTGGGTAGCCTAGTGGTTAAAGCGTCCGCTCTTCACTCCGAATGCTCAGGTTCGATTCCCCACATGGGTACAATGTGTGAAGCCTACTTCTGGTGCCCCTTGCCATGATATTGAAGGAATACTGCACTCACTCACTCACAGTTCGGAATATATTATAAGCATGTTTCGGAACAGCTTTCAAAAGTGGTGACACCAGGTGTTTAAACCAGTACTGCATCGTTGTAGTTGGTTTCAGATAGTGAGATCGAACACTGTTTTATATGGTTTCAGATGGTGAGATCGAACACTGTCTTATATGGTTTCAGATGGTGAGATCGAACACTGTCTTATATGGTTTCAGTACTTCTGACTGGATATAGCATGATTGACATATACAAACATTTGTCTCATCAGGCAGTGATATTCAGTTTCCATCTTAATGTCTTAGGAATCTGAACATTCTGACTCTTAACAGCTTCATCAGAGACGGTTTGGCAATATTGTCTCTCAACCCATCAGTATCAGTGGTGTGTAGGGTAAATGCCACGATGCCACGTACATTTCAATCTTATTGTTGTACATTTCATTACTTATGGTATACAGTTCTTCCAATCTACTCATAGACTTTATCTATATACATGAAGACAGAAATCAGTAAAATAAAATGTCAGCGCCAGAGAATAACTTGTCTGATTGGCGAAAAAGGCAAAAGAGTGGCGAAAACTCATAAGAATAGATACTTAAATCAATAGAATATTTAAATAAAAGTTTAAAATTGAATTTTACAAAATAATTTTTCTATCTTGTTTTTGGGCACCAGGTGTCCTCAACGATTTCATGGACACATTTTAAAAATGTAAAATATGAATATATACATGTAATATTCCTGTTTTGCCATTTTGGCTGAAGGAATCTGTTTGGGCAGATATTAAAGTCGTGTTATCCTCTGATGATGTTTCATGTTATATTGAATTCATCTGAGTAACAAATGAAATTTTATCTACCAAGTGAGTAAGCAGTTGATTGTATTAAAAACTTAATGCCAACAAATCTGTTAATCAGACAATTCAATGCCCTTCATCAGACGAATGTTAATTTCAATGTGTGTTCCACTTTGTAGTAAGGAGAGCCTCATTTGTTGTATATTGTCACGTCAGATTGAAATGTTCAATACAATTTGTACTAAACTATGCAGTGAAGAATGTCATAGAAAGATTTGATCTGAATGACAGTTTGTCATGCAAGGGTCGACTGGTGAAATCGACATGCTGTGGTAGTCACAGCATGGTTTGTACAGGAGCTAGCTAGCTTGGCTACAGGCCACAATGACTTTGGACAGTACTACATTAGAGAGTCAGCTCGGGTCACTTGGAAAGCAATTACAGTAGCTGGGCTCAAGGTCTAGGATCAGGCAACAGCTCGGGTGTAAATAAAACCTTCAAGGTGAAATGTACATCGCTGGGGGTGAAATATGTTGGTTGATTGGAAGACAGCATATTGATCATCATCTGTAAACTAGTTGTAATTTGATTCATCTGTATGGCAATAGTTTGATCAAAACTGAATATTATTGTCTGAAGTTGAAATGTACATGGACAAAACATATTGTCTTGTGATAGTGATAGAAACTTAGATCCACAAAAGATTGCTCTGAAGGTGATACACAGACACCATATTGCCATGAAGGTGACATGGACAAATGTTAACAACTTATTGCCTTGAAGGTAATATAGACATGGGTTAACAATGAGTTATGAAAGGTTAACAACATGAGTTATGAAAGGTTAACATCATGAGTTATGAAAGGTTAACAACATGAGTTATGAAAGGGTTAACAACATGAGTTATGAAAGGGTAACAACATGAGTTATGAAAGGTTATCAACATGAGTTATAAAGAAAATGAGTTATGAAAGGTTATTTTCATAAGTTATGAAAGGTTATAACATTATTTATAAAGGTTAACAACATGAGTTATAAAGGTTAACAACATGAGTTATGAAAGGTTATCAACATTAGTTATGAAAGGTTAACAACATGAGTTATGAAAGGTTAACAACATGAGTTAAGAAAGGTTAACATCATGAGTTATGAAAGGTTAGCAACATGAGTTATGAAAGGTTAACAACATGAGTTATGAAAGGTGAACAACATGAGTTATGAAAGGTTAACAACATGAGTTATGAAAGGTTAACAACATGAGTTATGAAAGGTTAACAACATGAGTCATGAAAGGTTAACAACATGAGTTATTAAAGGCTACCAACATGAGTTATGAAAGGCTACCAACATGAGTTACCAAAGGTGAACAACATGAGTTATGAAAGGTTAACAACATGAGTTATGAAAGGTTAACAACATGAGTTATGAAAGGTTAACAACATGAGTTATGAAAGGTTAACAACATGAGTTATGAAAGGTTAACAACATGAGTTATGAAAGGTTAACATCATGAGTTATGAAAGGTTAACAACATGAGTTATGAAAGGTTAACAACATGAGTTATGAAAGGCTACCATCATGAGTTATGAAAGGTTAAAGAGTTACCAAAGGTTAACAACATGAGTTATGAAAGGTTAACATCATAAGTTATGAAAGGTTAACAACATGAGTTACCAAAGGTGAACAACATGAGTTATGAAAGGTTAACAACATGAGTTATGAAAGGTTAACATATTGCCTAGAAGATGATATGGCTTCCTGCTGAGATATGTGATCTCAGTACAACAATTCCTGAAATCTACCTGACCATACAACAGAAACTGCTTACAGTGAAAACAGGAATAAAACATTCATCATAAACCTCAGAACTTCATTTGAAAAGCTAATTGTTTTGGAAATGTATACTAGTAGCATATTGCAGATGTACAATGTACAAATTATTATCGGAAACATTAATGCCAGTTTGTCATTCTAGATGCGAGAGAAAGAGAAATATACATGAAGTGCCACCACTTGGCTTCATCAGCATCCTTTCTCAAACATCCCACCATCCAACCACAGCATCAACTGTCAGACAGCGAACATGCAAGTTTCTCTCAAGCATCTCTTAATAGTTTGTCTTTGTATATATTTCTAATTTTCATATCTAATATTTGCAGACTGCCTCTGACATTTGCAAAGGACGTCAGACAACCCCCAACCGTTCTGCCAGTACATAACTAGATAAAATTTACAGATAAAAATCTGAATGAAACTTCCTGCGCCCGTTTACACAAAAAGCAACTCAATAAGTGAACAGCTTGCTCGGTCAACTGTTTCCGATGGGCGATACTTAAAAGTAAGCTGACGTTTTGGAACGCTCGTTCAGACCCATATTTCACGCCGTTACGATAGTAAAGAGCCTAGCTCACAATGGCCTAGGTGCCACCTAGGAGACAATGTCCACACTAAAAACATATGGATAAATGTTTTGCCAAAAATTCATTTGAGGGAGAAGTTTCAAGAGCTTATCGTTTAGATTTATGTCTTCAAAGTCATGTGATATGCTTTGCAGTCAATTTCAGGCAGACAGATTTTAACATGAGTATATCAGTCTCTTAATAAAACTAACTTGATCATTTTACATGTATATTGCAGACAGGTTTGAAATTAACTTGACTTGGATCATGGTGGAGAGAATAATACTTTACCTGAAGCCTTGTTTTTTCCACATTTCTACTGTATATGTAGATACATACATAGATATACAAATTATTATTATTATTAATATTCTCTCAAACTTATCAATATAATCATATTTCTACTCATTTCAGACTTAAATTTACCATCAAATATTTATTTGATGCTCAGTTTAAAGTCCCCATTTACATAAACACTTGAATTTAAATCCAAAGAGACTTTAACATAGTTGACAATGTGTTTCCATGGCAATAATACTTAACATCCTAACATCCTCCTTCACTAAATACAGACAAGACAAATTTGTCAGTTTCAGTGTTGAGAAATTATACTCTCAGGATCTGGCATTCCCCAAATCTGTTGCAACATATTGAACACATATGCTAACACCATATAATCAATGTGAAATACATTTGTAATCTTTCTTGATGAATTAATCACTTAAAAGAACTTGCTTATAATTCATCTTTAGCAGGCAGATGTTTGTGATTATGATATAATTTTAACCATTTCGTTTTTGACAATAACAATTTGGAAATATGAGCAAACAGCAATTTCATTTATGAAGTGGCTTAAAAATTCCACTGAATTTCTATTTCACATGTAAAATTATCAAAATCGTGCCAAATTATTTTGCAGTGGTCCCATTATATATTGCTACAATCAATACTTCATGAATCAAACCCATCCATTAGAGTCTACTAGTTTCAAATTAACAGAATTCTGATGCCATAAACCAATTTTCTACAGACTGTGACATTCCAAGTCTTCATATATTGGCCATATCTGCTTGTAAAAAACAATTAGTTTGTGATAATATTTACCAGACAACTGATTATAACATCTTTAAGATGCGTGAGGCAGGGCCCCCTACTAAGCCTAATCGTTTTAACACGGACTGCAGATAAAATTGCCTCCGAGTTGATACAGTGCAATTAAGTAAAGCGTATAATAGCACCCAAACATGTGTTTTGATACACCCAAGCATCGTATACTGTGTAACAACACAATCGGTTCTACACATTCTGAATGTGATAGCCTCATGGTTAAAATTCACATGTAATGGTTGAGAATGACGATGGCGGCAGATTGTCGAATGTTTTGAATGTAAATATTTTGCAACTATTAGAGTTTCAAAATGGTTACGTTTTCAACTTTAAACAAGACAGTGATTATATTTACTTTCTGTTATTGTAGGACATATTAAAGCAAACAGAAATAAAAGCTTAATTTGATAAAACTGTAAGAAAAACACTGTATCTATTAAAGCTCCTCAAATATACAACATCCTAAAATTTCATCCTGAAATTGATATACTTACTTTCAATTTCAGTTATTGGGAGCATGCTTTCTGGAGACAAGCTTATTTGCACTCTATTTTAGAAAAAAAACCCGGTTTCACTGACGTAACAACTTGATGATGATCGTGTTGAGGATAATGATGATATAATCATCAAACATACTTCAGTGGGATGGATGTTTCAAAGATGAATCCATTTCAATGATATAGTTTTCATAAACAAACACACTGTAATGAAATACATTGAGAATAAATCATGGATGTAAGTTCCATATTGTGCCAACTAACAGGTGACGAAGACATTAACATCCCGGGAACATCTGCAGTCTCGGTTTAATTAACATACACGCAACCATCTTGACATGCTCAGCTGAGCTATATATTTGTTTTCATGTGAATTTCACCTGGAACAAAACACTTATCCTTCTACCCTGTGTTGATATCACAACAAGCTGAAATGTACATCCCTTGGAGAGAAACGTTTCCCTCGAAGGCAATCTCTTATCAAAAGCTGGATTGTTTTGAAACTGATTCAGCTTGGCAGAGTTGCATGATGCTGTTCATTTACACAGATGATTCTACAGGCTTGCATATGCGGTGCAGTAGGGAGAGAGAATTGAGCTTGTACCACACTTTGAACAGCACATATTTTTGTTATCTCACAGCATGTCAGCTAAACGTGGAATGAATAAATATTGCTTTGCGCCACATCAGTTATGTTCCAGCTATTTCCAGCTCGCAGCTAAATGTGAATGAAACTGAGTGGGTGAGTGAGTTGGATATGACTCTGTTATAACTCTTCTGGGGCGGTAGGGTAGCCTAGTGGTTAAAGCGTTTGCTCATCACGCTGAAGACTTGGGTTCGATTCTCCACATGGGTACAATGTGTGAAGCCCATTTCTGGTGTCCCCCGCCATGATATTGCTGGAATATTGCTAAAAGCTGCATAAACCCGAACTCACTCACTCACTCTAACTCTTCAAGTTGTATCACAATGTTTTAGATTAATTGTTTTAGGAGAGTCTAAAGTGATGTGGGCCTCAGACTTTTACCATTTTGTTGAAAGCCACAATCATGGGTATGGTGCAGATAAACCATGAAACATAATCATGCTAAACTGGGATTCGAACCCATGGCCACTGGATCCTGGCATGCCAAAGGGAAGCAACTCTGTATGCTAGATGGCTGAGACACACTTGCTCCCCAAGTTAGGAGTTAGCTGGCACAGTGTTTCAACTTTGGATGAGAAAGGATCATTACCAGAATGGTGAGTCTGGATGAGCAAGGATCATTACCAGAATGGTGAGTCTGGATGAGTAAGGATCATTATCAGAATGGTGAGTCTGGATGAGTAAGGATCATTACCAGAGGGTGAGTCTGGATGACTAAGGATCATGATCAGAATGGTGATTCCTTTTAGCATAAAAGTCCAGTATGAAGACTTGTATCTTGACAGACTGGCAAGCAGTCTGGTATCTTGAGAGTGTTGTGTCCTGAGAGTTTGATAAGCAGTCTTGAATCCTGAGAGTCTGGTATCTGGAGAGTCTGGTAAGAAGTCTGTTTCTTGAGAGTCTGGTAAAGTCTGATATCTTGAGAGTCTGGTATCCAGAGAGTCTGGTAAAGTCTGATATCTTGAGAGTCTGGTATCCAGAGAGTTTGGTAAGTAGGATGAAATCTTGAGAGTCTGGTATCCTGAAAACCTGGTATCTTCAGATTCCAGTATCCAGAGCATTTGGTAAGAAGTCTGGTTTGAAAAGGTCAGTCAAAACGACTTCATCTGTTCAAACATCTGTTTCATTTTTCTCAACCGAAATATATCAGGGTTTCTCAGTCCAAAGATGTTAAGTACATATCTGTCGGTGAGCATACTTCAATACCACGTGTTGAAATTAATGATGTGTTGTTAATTTCATATTGCTTCTGGTACATAATTTACTTTTCCTTCCGTAATCCCTTTCAGTCTAAACATATTACCCTTAAACATACTGTGAGCTTGAAAAACTAAACCAAAAGCAATTACTACATTCACCCCTGACTACTCACACTGGTGCAAATATACCACTTTACTAAAGACATCAAACAGAATGGGTAATCTAAATCAATATCTCGTCACTTCCTCACATTGTGAAATGGGCATCATTCAAAAATTCATAGCAATGTATATATTTCGTGTAATGAAGCATTCTCCTTTACCACTGTCTACAAATCTAACGAAATCAGTATTCCTTACTTTATGAAATAGACATTCTTGAAAACAAATCATAGTGATGTATATTTCATTGAGGAGATCGCCTTCTTTAAGCTGTCACACAAAAGTGACAAATTATCCTACAGCACATTCATTTATTCATTCAAATATGGATGTTGTTTAAATGAAAGAAGCAAAGTATTTTCTTTTTTACAAGAATATGCTTAAAACAGAATATATTGTATGTGTGTTAAAAATTTCTTATCAAAAGTGATGCTACAAGGCGTTCACAGAAAATTGAGACCTTTCCAATCACTGGCACTCATTGCAATACATGCAAAGGCAAGGTAATTGTTCACCTGAAAAATACATGGAAATATATGATACAAGAAGAAACACGGAATTCCTTTGGACATCATTTTTAGCAGAGATGCATCAAATCCAGAAATGGAACTCTAATCTGGCTTCAATCTTTGACTAAAAGATTTAAACCATAAATTCTTCAAGATAAAAGCATTGTCTGCCTTTCTAGTTTGAGAGCCACCTCGTACATTAATGATCAGATTCAGAAAAATGTATCAGCATGTTCTTAGTGACAGAAAAATGTGTTCTGATGTGATTATGGATTAAAATCCTGGTTTTTAATCCCAGATAATCATCCGTTTCAACACTTTGATCTTGGGCTGTCACTGAATCTTGAGAGGTATTTCATCTGATTCTTGGTTTTGGAAATACATGATTAAATCACTCCACTTTTACATTTTGATAAATGTTTGAAAAAACATTTGAAATTTCAGTGATATGAATTACAAGGATATTGATTTTATGGGTGCAGATAATGGAAGAGTAACAAAGCATTGATGCTTGAATCATTTGAGTTTCACAAGTTATATGTATAGAAGCCGTAGAGAGACTACACTTACGTACATTTTAAAATATTTTCTTGCATCACTATAAGATATCTATCATGTAAAATGATGCCAGTTAATCGTATCATTGAATAGCCATGAAATAGACCAAACAAAGTCATTATTGATCAGAATCAAGGGCTTAAACACTTCACACTTGTTTTAATGAATTCAGTATGCAGTCAAATGGATTGGCGTCAATCTTTTTACTTCAGCAGCAAAATGGACCAGCATGCATTAAACTGCTTTCCTCTTTTAAAAATCCTAACAACAGGTAATTATAGGGCTGGAATGCTTGATTCATAAATGCAAGCAGTTGTCATGAAAACATGTGCAGATATCATGCACTAGTCACCTGGATCTCAGACACCCAACCAGCTGAATCCGATCTCCTGCAGAGAGGATTCATGATTCAACAATCTTGAATCAAGCGCATCACTTCAGTCGCAGCTGATTCAAAGAGCTCTCTTTATGTGATATTCACAAGTACAAAAGAATCTCATTGATATTGTTGTAATCAAGACAGCTGAAAGCACATATTAATTTTGCAATTGCTACCAGAATTTGATCACATAGAAACTGCCGTCTATTTCCACTGAGTTTACAAGCTACTTTATTTTTTTAGAATAATAATAAGCACCATTTGATTTATGAGTTTTATTTTAAATTCAGTTGTTTAAATGTTGCATGAGCATACTCGATATTGGCTTCTGAAACCTTCCAATCTTTTGTAGTAGATGGAACATTAATAAATTAAGTTTTTATCAATCAAATTTTTACATTAAAGGATTGCAGTTGTTGGAAGAAAGAGTAACAGACTAAAAAAAAATATTTTTATGAAGTTTAATTTTGACAACATATGATTGCAAGGAAATAAACGTCAGCTTAAGAAATGTGTGTTTTGGTCATTTACAATAAAAATGCTAAATTTGTAAATTCCTTCCAAGTTCAATGGCTGAACTAGCTTTAATAGTCTGCTGTGTGTCCTACATAAAAAAGAGAATCATGTCTATTTCAGAGAGTTTTTAGATGTCAGCAGCCACCACTTGACATACTGATGCAATGGACATGATCAATGAGAATCTGAATGGCTCGATCACAACAAATACGGATAACCCTCTGGTACACTGAGTAATCATGTTATTACAGTCGTCTTTGATTTGTCATTGTTGTGAGACCATGCTGCAATATCACGTCAATAACTCCCAGATCAGTGTAATATCACCATTAGTCTGCTAAGCCTCTGTCTTCTATAGCTGTCCTCCATGTACATAGCAATGCTGTATATTCCAGTAAATTTCATATTCATTGTTATGTCTATATAGCTCTACATGTTGTATTGCTTGAAGCTCTTGTTATTACTGAGTTAGTAAATTATTGTATCCCTCGAGCTATAAGTTCCAATTTGTTTCAGTAACAGTTGTGCAGAAATTTGATGATTTTGTCATTAGAATTGATTTTTTATAACATATTTCATTAATAGCATATTAGGATAATAAGTCTTGATCTATGTTAGCTTATACAAATATCTTGCAAATGATGCTTTTGACAATAAAATTTACATACTTCATCAATAATATATGAATCAAATATTAGCTTTCATCTGCTTTGTTGAATTTTCTTTTTGATAAATGTCAAAAGTTATTTCCATAACATATGCATCAACACTCAATTATCTATTTCAATGAATTTGTTTAATGTCTGTTTATCCATTAGTTTTCAACATTTGTTGTCAATTTCAATCCAGGTGGTGTTGATTTCATCAGTGGGTAGGCTGTTTCAGATGGTGAATAAGAATCACATAACCATCTTTAAACATCGTGCTGACATTTGGTGCTTATTTCCTCAGCCAAAGATAAAGGCCTCATTATAAGCTTGAAATGTACATATTCAGAGGCTTTCGAAAGTCAGAAACTGTTGTTTCTTTCATGACATATGACACTGATTTCACTTGTGTATTTTGCTGGCAATTACCCAGCACTCGTACATTTCTCGCCTCCTCCCACTACCTGTCATTAACGACCTCCCACAGGGATTACCAGGTGGGGCCTCAGATTATGGTGTTGACTTGTCGACATGGGGTCTGGGTTTGAACCCATCAAGGGATCAATTTCATGTCTTACAAGAAATTAATTGGAGGAAATGTATGTTAGAAATGGCCATCCACGTGGAGCCAGGAAGTGTGAGTTTCATTACGATATAGGCGACTATTTTACAATCTGATCAGAGGGCATAATTGACCTTTTAAAGAATAATAGAATAGTTTTTCATGGATATTTCATGACCAACGAACATGCAAAGCTATCCACTAGGGTATTTTCACATACAAGTATGCCACATTGAAAAATTGATATGAGTGCATTAGAAGCCATCACTGAGATGTAGAAGAACTCAACCAAAATGATTATGTGCACGCAGCAATTTCATACTACGGATGCTGACGCTGGAACTTAAGACAAGAAATCAACCTATACTACTCAAAGAAGTTAATTAACATTTGAGTTTTAATTAATATAAGAATTCAGAGCTTCTATACTTCTTTTGAATAGTATAGATAAAATCCTGTGATGTTTAACTGGAATATGGTTCTACTGTTACTCAGTTAACAGGACTTACTTCATTGTATATATCAGGTATTCCTGGGTTTATTCAGGTGAAGAATTGACATGCCTTTGCATGCATTTGTGATGGGTTCTACTGTGCAGGGTAGGATACATGCACTTTTCGTCATCACCAGATATCATCACTATTTGGGACCCGGGTTAGAATTGATCTTCAGTGACCCATGCTTGTCGTAAGAGGCGACTAACGGGATCGGGTGGTCACGCTCGCTGACTTGGTAGACACATGTCATCGTATCCCAACTGCGTAGATCGATGTTCATGCTGTTGATTACTGGAGTGTCTGGTCCAGACTTGATTATTTACAGACCGCCACCATATAGCTGGAATATTGCTGAGTGCGGCGTAAAACTAAACTCACTCACTCATCATTATTTGAAATTGTACAATAAATTCTGTTCATAGCAGAGATTTGATATGAATATGGAAGGTATGGTTGCCTTTATTTTGTTATTTGTTTAAACAGCATCCATGTTTGAGTTCATGTGGTACATTTTTTGACAATCACTATGATTTGACCTCTTACCTCTGGTTTTGTAAATGGCCTCTTATGATTAATTGAAATTGTTCTTGTAGGTTAAATATACATTATTTTATCCATTTCATTTAGGAAAGCGTACATTTCACACATGCAGAGTTAAATACTCATCAGTCAGACCAGAACAAAAGCCTTGACTAAATCATACATATCACTACATACAAGATTGGCTTATCTTCGACGCCACACTAATTGCATGCTGGTCACTAATTTGTAATTACAGGCTGACAGGGGAGATAATTGGCTGGAAACAGGAACCCCTGGGATTTCTCATGATTGGTCAGCATGATGTCGATTGCATGGGGTCACTGATACATTTCATTGTTATACATGTACTGTGTGTACAGTTAGTCTATACTAAGCAGTAATTGACATCAATAGCTAAATGACCATGGCCTTTAAATAACTGAGTGAGTGAGTTTAGTTTTACGCCACACTCAGTAATATTCCAGCTATGTGGCGGCGCTCTGTAAATAATCGAGTCTGGACTAGACATTCCTGTGATCAACAGCATGATCTATGCAATTGGGATATGATGACATATGTCAACCAAGTCAGCGAGCCTGACCACCTGATCCTGTTAGTCACCTCTTACGACAAGCATGGGTTACTGACTATCAAGGCTAACCCAGATCTTCACGGGTTTTAAATAACTGAGTTTGGACCAGACAATCTAGTGATTGGTATTGAGAGCAATGATTCATGTAGTTGGGGTACAAGGCCATCCACCACACACCAGAATCTGACCATCTGATCATCTTGTACAGCTAGCACAGGATGATGGCCACCTTTCTGAGTGAGTGAGTGAGTGAGTGAGTGAGTGAGTGAGTGAGTGAGTGAGTGAGTGAGTGAGTGAGTGAGTGAGTGAGTGAGTGAGTGAGTGAGTGAGTGAGTGAGTGAGTGAGTGAGTGAGTGAGTGAGTGAGTGAGTGAGTGAGTGAGTGAGTGAGTGAGTGAGTGAGTGAGTGAGTGAGTGAGTGAGTGAGTGAGTGAGTGAGTGAGTGAGATGGGCTTCCCACATTGCACCCATGTGGGGAATTCAACTCAGGTCTTCATCGTGACAGGTGGTTATTTTAACCATGAACTACCCCAACTCTCCGCATGGATGAGTATTGACAGTTCAAACTGAAGTGCATATCAATGAAGTAAGTACAAATATGAATCTCAGACATAGTAATCGATCCACAAAAGGGCTATTTCTCAAACTCTGTACAACTGAAGAAAATTTCCTTAACATTTGTAATTTTGACTAATTTTATCAGGATGCTAAACACAAGATGCTATTTCACATTGTTTGTTAAGATATCGTATTCCTTATGTCTACTTTCATTGTATTGTACTCATCATGGTGGAAACATTTTTCCTTTTAAGAACTATACTGGAAACAAAAAGAATTGATGATATATGGTTACACTGATTGTGATAGGCATCTTGTAGGCATTCTGTAGGCTAGTCAAGTTTCAAATGTCTTTCATCCTCATTAATCTGAATCCCTATATAGAAAGTCTGAGTATACTATCTACATTCAATTGTTTGACATTTAAAGAATCAATAATCATTTTTTTTAGAATTTACAAGACATTTAGGAGGATAATTCAAACTGAGACTCCTCATATGTACATATGTTTAAATAAATATGTTCATGTGTTGATAATGTCAGAATTCTATGTGCTTATGTAAGTGATATATGAATTAGTGGTAGGTCTGCCTGTGTGTTAAGTCTCAGTGTTAAGTCTCTGCAGAGGTACAACTGGTACCCATGCAGATCCGGGTTAGAATTGGTTTTCAGCAATCCATGCTTGTCATAAGATGCTTGCTGCAGGTTCCATGTTCCCAGACATCAGGAACAGAAAGTTACCCTCAGGGGTTTGACTGACAGAATAGCAATATCTCTTTATCCTACCACCCGTGAAGATCCGGGTTAGAATTGATCTTCAGTGACCCATGCTTGCTTCAGTAGACTGATGCTTATGCTGTTGATCACTGGATTATCTGGTCCAGACTTGATTATTTACAGACTGCTGCCATATAGCTGGAATATTGCTGAGTGAGGAGTTAAACAACCAACCAATCAATTAACGGAAGCTCATCGGACTCATCATTTACATATGAGATGTTTATTCTACCTCCAAAAACAAAACACTGACATTCATCTCTTCCAATACTGCTATAAACACTACTTGTCTATTTCAAACAATAACGACCATGTCTATTTCAGGCTGTCAATTGACATTGAACAACAATGTCTGACTCAGACCCAGCTGGCTGCAGGCACACACATCCCGGTGCAGTGAAATCAACAAGGTGAAACAGACGAGGGTTGATACTGACATGAAATAGACGCTATCTCTACCTGTGGTCTGTACTACACCTTTCCCACCTGTGCTTCTGACATTCATGATGGCATTCAAAGGACCGACTCACAAAACGAGGACAGCTCGTTCATCCTATAATTTGGTCTGGACGGAACACATTTAGGGCATCATGGTGATTGACACAAAGAAATAGACATCATGTAAATGTCAACTCGAATATTACCTTTGACACTGATTTCCTGTATTTCTTTCCTTATTTGTCAAAATACGAATTAACGACATCGTCTTTTATAGAATTTGGTCCATTTATCATCTGGCACAAATGGGAAAGTCAGGATAGACTCGCCAAATTTATTGGCTCCTGGCAGTGAAATATACAACTTATTGACGGCTTGGGAATATGTTCATTTCAACAGAATAGATGGAACTTTTGTGCAGGTGTTTCCACACATGTTGTTTCAGAAGCTGATGTTTGTTGTTAATACGAATCACTAACCTCAACAGCAACACAAACATTTAACTGCCGCATATCAACTCCCGATACCCATCAATTAACCCCTCGTTTCTCTGTCCATCATTCTAACTGGTTTATCAGCGAACAAAAACAGCTTTGTAAACACAACATGCTCTCAAAACAATGACTCAGTTTGGACAGAAAATTATGATTGGCAGGATAAACAGAAAATTACCATGGGTAATTAATTACACGACAATGAAGTAATTACATGACAAATTGTCACAGCCTGACTTTCCTAAAAGTGCTTAAATCCTTATTTTTCATAAACCTTCTCCTTTAATAATTTCCAAGTTAGACCAATTAAATATTACCATAGCAATGAAATAAACAAAAACACTGAATCCTGGAAACATTAATTTCATTTACAACATGTAATCATCTTCGCAAGATAACTAAATCTTTCTCACTTGCTGCTGGAGGTAAAGAAATTACAAGTCTCTTTATCTTCAAGGAAGTTAAGTAATATCTGGTTGAAGTTAAAAATGATCAGTTCCTGTTAAAAACCTCAAAACGTTTTCAAATTCTTTAAATTGGAATCACACACATTGTCATCTGAAAAGCAAACTTATCATCTTTCAATGAAAACAGCTGTTCAGCCTAATCATAAACCAAATCAGACTTCAACCCATTGTCTCAAATTGCTGTAATAACATTTTCTAAGCTAGAGGCATCTTGCAAAGACCAAAATCTGAAGGAGAATGCTAATTTGCTTCTACCGGAACATCTGTGACAAGTTTGACCAAAAAACATCACTCCAATTCCCAAACCACGTTTGACTGCCTTGGGACTTGAACCTTTCCCAATATTTTTTTTGGTCGGAAGTCAAACTTACCAAAAATATTTTCATTTTGATAAAGCCTGAAGCCTGTTATTAATCAAAGATAACAAGCAGGACAGAGGGCTGTACTGTCCTGTCCAAATCATGTCTATGTATACTTGTAATGATGGTCTAGCCAGTCCCTTGGTCATTGGCCATCTGTCGAGAGTCGACAGGATTATACAATATGTAGCGTTTTGAAAGTGACACTTACTTATCATGGGAGTAGATGAAAGAATACATATGAAGTTATTTTTTGATGCACAGTTACACTATCCCCTGCCTAACACTGGCAGATCAATATTTTCTTGAAAAACAACAGAGTAATTTTTTCTTTTACTTCTTAAACTGAGTGATGCTTTTTCCAAAGTCAGAAGAGACAGATATGAGAGATGAGAGAGAGAGATAGATACAGAGAGAGACACAGAGAGAGACACAGAGAGAGACACAGAGAGAGGAAATAGAGACAAATAGTGAGAGAGAGACAGATACAGAGAGAGACACAGAGAGAGATAGTGAATGACAGACAGAGAGAGATAGTGAGAGACAGGCAAAGAAAGAGAAACAGACAGAAAGATACAGAGAGAGAAAGAAAGAGAGAGAAAGAGAGAGAGAGACAGATACAGAGAGTGAGAGAGTGAGAGAGAGAGAGAGAGAGAGAGAGAGAGAGAGAGAGAGAGAGAGAGAGAGAGAGAGAGTGAGAGAAAGAGAGAGAGAGAGAGAGAGAGAGAGAGAGAGAGAGAGAGAGAAAGAGAGAGAGAGAGAGAGAAAGAGAGAGAGAGAGAGAGAGAGAGAGAGAGAGAGAGAGAGAGAAAGAAAGAGAGAGTGTACTGAATAAAATTGATCTAACATTAATGGATCGCATGTCAATTGATTTCCAAACATTTCCTACTGAATATGCTCAGAAGCTTTGATCCTGCTACAGATGGTGATGTCAAAGCCAGATTAAAGACAATCAAACATTGAACTCAGACAGCATTTCTTGCCAGAGACATCTCACTACTACAACAACAAGCCTGGGCATGAGCTTTCCGTGGAAATCTAGACTTGCTTCATTTGGGGTATGAGATTACAGTGAAGGCTGAAGGGAAAACAATATGGTTCAGGGACTGTGATAAGGCTGACGCCATATGATGTCCCTTCACTAAAGTCTACCCGTGAAGGTCCCGGTTAGAATTGATCTTCAGTAACCCATGCTTGTTGTAAGAGGCGACTTACGGGATCGGGTGGTCAGGCTCGCTGACTTGCTTGACACATGTCATCGGTTCCCCATTTCGCAGATCGATGCTCATGCTGTTGATCACTGGATTGTCTGGTCCAGGCTCAATTATTTACAGACCACTGCCATATAATCTGTTTGATTGGCATTTAGAAGTTGGTGACTAATAAGAAAGTAAGAAAGTTTATGGATAACAACTTCTTTATTATATATGATGCGACGTTTCGGTATGGATTCTTATACCGTTGTCGCAAGCAACAACAACTTCTTTATTATGATCACTCGTTTGGTATGGATTCTTATTTGTCGCAAAGAGCACTTGTTTGACAACGGTATAAGAATCCATACCGAAACGTCGCATCATATATAATAAAGAAGTTGTTATCCATAAACTTTCTTACTTTCTTATCACTGCCATATAACTGGAATATTGCTGAGTGCGAAGTAAAACTAAACTCACTCACTCACTAAAGTAATTTTTGTTTGTTTTGTTTATCGCCAGGCCAAGCAATGTAATCTGGCAATATGATGGCATGCTTAATAATCGAATGTGGATCAGACAATCGAGTGATTGGCGTTGAGAGTAACAATGTCACACTATCAACTAAGTCACCAATAGCAAGTCTGACCATCCAGTTAATTAGGTCACCCTAGCAGCACAGGTTGCAAGAGAACAGTCTAACCCAGAATCCCTATGGGTTACTGACTGACTGACTGACTGACTGAGTTTAGTTTTACGCGCTTTTAGCAATATTCCAGCAATATCACGGCGGGGGACACCAGAAATGGGCTTAACACATTGTGCCCATGTGGGGAATCGAACCCGGATCTCGGCGTGACGAGCCAACGCTTTAACCACTAGGCTACCCCACCGCCCCCTTTTGGGTTACTGAAGATGTAAGCAGAATGTATTTAAGTCTTAAAGGCCACAGAAGTGAAAAGCACAAGCCCAAATATTCATATTTGTAGATTTTCAAACTAAACATACTAATATTTAGAAGGCAACAACAAAAATAAAAATAAATAAATAAATTAAAATTGCTTCAGTAATTTATTTAAAAATTTATTCTTTGAACTTAACTTAAGAAAATAATATAATATTCAAGCATATTTTCCATAAAAAAAGCATTGTATCTTTTTCACTTTTTCAAATTGGTAAAAGGCAGACATATTGGTAACACAAGCCACAATAATTGATCTGGCCAGGATGAGTTAACACTGGAACCACTTGGTTATCCCCCTGCATTTAAATAAAGAGTGAATCTCCCACATCATATTACTTAGACATCACATTCAAGACATGCCAATCATAATTTTTTATAGATTAAATAAAATTTTACTTCAAAGGTGTTAGTAATATCATTACTATTTTTCCATTCAAAATTAATGACGTCAGTTTTGATTTATAACACTCTTGAAGAAAACCATGAAATATTTCAAAAATAAAATGTTAACATTCAGATTATCTTTTTATGGAAAAAAGCAGGAAGACAAAAGCGGCCTATGGTGGGAAATTAATGCAATATTTGTAACTGACGTCCAGACTAGAAACATAATGAAGTGAAACTACAAAAACGGCCAACATGAATCATGGCCATCATTTTTACCGCCCTAATATGACATGCCTGCAGAAGACAGTTTTTATTTGACAGATTTTTTTCCCAAATATGATTCATGACTAGCATTTGAAAATTCAACCAATTTACAAAAAGACAATTGCCGATTTAATTATCATGGTATCATAGTTAACTAAACATGTCTGGCAAGGTTCTTAAGTGTGGCATGGAATTTTGGTCAAAGACGACTTAATTATGACTGATGGCCTGCTTGGAGTTCTGTGGGTACAAAGGCGCCTGCATCCCAATTTGTCTCTATTTTCTTGTACGAAATAGAGCTGGCACTATTACTGTGACTGACTATATATTGATCTATAAAAAAATCATAAATAAAGTTAACAAATAGACATGACAAACACAATCTCTTCAGTAGTCCATAACAGTGACAGGAAACACTGTAAATTACTAAGGAACATATTTTGTATCAATACATCATAACAATGATAAACCTGGCTGCGTTAAAGCTTCTTGTACTATGATTATGCAGAATTACAAATGTCACAGGAAACCAATTTGTGTTTCTTTAAACAGTAAGTCACTCAGGGTGCAGACAGGGAGAACAATCATGGAACCTCCATAAAACGGTTTCATGACATCTTGAACTTCATTTCTTTGTAAAAGTTCATGTTCAGCCAGAAATACTCTTGATCCACCCTTGATTCAAACTAGATTCAAACTCGATCAAACACGCAAACAACCTGCATTCAACCAAGATACACCCTCGATTCAATCAAGACACCTGATAGAGACATCCTACTTTCAATCAACACACCCTATATTTGACTAGATACACCCTGCATTCAACATACATACACCCTACATTCAACCTAGATACACCCTGCATTCAACCTAGATACACCCTGCATTCAACCTAGACACACCCTGCATTCAACCTTGACACACCCTATATTTGACCTAGATACACCCTGCATTCAACATAGATACACCCTATATTTGACCTAGATACACCCTGCATTCAACCTGGATACACCCAACATTTAACCTAGATACACCCTATATTTGACCTAGATACACCATTCAACCTGGACATTCAACCTATATACACCCCTGCATTCAACCTAGACACACCCTATAACCTAGACACACCCTTTGACCTAGATACACCCTGCATTCAACATTCAATATTTGACCTATATACACCCTGCAGATACACCCTATATTTGACCTAGATACACCCTGCATTCAACCTAGATACACCCAACATTCAATCCTCGATACACCCTATATTTGACCTAGATACACCCTGCATTCAACCTAGATACACCCTGCATTCAACCTAGACACACCCTATATTTGACCTAGATACACCCTGCATTCAACCTAGACACACCCTATATTTGACCTAGATACACCCTGCATTCAACCTAGATACACCCTGCATTCAACATAGATACACCCTGCATTCAACCTAGATACACCCTAAAATCACATCAGATGTATTGACATTAGATTGAACCAAGACACATCTTAGACACAACCTAAAGATATCCTAGATTCCACCAAGAATCACACTATTTTTGCCCTGTCATCTTAGATTCCATCTTAGATACTTCCTGAATACACCACCACCCTAGATACACCCTACATTCAACATAGATACACCCTACATTCAACCTAGATACACCTTGCATCCAACCTAGATACACCCTACATTCACCCTAGATACGCCCAAGATACAACTTCTTCAAACTATTCCAGGCTGGATTCACACAAGACATGAAGTCTCTCATCAACAGACTTTGCCCACATCCTTCTTGATGAAAACCTTCTCCTCCTTTATCTCTGATGTTAAGACTGAGCCATGTTTACTCAATGGAAAGGCAGCAGAAATATTTCATGAAACATCCCCTTTACCGGTACCATTACCATAAAGGTATGAATTTGTTTACATTTTGTATCAGGAATTTTGGTTGCATTTCCAAATGTCTGAAATAATTAAGCAACTAATTGGCATGCATAGATTGATGAAAGACCCTGTTGACTTTCACGTCTGTCTATAGACTTGCACAAATCTTGAAGGCAATAATTGTTATTTGAATAATAATTTCTAAATCATATGAAACAAGCACACCTTGATCAAACAGAAGATTGCCATCTTTCTACCCATTTAGACTTGCTTTTTATAAGGATAGAAGTCCTACACATCCATGGACACATCATTCAGTACAGCCTTAGAGCAAGACAAGTTTTCCTAGCCTAGTACAGAAATATTTTCAAAGCTTTATTTAAAACCTCACACTATGAGCCCATAGCCTTTGCTCCACATAACGTTCCTCCCAAGTGAGATATCTGTAACGAAACACATCCGTTTTTACAACACAACCCTCTGAAGGCGATCAGCTCCAAAAGAAGTCAACAGTTTTCGATTCAAATGATGCATGACAAAGACAAACTAATAACATGTCACATGGAAAAGTGTACACGAAATTGACGAACCTGTCGCTCATAAATCAACAGCTCTCCATTACCAAGATGAACACATACTTCTGAAACGTACGCCTGCAATTGTGATTACATGCAATTGACATAACACTACACGGTAGCGCGCCAACAAACCATAAAGATTCCAAGCTAGCAATAATTTGCCTTCGCAAACTAGAATCTGGAGTTCATGTGAGTCTAAATTAAGTACATGGGCATTATCTGTGTGATAAACAGCTGGTAATTAATAGAAATCAACACTTTGAAAGGTTTCATTTGGCCACAGGAAGTTAGCTTGTGAGTCATGTGACTCGATGCTTAAAATGACTCTTCTGTAATGATAGTATAATTACTTTAAGTGGGTTCAGAGCTTAATAAAAGATTCATTTTGTAATGATCCCACTTAGAGGAACTATTTTCTTAAGCTATGATTCACAGCTTGTGATGTAAAAGTTACCATCCATGTTCAGGGCCAAGAAAACAAAAATGCAGGCCCCAAATGAGGATAGTGCTATTTGGTATTATTCACTTTAAAACAGAGTTTTATATTTTTTTATGGAATTTTGGATTCAAATTGAATTGGGAATTAGTGGTTAATTAAAAACTGAAGTTAATCACATGAATGGTATGGGGCTATTTCAGCAGTATATATTGAAAAGGTTATATTTCCCTGAAGGTAACCACAATGGCACATTTGTCCTTTCATGCGGTCTTGCAAGCTGATATAGATGACAAAATCAATTTCACCAATGGTGAAATTTACAAGATTCAATCACTGCTCGTCAAATGAACTTGCACTAAGTAGGTCTAGACCTCTAGGAAGCGCAATATCAAACATGACCCTCGTTCAGGAAATATTCGTCGATTGCGCTAATGGCACCAAAAACTGCAGTTTCCTACTGGGATGCGTGAGCACCGAGCGAGCGATGGAACGTCTCCAAACATTTATGACAGGATCAGAGGGAGGAAGGATGTAAGTAGGTCGTTAATTATGGGTGCAATATGTAGGCCTGGATGACTGACAGCAATAAATGCTTGATTGACACACGTTTCAGCTCAAGAAGGCACTCAGACATATGGCTATTTTAATCTATATGTGTCTATATCAAATGCCCCTGATTTCACATGACAGGAAATTGACGTCAACATATCTCGGTGCCATCTAATCTTGTCTATTTTGTAAAATCCCACCTCCGTGTATGAAACATATTTGTCTGATGGATAATGTGTTCTTTGTATGTTTCTAGGTGCTTGAAATAGACATCCTCATCTGAAGCACTGTTCTCAAATTGCTACGAGATAACGGATAAGTAATCAAAATTATTGCTTATATCTCTCGATCAATCATTAAACATCTCATAAAAATGTTATTTCTTGCATAAAATTAACTTTTGAAATGAAGGGAAGATAAAGATGGCTGAAGATGATAGGAAATAATTATAATTTAGCATCCCTGATTAGAAACTGACATGCAGATGTGTGAGTTGATGGTTATATTCCTTACGTTATCCAGATGCACTGTGTGGAAACAGATGCAAGAGTGAGTGAGTGAGTGAGTTCTGTTTTACACTGCTTTTTGCAATATTCCAGCAATATCATGGCTGGGGGACACCAAAACTGGGCTTAACACATTGTACCCATGTAGGGAACAAACCTGGGTCCTCGGCGTGACGAGCGACCGCTTTAACCACTAGGCTACCTCACTGCCCCACAGAAGCAAGATGCATGTGTATGACGTGTGAGTGAGTGAGTTGGTGATACTATTCCTTATGTAATCCAGATGCATCTGTGTGGTAACAATGGCAAGATGCATGTATACAATGTGTGAGTGAGTGAGGTGAGGTGAGGTGAAATTGGGTTTAACGTTGTGCTTGAGAATATTTCGCTCATATGACGACTTGCATACTGTGTATGTGTATGTGCGGCTGCTTGTACTAGCCCAGACTTAAGCTGGTTTTATAGTGCTAGCCCACTGAGATACCATGCCCCAGTGAAGCATGAATACCCCACTCAGACACATTATACTGACTTCGAGCCGACCAGTCCTTGTTGTACCCATTAATGCCGAACGCCAGGCAGGGACCAACAAGTACCATATTTTAACGTCTTTTGGTATGACGCGGTCGGGGAGTGAGTGAGTTGGTGATACTATCATTATGTAATTCAAATGCATCTGTATGGTAACAGTGGCAAGATGCATGTGTATGATGTGTTAGTGAGTGAGTTGGCTCAGTGCTAGAACAAGCCTGAAGATACAATGCAAAAACACAGGGAACAAGCTAAGAGATAGGACCCCAAAAACCTCATTGAAACAGGTCAAGCTTAAATCAATGCTATTTTTATATCTGCTATAAACAATAACAATTACCCCAAAAAAATCCTATAAAGAGACATGCATCTTTTTGAAAACCTTCAAAAAAGACTTTCCAAATGCTGAGCATCAGTTGTCGCAAACAATCGGGACAAACCCCATTGAAAAGTTCCACAGCCATTTACTAATTTCATCCCAGCTACTCTCTCAGTTTTGATGTTCATTTCGAGACAGTGAAAGATGCTTGAAATAGACATACATATGACAGGCTTAACAATGTTGTGTAGGCACTGCTGTCAGACATCTAAAACAGACATTCATTCACCTGCTGTCGACAACACATCTTTATCTTGGCTACTCATTGCGAACTGCCAATTATCTTTCTTGTCTATTTCCGTGCAATCACACTGCAAACCTAAGCACAAAAGGTCATCATGAATATTTAATGATTCAGACATGACAATATGATTAACCAGCAGCCCAGTCACAGTTCATCAAGAGAGTACTAATTAGTTTACTAACATACTACTGACCGTACAACTGATAACACTTTAAGTAACCACACAAGCATCTGTTGACCATAGGAATTGTTGGTTTTCGCTGAAAGTGATGACTCGTTTATTTCTTTCTCTCTGTCAATCTTTTGTCAATGATTCATCTGCAAGATTGGTAAGTTAATGCGAATTGCTTATTCCACGCAAACCCGGAAACCACGAATGAAGGGCATCACGTGCAGATGGATAATGACAATTGGATGGTGAAATATTAATTATTTATATAATATAGTTGATTAATGATTGTTTGTTTTCAGTGGCAATATGGATAAATAAATTGAACCTGTCAAGACACTGAGTTCAGTTTAACTATTTAATGAATTGTCTACATTTTGTGCACATTGTCAATTGTCAGTTAATTATCCCTCATCAATTTCTGAATGAAATTGATTACAAGGATCAGGTATGTCTATAGCATGTCCACACACATGACGATCTCTCGTACAAAGGACCGGCACCATCTTGTACTATAGTGGGGTGGGAACATAAAATGGAATATTTGATAGACTTAGCACTTTGATGTGCTGCTGTAAGCCATAAAAGACTAATTTGAACATAAATTCTAAGACATTTAGAAGGTCATGTCTCACAAACAATTTGAATGAGAAACAGATAACACAATTATTTACAAATTAGTTTAGGGGACATAAAATTGATCCTTTTTGAATGTTATAAAAAGAAAATGAGGTTTGGTTGTTTTGTTCTGTGGGTTTACACTGAATCAATTTCCCTTTGCAGATCATAAGATTAGTGAGCAATAGACACGTGCACTCCCATGTACATCATTGACATTTTACGACAAGCGGTCATGATTGGATATTCTCGTTAGTTTCCATGTGAGCACTTTCCTCCAACATCCGCATGGACACTTGTCTTTTGAAGTCTGCGCAATATACAAGTGAAATGCACATGGAGGTGCTTAGGCTCCTCTTGTGGTCACTCACGAGTCATATTTATTGTCGGAATCCATCAAGCAGACATAACAAGCATACTGATTGAACTCACAGGGTCTCAACTTTTGCAGACATTATGAAAACATTACAAACCATTTTTGTGAAATTGACAATAATAATGTTATCAACATGCTGTAAAAGTAATCCATTTCATAGGAGGTGGGTTATCTGGTTTGCTGAAGGAGGCTTTGGGGATTCAAGATGAGATCCATTAGCCAATCTGTGTTGCATATTTCTGTTGTCTACTGTGGCCATTACAGCTGTAGCATTGATTGTAGCAAGCTTCACCTTCAGCTGATATTGGTGTGCTTTATCCACCAATAAAACACTTTTGTCAGGTGTATGCTGTGAAATGGAGTTGATCTGTCACAATGCCAATAGCATCCATTTCGTAGAGTGCATTTTGTAAGATTCATCCTCTGACGAGAGTTGGGGGAGAGGGGGGGAGAGCTATGGCACCAATGTCCTGGGCCATTACTGTGGTTTTAGACAATCATCACAAATGCTTGTGGGTTCTGGATAAGAACATAGTCCAAGCAAAACATGCTTGTCGTAATCACAACTTAATTTAAGAGGTGTATTATTTATCTGAACTGTGTAACATCGATGCTCATGACGTTATTCACTAGGCTCTCTAGTTCACGTTATGTAAATTCAATAATTGTTGATTGATGCTCATGATCCCATGTCAATCAAAAGATTGTCTGGTCCAGATTTGATTTTCCACAGACCATCACACAGAAGCTGTTTAATAAAGGCAAAACAAAGCTAACAAACAACTGGACACTTCTATCATTATCTCATAGCATTAAGTTCTGATGGTAATATTACTTACAACAGCAGAAATATGACAAAATCCCCTGTCCAAAGACAAAAATGATTGCAAAAATCTGACTAAATGAAATAATGAAAGCAAATTTACACCATACTCAATGAGAGTCATTCAAACTCTTTCAACAAAAATAATTACCACCTTTCATGAAACTACAACTGATAATAAAAATCCCCTAATGTCAATTTCACATCGATTTCCAATTTGACAGACTGTCAATGTCATGATCAAAGAGTGTAAGACGGTGGTGCCATGTCCATTTCGGACGACCCACCACCGATAAGCATCAGCAACCACCAGTATTGACTGTGTCGCTGCAACAAACCACGCCATGCGTGGCTACAAGGATTTCTGGGTAATCCCCAATGACAGCTTCAATCCCAAGGACAAAGCCAAATGATTGTAGTCAGTCAGTCGTGGTCATTGTCTTGCTTGGCCCTTAAATGTGGATGTATCATTTAGTTGGTTGGTTCAGTGTTAAGGCCATGTTGGATGGATACAGGATCTCTTGAGGCACAGAGGCACCAACTGGAAATAAACGTCTTCAGCATTTGTTTGTTTTGGTACATCTAGCAAAATGATGCAGTGCTTTTTTGTATCAGAATATCTGTGTTGTTTAAAGCTGCACTTAACTGACTGACTGACTGAGTTTGGTTTTACGTCGCTTTTAGCAATATTCCAGCAACATCACGGTGGAGGACACCAGAAATGGGCTTCACACATTGTACCCATCTGGGGATTCGAACCCGGGTCTTCGGCGTGAAGAGCCAAAGTTTTGACCACTAGCCTACCCCACTGCCCCGCTGCACTTAACAATATTGCACCTCAAAGAGAGTAATGTGTAAATAAATGAGTATGGACCATACATTCCAGTGATTAACATCATGAGCATTAATCTATTTAGTGACAGTGACATGTATTAGCCAAGTCAGGGAGTCCACCCAGTCCTGCTAAAACCTCTGCAACAAACATGGCCTACTGTTGATCAACCTGTATGTTGGGTACGTTTCCTAATACCAACAGTTAAAAAGTGCATTTTTATGTTTTAATATCATTTGATTATTTACAGATAACAAAATGACCTGTGCATTTTCGTATCATGAGATATTTAAATTTGCCTTCAACATGTAATTTGAATACATTTTAACTTATTTTACAGTCTTACTTCATGTTTAAGTACATGTATGACTGATACCAGCGGTCGAACATCCTAAGGATGTGTGAAGCCCATTTCTGGTGTCCCCCGCTGTGATATTGCTGGAATATTGCTAAAAGCAGCGAAAGATTGAACTCTCTCTCACTCACACACTCACTCACCTAAGGTCTATATATTATATCATGCAAGGTCAGTTCTCTGCATGTTGAAATTTCAGAGAAGATGATCTGCAGAAATTTCTAAGGTGTGATATTTGTTTTAAGAAACCTGAACCCCCTTGGGTGAGATTTATCTACAGAACGCTTCAGCTCAGTAGATTAAGTGCTTCTTACATGTGTCTTAAAGAAGAAATACAATGTTGTTTTTTTAACGTCTTCCACATATACCATGCTGAAGTTGCTTGCATGTCACGATGCACTGTCTAAGCCTGACACAAATTATCAGCCACAGAAGAAACAGTCTTAACAGTCTCCTGGTTCATGAGAACATTCTCACAAAATCATCACAATTCAAAGTTATTTTTAACTCTAAAAATTAAAAAGAAATAATTGTAATATTAATGTTTTTAATAATATTAAATATTTATATCCAAACGTGAGTCTCCATCTGGTCCAGACACAATCCATCTTGTGGTTCTGATGAAGATGAAAATGTAAAAAGTAGACAGACAAGATGGACGACAACACGTCATGACAAAATGTCACATGGTACATTCAGGTCAGATGAGAGATGTTCCCAGCGATGTTCAACAAGGTGAAATGAACCACAGCTTGTCAGTTGCAACATATGTCAATTCTAATAGATAATTCACTTTGATGTGACATACATTATCAACAGGAGGATGTCCATGTGAATCACCATTGTGTAATATTTTCCTAACAACACAAATATTTAATATGGAACACTTCATAATGTATACCATAATTTGTCAGGTGTAAATGTTTGTCCTAATGAATTGTACAAATGTATGGTATATTGACCTAGTATTACCTGACAAATCTTCTGTGGTGACAGTGTATGTAAACAATAAACCTACATCATATTCAGCATTGTTTCAGCCCCATGAATGTCCCATGTTTGTTAATATGGGTGCTCAGTGTCCCATGACGTTCTGTCCATAAGGATGCTCACTGTTCACTTCATCTGGATGATCTAGTAATATAGGTGTCCAATGTTCCATGTATTTTGATGGTCTGTGCTTTATTAATACAGATGCTCAACATTTCCTGTTTTTGGATGCTATATGTCTATTTATAGAAGCTCATTGTTCTATATATTTGGATGCTCTATATTCCATTGATAGAAGCTCTTTGTTCTATATATATATATATATATATATATGGATGCTCTATGTTCTATTGATAGAAGCTCTTTGTTATATATATATATATTTGGATGTTCTGTTCTATTGATAGAAGCTTGTTCTATATAATTGGATGTTCTGTTCTATTGACAGAAGCTCATTGTTCTATATATTTGGATACTGTATGTTTTATTGATAAAAGCATTTTGTTCTATATCTTTGGATGCTGTTCTACTGACAGAAGCTCTTTGTTCTATATATTACGATGCTCTATGTTCTATTGATAGAAGTTCATTGCTCTATATATTTGGATGCTTTATTTTCTATCGACAGAAGCTGTTTGTTCTATATATTTGGATGTTGTATGTTCTATTGATAGAAGCTCATCATTCTCAATACTTGGATGCTCTCTGTTCTATTGATAGAAACTCATTGTTTTATTATTTTTGGATCCCTATGTTCAACTGATAGAAGCTTGTTGCCCTATTTTTTAGATACTGTATTTTCTAATTATATGACTGTTCATTTGACACGAAACATAGAACATAATCATATATGTTCATAAGTAATAGCAAAACAGATATCAATTATCTGTTTATAACTCTGTTTAGTTTATTTTAAACTTTGTGAAGCATCACTAAGCAACCACCGGCTCGAAATAAGGTGCTATACAAGTGTATTATTATTATTATTATTATCATCATCTCTGTTTTGCCCTGCATAATTTCAAAGCAAATACTCCACTTACATGTCTATCAATGCTCACAAGGACTACAAAGCAAGACGTGTAACACTAGTCATGATAGCAGAACATACTGATAAAACACGGGTGATATTGACCTCAAGATATGAATTTATAGCTTAAAGATCAACACCGCATAAAATGTCTGTATTTGAACATCTCCAGTTCATCAGCTCTGCATGACATCATGCAGGTTTTTTCTCACATGCCCAGTGCTCAAGACCTCAATCTTCTCAGGGGACCTCAGAACATTTGCTTAGGAATTAATTCTCCACTGATCCCAAAATGAGAGTCACCCGCCCTTGACACCAAGGAACACGTCGCTGTGTCACATGACTCAATATCCCAGCAAAGGTGACATGACAGGAATGAGTAACACTTTTATTGCCAGCACACCCAATGCATTTATATAATTTATTCCAGAGGTATGCAAGTGGCACCTACTTTCAAAGGAAATTTTATACAAATTTGACCGAATACCCAAATGTGAAACTTTATTTTCGGAAGATGAATTTTTAAAACCACCATGTGTCACTAAGATAATCAAAGGGTCAGACAGAACGCAATTATGACACATGGGTCTCATGTAAACTAACCCAGGGAGTGAATTAAAGCTGAAATTCTTCAGTTTATGACTCCCATGCTTTCCTTTCACAGGGATTTTATTTGAATTTCCATGTAACTTTTATCAGAGCCATTTTCTGTGCTGAAATGTGTCCCATAATTGTCTGAGATTCATTCCCCAAGGGTCCAATTATTCCAAAGTTGTTGAGCTGCCAACGACTGCCACTTTACTCTTTTCATACCGACATCATAAAGATTTTTGAGACTGGGAGGCTTTCAGTTTACTCACCCTCTTCCCCTGCCAAGGAAAATACAACATTATCAATCCTTAAGGTTAGTCTACTTCATTTCGATATTGAGCTTGAACAACGTCATTTACGACTTCCTGTTCCCAATGTCCATGCAAACAATATGCCACGTAATGCTGTTCAATTTCGACACATTGCACAAACAACAAGTTTTATTGCTGCAGACAAGATTATACCCAATCCGTCTGAAAATAAGACTGCCATATCAAACGACTTTTTAAACTTCCCAGACTCATTTGATTTAGTTGTTGCCATGGAGATGATTTTTTAAACTTAAAATCACAAGTTTATTGATATCATCTGATGAAATGAAACAATATAAATGTTAACAGTACAGATATGCATAATGGTTTTTCACAAGCAATCAATGTTCAGGCTGTAGTTAATAATTCATTGAAGCAGTGACAGAATACAGATATACATGATGCTAACCGGGGGAAAAAGAGGAAACATCTCTTGTTTCAAATATTGATATTGTAAACTGAATCATTCTGCTGGAGGATCATATGTGGTATCTGATATCACCTTATCTATTGTTGTGTATTTCAATCAAGTCAATGCACTTTCATATTTGAACATGCTATGCCCTTGTCCATAACTTGTGTATTTCGCTTCAATCAATGCACTTTCATATTTGAACATGCTATGCCCTTGTCCATAACTTGTGTATTTCGCTTCAATCAATGCACTTTCATATTTGAACATGCTATGCCCTTGTCCATAACTTGTGTATTTCGCTTCAATCAATGCACTTTCATATTTGAACATGCTATGCCCTTGTCTATAACTTGTGTATTTCGCTTCAATCAATGCACTTTCATATTTGAACATGCTATGCCCTTGTCTATAACTTGTGTATTTCGCTTCAATCAATGCACTTTCATATTTGAACATGCTATGCCCTTGTCTATAACTTGTGTATTTCACTTTAGTCAAATGTCTTCATCTTGGCCAAAACATTTATTCACTTGAGTCAATGTGCATTCAACAATTTCAGCTAAAATATAATACAATGAATAAAATGCAGTTAGATTGCTGCAACAATGTAACATTTAGGAAACATTTTGATTTGTAAATTTAGCCATTCATCATCTACCATTTTATCTATTCATCAAAGTTTCCTAATGTAATAAATATTTAATATTTACTTCAACAAGTAAGAATGTTAAAACTGAATACAAACTTCACCAGTCTTGAAACCCAAAATTTGAAATTAACATGTACTTGGAACATAGAAATATGGTAATTCCAACCTTAAGCTTGCAGGATATCTATACCCCCTGGCTATGCCCTGTGTGATCCAAGTCTCTCACCATCGCACAGTCTCATCTCCGATAAAAATTCAATTGCTGTTTTATCATTGATTCAATCTTGGAACAAAGACTGCTGGATGTATGGACAGAAAATTACCTTACACTTCTTTGCTATTCACTAAAGTCGCTAATATCAAGAAAAAAGGCGTAAATTGCATGACTTGTTTCCACTAAAGAGGCTAATGATACGAAAAGAAGCATAAATTAATTTATCCTAGCGTTGGACCAAAGAGATTGGCAGTCATTACAAGCTAATCCCAAGTGCTGGATGTGTATTCATTAAGGGCAAACATTCATTCCGATGGGAAAAAGTCCCTTTTATTCTTATTTTTAAAGGGCTTCAGCAGATCCTTCCTCCAAATGTAATAATGCATCTTCTCCTTCGTCAAGATGTCTCGAGACACACTGAAAATTTACTGTCATGACAATTATTGAAAGTGATACCAGCTTTTCAATTCAGTGAAAGTGACACCTGCATTGAAATTTTGTCAAAATGCTAGAATTTTATAATTTGTTCACTGAATGTTTTCTCAATTTCTCATTCCTCAAAATTGGTTTAGCAATCATCTTAATTTGATATAGTGTTTTTTCCTGCTAATGGTTAACTTGTTTGTTTCATCATATGATCAGGTGACGTGACATTAAGAATTCTGCAGCGTGATGTTCCAGGATATCAGACTGACATTGTCTAATTTGTGCAGCAGTGAAACCACATTGTGTCATTAAATAGACTGAAACCACATTGTGTCATTAAATAGAGTGAAACTACATTGTGTCATTAAATAGACTGAAGCCACATTGTGTCACTATATAGACTGAAACCTTATTGTGTCATTAAATAGACTGAAACCACATTGTGTTGTCCACTAAACTGAAACCCATTGTGTCATTCTGTAAACTGAAACCACATTGTGTCATTCTGTAAACTGAAACCACATTGTGTTGTCCACTAAACTGAAACCCATTGTGTTGTCCACTAAACTGAAACCCATTGTGTCATTCTGTAAACTGAAACCCATTGTGTCATTCTGTAAACTGAAACCACATGGTGTCATTCTGTAAACTGAAACCACATTGTGTCATTCTGTAAACTGAAACCACATTGTGTCATTCTGTAAACTGAAACCACATTGTGTCATTCTGTAAACTGAAACCACATTGTGTCATTCTGTAAACTGAAACCACATTGTGTCATTCTGTAAACTGAAACCACATTGTGTCATTCTGTAAACAGCTGAAGTCATAATGTGTCATGTACAAACCACATCATGTCACACACAAATGTTGATATCTAACCATATCACTCACTAAAACTCACTAGCTATATGTATAACGAACAATGTTACAATGAACTGATGAATATAACAAACTCTATTCTTCAGTCTGATCACTTTCTGTATATTTCACTTGAAACACATATAACAAACTATGGTTACAATGAACTAAAATTAGGGGTCTCTTTAAGTTTGTTATAATCATAGTTTACTCAAGTCTAGAACTCACTTTGTTTCATGAAAATACAGTTTAGTACCGACTGCAGTCGGGTTTAAAATTTGGATTTCATGAGCAGTTGTGTTTTCCAATACTTGTGATTGTACCCCTGTGTGCAATCAGCAACACAACGTCCCTCCCCAGCAGTGGCATTACTGGCTCAAGCTGTTCCCAGCAATTGTTATCTTTCAGAAATATTTCCATAGAATAATACTAATGGCTACTCCTTACCATACAGTCTTCAGAAAATCTTTCAAACACAAGTGGTACTTACCTAAAACAAAGAAGAAAAAAATATATAAACATACAATAAACATGAATATTTTGCAAAAGACAATATATATATATCATAGACATGAATATTTGGCTATAAATTATATAAACATATCGACCATATCATTGCTCACTGTTGTACTCGGTTGAAGTCTTTAGTGCTTAAACTCTGAGTACAGTACAATATTGTTTGGTCAGTGAAGAGCATCCTCTATAACAACACAGAAATCTACTGCATCTAATGCCAAGAGAAAGATCAAGTTAATATATTCAGTGTTTTTTTATTGATCACAAAGAGGCAAAAACAGATATTCAAAAAGGAATTCAGTTGACCTAAAAACGACATACTGTAAAACATGGAGTGGAGTCTTGGAGTGGGGTCTTGGAGTGGACTAAAGAAACACACGATTCAAAGTGAAAAGCACCCAGCCCTTATGATGGTACTAACAAGTAATGTGGGGGTAATCATCTCCTCCCCTACCCCCCAACACATTTCCACCCCTCCAAACATTGTTAATTTCCATTTCCCTCCAACCCCTTCTTTAAAGTATTTTAGTAGTAACATGCATTTATTTCTCAGATTTTTTCAATGATGAGATGGTTGTACCAACTTTCATGTGCTGAAAAACCAAAAACAATATTTCTTGATTGTGACTTTAGGTTCCAATAAGGTTCCAATCAGCTAACAAAAGCCCAGAAATAAGTGTTATGAATGACTGCGATATGGGAACTCATTCTATACCAATGTGTCAAATTTTTGAGACAGCAAGCCAGAATTACTAAATGATATCTGATCTGTGTAGAAAGCCCACCACATTGCAGTACTAAACATGATGAGATGTCACAAGAAATAACAATAAATGTCAACACTGCAAAGTATTTCGGAGTCATTCATTCGCCAAATATCTTGGTAATAGCCCACAGCAACACCCCTCAGAAACACATAGATGTGACATGGGCCATGTGTATCTTACTTAGGTTTATTCCATCTGTCAATCTTGATAAATTCCATCTGTCTTTCCCTACCTCTGTTGCCGAAAAGCAGGGATATCAATGTATCAAATTAAAACAATAGGTATGTAGAATATCCCAAACACACTGCCTGGCTGTCAGGCGGCACCAAGCCACACACAGAGATGCAGCTTACCGTTTCCTGATGGGGGGAGCAAGATACAGATGGTGAAAGATCTTTGGGAAATGTGTGAAATGAAAATAACACTGCTCTGAAGATGGAAGAACTTTGAGCGTTTGTTTTTACAGTGCTGTATCTATTGGTTTTGGAATTGGATGGACATGAGTGTTGTATTGATATCTACAACTGTTTTCACATTACACATACTGAAATTGATCTGGGTATATGAAACTGACATGAAACATACATGAAATTGATTACATGTCAGGCTATCATTACTAATGTAAGCAGGAATTTTGCCTCCGGTTAATTTTTTCAATATTACCACATAAGCAATTTTTTCCTAATGAAAAAATGAAAACTATACAAATGTATTTCTCTGTCTGATCCCAGAGGGCAATTATGTTCCAAAAACTATTGACCCATGGTCACTTTCCAATACATATTTGACCAATTTCTAAGACCTTCAGGCGAACTTGGCAGCATGCTTGCACAAGAACTAATTGGTCCCAACATGATGCCGAAACCTACAATTACAAACCAATTTTTGGTCCAAAAGTTATAGGCGCTGATGTACATTTGTTGCTCGTCTTGCTATAAAACCACAACTAGTTAAATAACTACACCGCTTGAAAAGCGGCGCCAATGGGCTTCCTGCTGTGTTTCCTACGGCAGTTATTTTTCCAAGATTATAGGTATATAGCGTTTCTTTGGTTTGCCACCAGGTGCTTCAGTATGTGAGAATAATGGTCGGCGCCATAATAAGCAAGGTAATGGTATCCCTAGGAGGTGATGGGTGCTAGTGTTTATGATGCCTTGGGTGGAGCTGTGGTTGATTTCAAGGTGATGATCAAAATAGATTTATTGGACATATTTGATGAAAAGATAAATCTCAGTGTGGTCATGAATTGTGTTTCAGGATTATATGTATTATCGTAACCTTTTGAAATATGTTTATTAATACATTGATATTTTCATATATTCTGATATACAAAGGAAACCTTTTGTAGGGGTTTCTAGGGAGGAGTATAATTATGAAATATACATGTGTCAATTTCAAACATTCAGAAATAGATCATATTATATACTCTTGGAAACATTCAGAAATAGATCATATTATATATATATAGTCTATTTCTGCTGCACTGATGTTTTTATGCTATCAAATAGTTAAGCATGAACACAAGACTGACTGACTGACTGAATTTGGTTTTATGCCGCTTTAGGCAATATTCCAGCAACATCACGGCGGGGGACACCAGAAATGGGCATCACAAATTGTACCCATGTGGGGATTTGAACCCGGGACTTCGCGATTTGCCCAGCGCTTTAACCACTTTACACACACTAGGCACACACACACACACACACACACACACACACACACACACACACACACACACACACACACACACGCACACACACACACACACACACACACACACACACACACACACACACACACACAAGAAATGTAAAGGAGTCAGTATATGAGACAAGATATCTATTTCGCAATAAACATGTGTTGATTTAAAATTTTCCGAAATTGACAACTTCATCAACAATGTCTGTAACACTGGACAAAAACCATTGGTACAAGTGAAGTGTGTGTGTTAGAAATATAGCAGTCGGAATATTCCGTGATGGATGATGTATAGATCCTGCTAACATATTTCCCCCTGTGAGTTACAAAGATTAACACAGACAGGGTCAGCAAGTACCAATCAACCAGCCTTAACAGCAAGAAAAATCTGTTTCATGAAATATACATTTCATCTGTGTTTGGGAAATTGATGACAGGAAGGACAAGATTTTCAGATTAACTCTTTCAGGGTCAGCAGTCCATAGAAATAGGTTCCATGTATATATTTAGTTCAAAGATTGTGGACATTTTAGTCATAAATCATGTTGAGAGATACCCGGCAACACATATCTGTGAGCCAGGTGTGACTGGCTAGGGGTGACAAATGACATGTGATATGGACATCGCCATTCACACTTGTACCGTATCTTAAATCAGCAAGATGGCCAGCTAGATTCACCTCACACGTGTTGGGAGTGTGCTGTCGTTGAAATTGGTCAAATGGGTTACAGACAGAAATTTGCATAAGAGATACATTGGTTCAGAATGATAGATTTTCTTGCACTTTGATATAGATATTATCTAAGGAGACTATGTAACCATGAACTTCTACAAGGTGTTTACTAATGAGAGCCTCACAGTGTCATTCTATAAAGATTTCACTGTGGATGAAATACATGCTTAAACGCTTAAACAGCTGCCCAAAGGTGGGTCCACTGTATGCTTTTGACTTTGTTATGTGAATGTGATTAGAATCACTTTTGAATAGTGAAGTAAGTATGGTTTTATGCCTCTTTTAGCAATATTCCAGCAATATTCCAGCAATATCATGGCAGGAGACACCAGAAATGGGCTTCATGAATTGAACCCCTGTGCATTGAACCAGGGTGTTCTATGTTATAAGCTGATGCTTTAACTGCTAGGCTGACCCACTGTCTAGTCAAAGCATCAAATGTCAGAATCAATCACAGAACGACATCAGTTACAAAGGCTGAGTTAGTGAGTGAGTGAATGAGTGAGTGAGAGCGAGAGTGAGTGAGTGAGAGCGAGAGTGAGTGAGTGTGAGCGAGAGTGAGTGAGTGGCTTTTAGCAAAGTCAGTATGATTTCAGTTGCATCACAGCCGTTTAGAGTTGAATGGGTCAAGAAAACCAACAGTTGCTAAATACTTGCTAGATACATCTCCCAACAAACCTCATAGTGAGTGAGTGAGTGAGTGAGTGAGTGAGTTTAGTTTTATGCCGCACTCAGCAATATTCCAGCTATATGGCGGCGGTCTGCAAATAATCGAGTCTGGACCAGACAATCCAGTGATCAACAGCATGAGCATCGATCTGCGCAATTGGGAACTGATGACATGTGCCAACCAAGTCATTGATCGAGCTTGACCACCCGATCCCGTTAGTCACCTCTTACGACAAGCATGGGCTACTGAAGATCAATATTCTAACCCTGATGTTCACGTTTTAAACATAGAACGCACTACTAGAAACTACTGAAACGCTTCTAAACACATCCTCCAGCACATTCCATCATCGCAATCAGCGAGTTGACCCTAAGATAACCACCTACTGCCCTACATCACCAAGGCCAAGCACCTGTACCACAACACCGACTTGAAGATAGCACACATGTCCTCCAGCTACACCGACTTAACCAAACTCCTCCGTTGTTGCCTGCTGTAACCAGAGAGCTCTTGTAGCTAGGCTCTCCAAACATCCGTGGGCCAGGACCTTCACCATCATTGATGTTGTGTACAAAGTTCCCTCAAGATGAAGATAAAGGATGGAGTCAGGTAGTGTTTGTCGGATTTCACCCAGATAATAGATGTTAAGTCAAATGTTATCAACAAGGAAGCTACACATTGGTTTTATCAGTGTCTGGACTGACTGACTGACTGAGTTTAGTTTTACGCCGCTTTTAGCAATATTCCAGCAATAACACGGCGGGGGGACACCAGAAATGGGCTTAACACATTGTGCCCATATGGGGAATCGAACCCGGGTCTTCGGTGTGATGAGCCAATGCTTAACCACTAGGCTACCCCACCGCCCCATCAGTGTCTGGAACCCTCTGAACACCATTCCAGGATGTGATAACATCATTTAAAATATGAATGTTAATATAATCATATTGTAATATTTGTTTGGTATGTGAAAATTTTATCATTAACAGTTTTCTGACAACTTTTTCACAATGTTTTGTTCTTAGACTCAATTGTTTACAGGCCCCCACTATACAGCAGCATCACTGTTGTACAGTGAGTGAGTGAGTTTATATTTAACGTCCCATCGGGCAATAACTGTTGTACAGAGTTAGGCAGCAAGAAACAGGAACAACAAGTAAGTGGATAGTGCTACTAATAGAGTGAGTGAGTGAGTTTAGTTTGATGCAGCTTTAGGCCTGATTACAGCAATAATATAGTTGGAACACCAGAAATTGGCTTCACTCATTGTACCCATGTGGGGAATCAAACCATTGCAGTTGGCGTGACAAGCAAAAACTTTAACCATACCCTACCCTACCACCCTGCCAATAGAGAAGGAAATGCTTACACTGTTTTGAACACCTGGTGTTCTCACTTGCTTCCAGTGATCCATTCATATCATTTTCATCACTATCTTGCCTGCCTCTAAAATCTAGTCTGTCTCACAGTCCCTGAACCACATTATTTTCCCTACTGCCAAGCTCTCTTTGCAGTCATAAGCCCTAAATAAAGCAAGTCTAGATTTCCTCAGGCTCTGAATCTCTGGTCTCCCTGGGGCTCCGTTTCAATTTAAATGGGCTTGTTTGTTACTATCAAAATAATACATATTCAGAAACTAAGCATTAGTCTATCTAAAATCCAGTGGAATCGGTTTCCACAGGTAACCTGGCATTGACATTTCATTTTGAAATGGAACAAAGGGAATACCACTAAAATGTTAATTCAGAGGATGAATTTTAAAAATAAAGTTTTGAAGCATTGTAATAATCAAAATGTTGTGCTTGAATTGTTTTACAGTGGAAAAAAAGGCTGCTTGTTGAAAATAGACACATATTGATGACACGCTTGCATATACTTGTTGAAATATGAACTGAAATGATAATAAAACTTTGAACATGTCTTTCCTACCCTTTATTGAATTCAATAACTCAGAAATTAATGAAATGAGTTTTCATGGGTATGGATAATATTTCCTAACAAATAAAGATACCCCAGGGATACACTGTAATTCTAGCATCATCCCTTTGGACAAAAGCGATGATGCATTCTCCTGTAATATTCAACAGACTTGATGATCCTAGGCGTGAGTTAGTACAAGTCACTCATCCATGTCTGCAAATGTGTCATCAACTCACAGCCATCAACAACCAAATTACCACTTTGCTTCAAACTTCAATCCTTACAATTGATTCCTCTCCCAAACAACTAATAGTTACCCAAAAATGTCCCCAGATTTGTTACAGAGGCAGGGCCTACTTTTTGTAGGCCATTAGCCCAAAACGCATCATGAAGCTTTGTGAAGATCTGTTTTTTCAGCTTGGTCAAACTTAGTATTGCCTGGGGGGCGAAGTCGTCTCTAGCGATTACAAAAAGGACTAAACGGCCACAAGACAATGCTTTGGGACCAATATGGCGGAAATGATAGAAAGAGAGCATTTCCTGTCATCGGGTTCTCATTCTCCAATCGCAAACAATCACATGACCCTGTCTTTGGTGAATATCTTAAGGCAAGTCGGCAGAAAATCACTGCCCTCCCTTCAAAAGTGATTATAATTTCGCTCGAATGAAGATCAACACCATAGGAAACCTGCTTCTGAAAAAGACTGCATGAAAAAGAACTTCGGCCTGCTTTATCCCACTGCAGGAAGCATGCAGAGAAAGTGCCGCCAGCTTATTCCCCCTTTAAATTTTTATTGTTAATCTGTGTTCTCATATTTCTTGCAGAAAATTCTGCTTTTTGTTGAATTCCTTGTTCACAGTGGAAAACAGCCGGAAGGGATTATTCCTCCGTCTTAGGAACCGTCACAAAATTGATAGTAATTTGAGTTTTCTCGACTGTATCGTCGCCACAAGAGTGCAATGGTGTTGATATGAATGATTCTTGAAAGTGATGCCATTTGATGTGGATACATCTTGTTATCACCCATGAGATATCTTGTTATCACCATGATACTTCTAGTCATCACTACTGATACTTTTTGTCATCACTGTCATCTTGTCATCACTGA
Organism: Haliotis rubra; assembly: GCF_003918875.1. NCBI lineage: Eukaryota > Metazoa > Mollusca > Gastropoda > Lepetellida > Haliotidae > Haliotis > Haliotis rubra. Next base: position 1,644,255 of record NW_025767668.1, on the reverse strand, counting down.
GTGGTGGCCAGATCATATCTAGCTTTCTGATCCAAAGACGTTTAGTGCAACAAGTATCATGGCTATTTCACAACATACAAATTTAAATATCAAATATCAATTTTATTATAATATATGGAATAAACACATACAATGTAAATTATTTATCTTTTAAATTGTCATACAAATGGTACACTGATGACTGGCTTGCACATTGCATGGCAAAAAGCGCTCTGAAGCCACTAAACGTGTCAATTTGAAAAGTAACAACCATTAGCAATTTACTTGGAAACAAATAGGAAGCGGCTATCAAAATTCGAACATTAAATTGATCACCTAAAAGAAAATAAAACAGACATTTTCCAGAAAGAGAATCTGTCCTTCTGTCCCAAGGGGTTGCTGCGATTCTATATTCAACTGTGAAAAGCATATCACATTCCCAATTGAGTACAACTCGGATCATCTTTTGAACTTGCCATTTCATCTACAACTTTTCAGTCAAAAACATCCTTTGGATAATATTAGTGTTGTAGGAAAAAGGGGATTTTCCATCGGTCATGCTGCCATCAAGTCAAAGCTAGAATTACCAATTATGGCTTTTAATCTGAAAAATCGCTGGAACAAACCTATCTTTGCTGACATTTGTAATTTTTTTTAAACGCCCTTAGGTATCAATTCTTATCAATCACAATTTAAACATTTGAAAGTAAATTTTAACTTCCGTTGTTGCTTAGGAACCACATTAAAATACTTTTCAGACCAAGAATTATTACTTGTTTTTTTCCTCTTAATTCGACAGTTGGTCTCACACCTTCAGGCAAACAACTAAAAGTTATGTTTTTTGAACTTCCACAAAGAAAACAATCCAAAACTAAATTACAGATTGTTATAAAGTTGACAGCATAATGATAATTCATAGAATCCAGACTCAAAATGCATATGATCATAAAGTGTAGGTAATATTGTGACAGGAGATGATTAAGTTGACTTTTTATGCAGTCAATACTTCAAAACATAATTACAGAAACTAGTGGAAAGTGTAACTGGCAATATTTGATTGTTGTCTTCATTGTTTCAGATGACAGTACTTCTTGAATTGAAAAGCAAATAAACCCGAAATACATTCGTTTTGCATTGATTGATTTTTATGTCTTGCTATTTTCTGAAAGAAGAGGTCAATAAATAAACTCAGTAGAGATAGACTTCTAACGTGTTACGAAAAATAATTATATATGTTGTCATGCTGGATGCAAATACATCCCCCAGTCCTGAAATCTGTCATAAAATGCCTGCAATTTACAAGTGTCATCAGTTCCTTGAAATAGACATGGCATCTTATCACAGCCCATGTCTACAGGTTACAGGAGGCAAATCACTCGTCATGTACACCATTCTATATGCCCTCACATGAAACTGACATAAAACTGGAAACTTACAATGACCATGCACTTGATATCAGGGATATCGCCTTTACTAAAAGATGGCCTGTTATTTCCCAGCAGACCTAGATTCAACTGTAAGGAACTAAGTTTGACCTATTCAGCTGTTGGTGTGTACTTGCTACAGTGAAAGAAGTAAGAAGTGATAAGTAAGAAGGGAAATGAAGGAAGACCTGAACAGAAGGATAAATGAGAAGGCAGAAACAAAGACACACGAAGGGATATAGAGGATAAAGAAAGTAGTGATGATGAAGAAGCAAAAATGAAGATGAAGGAAGTACAAAGACTGACTGACTGAATTTTGGTTTTACGCCGCTTTTAGCAATATTCCAGCAACATCATGGTGGGGGACACCAGAAATGAGCTTCACACATTGTACCCATGTGGGGATTCGAACCCGGGTCTTCGGTGTGACGAGCCAACGCTTTAACCACTAGGCTACCCAACCCCCCGAAGTCTAAAGAAGGGAAAAGTGAGAAGGATAAGTGAGAAGGAAGAGGAGGAAGTTAGAAGTCATAAGAAAGAAAAAGAATATATCAAGAAAGGACATGAGAGAAACAACAAAGTAACCAGATCGAAGGAAAAAGAAGGATGAAGCAACATTGAGGAAGAGAGAAGGTAAAATAAGGAATGAAGGAAGAAAGAGGAAAAAAGAAGAAGAAATAAATGACATGAGATATGAAGGACAAGGAAGAAGTGAGAAGAGAAAGAATAAAAAGAATAGAAAGGACTTGAAGAAGCAAAGAAAGATAAGAAGGAAGAAGGAATAATAAAGAAAACAAATGTGAGAAGGAAGAAAGAGATGAGACGGAAAAATGAGGGAGAAACAAGATGGAAAAAGTAAGGAAGGAGAAAGGGAAGGTGAAAGAAGAAATGAGGTGAGATAGGAAGAATATGAACAAAGAGAGAAGAGAGTTAAATGAACATGGAGAAGTAAAGAGAGATAAGAAAGAACAGAGAAGAGGGAATGTAAAGGAGAAAGTGAGTGAGTGAGTTGAGTTTTACGTTGCTTTTAGCAATATATGTCACAGTGGGTGACACCAGAAATGGGCTTCCCACATTGTACCCATGTGGGAATCGAACCCGCGTTTTCAGCGTGACATGCCGATGCTTTCACCTCTAGGCTACCCCACCATCCTGGAAGGTAAAGAGTGAGTGAGTGAGTGAGTTTGATTTTACGCCGTTTTAGCAATATTCCAGCAATATCACGGCGGGGGACACCAGAAATGAGCTTCACACATAGTACCCCAACGCTTTAACCATCAGGCTATCCAACCATCCTGAAAGGTAAAGAAAGATGGGAGACTATGACAGTTTCTGTATGTGTGGAATCCTGTAGATGAAATAGATATGGTGTGGAATGTATCCACAGTTTATTGCAGCGACTGCAGATATATGCACATAAATACAATGCAATTACACTGATGAAATGCACAACACCTATCGTCCGCCTACTGCAACAGATGGCTCAGTAACAAGCACAGTGTGTTGTACTCGTAAACACAAACCAAAGAATCCTAGAAAGAGATCCTGATCGCTACAAAATGGATCATGTTGCGATATAAATGTGTCTATTTCTGAAATAAAACAATTAGAGAGCTAGCAAATACTCATTATTTTCAGTTTGACATTAACTGAGAAAATACGAAGACATCTTTGCTAGTTATATATTATATATAACGTATGAACTATAGCTGTTTGTGTGTAACATTTCTGTTATAAAATATCAGGATCAGGTCTGGATGCTGCTATCCATTAAACACTCTTTAGGAATATGCAAGAGACTATAGGAATCTCAGCTTTCAAGTTGTTCATTTCAGGCATCAATCAGAGATCTTAATGATTGTTTGATATGACACTGACACAAATGTGTCAATCGAGTAATGTATGTACATTTCGGTAAATACATTCAAGAACATGAGACAATATCCATGTATGACAGTGTTGTTCATTTTCACTGTGTCTATTTCACACGTCCATTTCAAACCTTTCTATTGATAAAACCATGAAAGAAACTTGTAGATTTCATCAAAGAAATACACAAGTCCGGTTCAGTTCTCATTAGCATTAGTATGGTTTTGTCTAGCGATTCCGCGGAAATCCCAGGAAATCCCGGGCTCATCAATTAGAGGGAACATCGATTATATCTGTGTGTCTTGGAGGGTGATAGATGACCGGAGTATGACCCATTGGGGTCAGTGTCACTTGTCCATGGTAATTGTCACATTAGTGGTAACTGGACTCTGGTCGTTCCAAGACCAGCTGATTTGTAACCTATGATTATAAGATTTGTCGATGGGAGTTAAAAGCTAACAAGTCAACTTTTGACATGGGTTTCATATAGGTGTGAAGTGATTTTAGTTCACTGTGAAAGGACAATATACTGAACCCTTTTGTTAATATAATATAGATGGTTTTTATTACAATCATAAAGGTTGACATAAGGGGTATTGCTTCCTGTACTCCATTCTCATTGTCAAAGGATGTAAAAAATGCAAAACTGATTCTAGTGACCTTACCCCAGGGGTCAAAGGAGAAATTAACAACAAAATACATTACAAAACTACAATTCAAAGACATAAATTTCTGAAAAGAATTTAAAGAATTTTGATTCTATCATATTACTACAGCTTATATCATGCAGATTAACTAAAGAAGCAAGAAAGAAATATGAGTTCATTAAGTTCTGTTGTGTATTACATATAGAATTTTAACTAACAAAGAAGTTTCAGACAGAAATTGAGTTCAATTTATGAAAAAAACTGCAAGAATGTTTTATTTATTAGTGAAATAACAAAAACAATCGATTGTACCTTTCAGTTTAATAGTTTTCTAGTTTACATTGCATTTCAAGCATTGCGACCGCAACACATAAATGCACTGGAACAATATGGAGACAACAAGACTTGTCTCATATAAAGCCTCATTAATCAGGGAGCATCTTCATCATTGACTCGACATGAAAAAATACTCTCGGCTACAAGCTCACTGTGAAATATTTCTTTGTTTTAGCTGCAACTGATGCACTCAAGCAAATTACGTTAGGAAATTGACATTGCTTTTTCTTGACTAATGATTGACAATTTGACTAGGAGCAAGTCGCACCTTCAGTATGAATCATGATCAGTACATGAAAATTCCTCTACAGTCTGCAATGCATATCAGTTTAAACAAAATCTGCAATTTACAAGGTGATTAATTTTAATCAGGGCTTGAGTCATATAGCCTTTGATGGAAACATAGCGTCTGTGTCACAGAGGTCAGGAATGTAATTCCTAAAATTGAGGATTAATGATTGAAAACTATAATCTTGAGAATGAAAATTATAGGGATAGAAATGGAACCAACTTTTGATAATTACAACGTTGATTTCACCACAAGAGAAATAGAGCATGTAAAGATATTCACTTACATTCGAAAATGTTTTCTTTCAAATAAAGTGAAAAACAACAATATCAATTCAGACATACAGTTTTCGTGACATTCAAAATGACACATGCATTACAATAATTGATCGTTTTTCAAATTTAAAATAATTTACCCATCTGTTCTGTGTCAACGATTGATTCATAATGCATGATGGCCATTCGTCTATTTCCAGTTGTCCGTAATTGATTTGAAATTGACACCGACCTCACAGTGTAATTATCAGCCAATGGTCATGTGTAACCAGGTTATGTATTACAATTCCTCCACTCACTACATCATTTCTTTTGCAGCCGCCCAACAATTATCATCATTACAACGAAAAATGATACTACTTATTTCTTAATGATTCTGAATTATGTGGAAAATTAATACAATTTATGTGAAAATTCAAAATGAATATTGATTTGTAGAATATTAATCACATAAATTTCATAATCCTAAAAGAAAACAATTTGATGTTAAATGTCATAACGTTTATTTCATAATATGACAAATTAAACAATCCCTGTCAATTTCAAATCATGTCACATGTCAGTTTCATGAATGCAATGAACACAGACATGCTAACTACTTCCACCAGCCTGTCTGAAATGTATTATATTTCTTATCTATCATAAACATATGAATTATGTGAAACTTTCATGTGTAAACACAAAGATAAGGAAAGGGCAAAGGGCAGACAACTCTTCCAGTTATTGACTAAGCTCTTCTGGCAGGTGAGGCTACTTTAAAGAAGATCAAAGCCTCCTTCATGCAATGATTGGCAGCAATCAACAACGTAATGTACGTCTTGTGTAACATATCCTCTGTGTTCATGGCACAGTGAACAACACCGGTGGTCTGAATGTGTGCAGTCAGTGACAATAGAGATCTCAACCAATTGCCATTTGTCTAACTGGTGATAAGCTCTTAAAAGGATGTATCATGTGGTATTGTTCACTTGAGAAAAATTTCATGGGATCTTAGCGGGATTTTGTTATAAAGTTTATAACCCGGACTGAGACAGAGGGTGCTTAAATCGACACTGAAATGTACATGTCTGTAACAGACATACTTCACGTGAAGATAAACATCAAAGTGTACATTTCAGGTACCTGCTACATTAAATGGAATCAAAGATGGGTGGACAAAACTATTTGATCTGTCATGATCTTTCCATTGTTTATAAAGATTTTATTGTGGAGTGGATTTTGTGAAATTGATATCTCGTTGGTGATATTGATGATGTTTATTGTGTTGCTTATTTCAAGTGGAACACACGAATGCCATTTGGAAACTTGACAACAATGGTCAACATTTGACTGAACCAAGGGTACAGAAACAGAAAACAAATGGTTATTGATGAGTCACAGGCAGTGTGTGTGTGATCTTGTGAGTGAACCTGTGTGATCTTGTGAGTGAGTGAGTGAGTGATCTTGTGAGTAAGTGAGTGATCTTGTGAGTGAGTAAGTGAGTGATCTTGTGAGTGATCTTGTGATCTTGTGAGTGAGTGAGTGAGTGATCTTGTGAGTAAGAGTGATCTTGTGAGTGAGTGAGTCAGTGATCTTGAGTGATCTTTGTGAGTGAGTAAGTGATCTTGTGAGTGAGTGAGTGATCTTGTGAGTGAGTGAGAGAGTGATCTTGTGAGTGAGTGAGTGAGTGAGTGAGTGAGGGGTGGGGGTGGGGGTGTATGTCATAAATATTCACAATGCCTTACCAATGAAATTTGCTCAAAGATACAACATCTACCTTTTAAAAGGGTGCAATTGAAACCCTCAAACCTGGCCCCATCCTCCTCTCACCCCCACTGCATCTTCCCATCCAAACCTCCCTCAATCCTCCCCTCCCCCTCCCCAAACAGCCCATGCCCCCAACACACGCTAGCACAACACCTCTCCTAGAAGCATGTCATTCAGCATTTCAATTATGTTAAACATGGGTTCATAAATCAAGTCACATGAAACTGCAATAAATTCTGGTGCATCATTAAGAAATAATCACTCAGTGATAAATTTACATCAAGCAGCCTCTGTCAAAACTTGACTTGATACAATATTGTCTCCCTAATAGCTGTCACGCTACATGTTTCTCAGCAGAGTTAAACAGACAGTGACATGTCACATGCAACACTGATCTGAAGTGTAATCAAATGCCTAGTTTCAGCTATAGCACACACTTCCCCATCAAGACAGTCAGGGATACATATCCCATCCTTTCATTAGTTAGATAATGCAGATACATCCAAATCAGGAATCAGTTTCAAAGCTTCTACACCTTTTTCACAATTCCATCAAATTATTAATTCAGTTCCATAAAGACAGTACACTGTGAATCTGATTATGTCATTTAGCTATGAATCTGGTTTCACCAGTTTAGTACACTGTGAATCTGATTATGTCATTTAGCTATGAATCTGGTTTCACCAGTTTAGTACACTGTGAATCTGATCATGTCATTTAGCTATGAATCTATTAATGTACACTGTGAACCTCTAGAAGTCGGAACACAATGATTCTCTTAATATCTATACGCTATAAATCTCTTTAAGTCGGTACACTATGAATATGATGTAGTCAGTACACTATAAATCTCTTGAAGTCAGTACACTATAAATCTCTTGAAGTCTATACACTATGAATCTCTTGAAGTCGGTACACTATAAATCTCTTGAAGTCAGTACACTATAAATCTCTTGAAGTCGGTACACTATAAATCTCTTGAAGTCAGTACACTATAAATCTCTTGAAGTCAGTACACTATAAATCTCTTGAAGTTGGTACACTATGAACGTCGTCAAATGAGCGAAATATTCTCAAGCACGACGTTAAACCCAATTTCACCTCACCTCACCTGTACAGTATAAATCTCTTGAAGTCAGTACACTATGAATCTCTTGAAGTCAGTACACTATGAATCTCTTGAAGTCAGTACACTATGAATCTCTTGAAGTCAGTACACTATGAATCTAAAGATATCAGTACTCTAGAAGTCTACTGAATTCAGCACACTATGAAGATTTTGAAGTCAGTACACTATGCATCCAATAAAGCCAGTACAACACAAATCTGGTGAAGTCATAATACTATGAATCTATACCAGCTTCTACATAAAACACACCACAGGAGGTGATTTACAGCACCATGTCTACTGCAATCAATCAGCAAGTCCCATGTAACAAAGGTGACTCCTGCTTCAGACTACTGAAAGTACAAGGCCACAAAATATATAGCAGTTTAATAGCGTTAGCATATCAATAAAGCACAATGTTCATACAATGATCAGCCCGCCATCAAACCTTTTATATCTGTTTACAATGTTGATTCAGCCCTTGTCATAAATTCCCAACAATAAACCAGGGCTCCTTTGTCAAGTCAAACATTTCTCACAAACCATGAATGATTAGTTCACTGATATAAAAGATATTTAAAGATTATTTCATAAATACTCAATATCATCCCACCAAACATGTATTTCATTAATATTTTTTATTTGAAGTATGAATCACAGATCCGTAGAATTGCATGCATATGATTTATAAGAATACACTCCATGGCAGGAAGTTACAATATCAATATGTATTACGTTGATATATGATAGCCGATTAGACAATGTTCAGCAGAAGCTTTAGCGATATTGATGAAACATTAACGTCATTGGTGTGGATTTCACATGCTATATATGCTCCGGTCAATTTCCTCCCAACATTTTCTGTATCAATTCTCTTGCACGAAATCCTACACAGATATGAAGATGGTGACAGCAATCCGATCCCCCCCCAACCTTTAACAGTTCGGCAGGTGTGACGACCACCAGGTACATCAAGGTGTGCAATGTACGTGTAATTAACAAACAGCCCTTTGAAGTAGCACCGACAGCTGTTACATTTCGGCTCAAGTTCATTTCAGTTATGTTGGGTGGGATGACAGACGCTGACTGCGTACCACTCACACTTTCCTTGTATATGACCCATGAACTGGTGACACGGTGAAATAGACATTATGCTACTGGTATGACAACATGCTCTAATGGTGTTTAATAAATGTTAATATTTTTGCTTTTGGGTCACCCTACAAGGGAAACACTTATATGAATTTTATTATGAGAAGACGAATCTGTTCATGTAAAATTAGTCTTGTTTTTAACACATTCGCTGACATTAAGAAAGAGTCTGATTTTTTCTGGCAACTAATTACACAATGTTAAGATGCTTTCCACTATTTGCAATGTCCATACTTTGTCATTATAGCACTATGTACAGGCCGGAGAACTTTTGTACAGTCAGATATTGATCTTGAATAAATGTTACATTTTGGATAATACTTTCATATTAAAATACAAATGCTGGTACTTTTCTCGAATAAGTCCCATACATGATTTGACTGTAATCACCAGGATGCCGTTGTACAAAAGATCTTAGCGCTAAGGTGATTCTTACCCTGCATGCCTTCACATAAACTTATGACAGATGTAACCCTTTGGTTGCTTTCTACAATGGCACTCAGTGCTGAAGGCAGCAATCAAACACATCCAGAGACTGAATCTTATACAAAAATGGAAACAGGCAAGTGTGACTTAAAAACGTTAAAATTGTTCATCTATGTTTTTCAGTTGATCTACTTTGATGCCTTGTTTTGTTGTTTTGTTTGTTAATGATGTCATATGGCCACAAACATAGCATAAGTGTCCATATCATATCTTCACTGATTGATTTGCTAACAACATGCTTTACATGAGTATGCTTGCTCCAGTGGAGTCAGCATTCTATCACTTCAATATATATTGTATCCTGGTGGTCTAAGTCAGACATGCCATATTTGTCATGTCAATCAAACTCAGGTAACATGCAAGCTGAGAGTATTTTGATCAAAATATCCATAACTCTTGCCAACCCTCATACCTTACCACAGGTGACACTGACATGCATACCTGTCCACGTGACACTGACATACATACCTGACCATGTGACACTGACATGCATACCTGACCATGTGACACTGACATGCATACCTGTCCACCATGTGATACCTGTCCATGACATGCATGACCTGACCATGTGACACTGACATGCATACCTGACCATGTGACCATGCATACCTGACACTGACATGCATACCTGACCATGACATGACACTGATACCTGACCATGTGACACTGACATGCATACCTGACCATGTGACACTGACATGCATACCTGTCCACCATGTGACACTGACATGCATACCTGACCATGTGACACTGACATGCATACCTGACCATGTGACACTGACATGCATACCTGACCACAGGTGACACTGACATGCATACCTGACCACAGGTGACACTGACATGCATACCTGACCACAGGTGACACTGACATGCATACCTGTCCACAGGTGACACTGACACACATAGAGCCATACATTTCAGTCCAACACCCTTCATTACCAGACATCAAATATTTAAAAAACTGTACTTAATAACTACACAGTGTTTCATCCCTGATTACAAATACTACTCTCAGTTAGCATGCTCTGGTCAAATCGATAACACGAGTCCTTAATACACTCTGCTTTGTCTAACATCAACTCAGGGCTGAAACACAAATCACCCATGTCATTAACCTGATGCATGTGAAACTGTATTTGAAACTTACGCGCTATTGACGTTGTAAATAGCATGAAAGACCTATCAGGAGAGTAATCCTTTAATGCCATCACAGACCCTCATGCAAAGCATCTCTCAGCAAAGAATGAAATAAATTACATAATTCTGATCGAGCGAGCTCCGATTTCCTATCAAGAAATCCATGCATGAAACAGGACTCCTATTTTGATGTTGCGTATATTTCGTTTAGGGGAAGAACTTAAAAAGCCCTGATTAGTGAAACGAGTCATCGTTTTGATAATAGAATGACATTTTTTTTACCAAACTGATCAATATCGGTAATGTCTTCAATGAATAACCTCCTTCTTCGTACAGAAAATTAGGATAGTAACTATCCATGAGATGCATTAGGCAAAGATAATCTAAATTGAAGACGAACTACATAATTAGTTAGGCTCGTTAGAAGGAGCTTAATTACTAATAGCATTCTTCAGGAAGTGAAGTCTCCCCAGGAAGGCAAGCATTTATTCTTCAAGGTGTGTTATTAGGCTTTGTGTGATGAAATATGGCCAGGTCGTCTTATGAATCTTCGTTTAGACGAAGATTCAACTGAATTAGCCCGATTAGGCCTCTGACTGGCTCGTCATTGGTCTCGGCCATGACAGTCGTAGGATATCATAATCAAATTAACGTGCAGTTTGGCAAATTTGGGCATTAGGAATGTGAGAATTTCTTGAGTCAATTATTGGCGCGAGTCTTATATTCATTATCTTGTAAGAGTATTGTCATAATGAGTTCTAACTTCTCCTGAACTCTACTGGAGGCAGAATAACAGTATCACATTTCTTCCAGCCAATGACTGACTGGCTGAGTTTGGTTTTACGCTGCTTTGAGCAATATTCCAGCAATATCACGGCGGGGGACACCAGAAATGGGCTTCACTCATTGTATCCATGTGGGGATTCGAACCCGGGTCTTCGGCGTGACGAGCCAATGCTTTAACCACTAGGCTACCCCCTGCCCCTCCAGCCAATGAATACTTAAAAGAAGTGTTTTGTTTTGAACATTGACCACATTTTTGGATTTTTTTAAACAAGGTGTTAAAGAGGCTCTAGAAGCTGCAGTGATGTGCAAAATGAAATATTGGATGACCAATGATTGGTTATCTTTGTTCCAGTACTGCCAGAGACCAATATAGAACAAATGGTAATAATGACACTTTCTGTAACTTTGTCTTTTTCAAATTAAAGTTAGTTTTAAATTGCTGTTATTGAATTGAAAACAAATTTCAAAACATGATATTGATTAACTTGCCCTTTGAGAACATATTGAAGGAAATAAATGGGAATGCCAATTATGCTGTTGGCTAAATTGAGATTCATAAACTTGTCTCCAGAAAATTGTGATGTGACACCAAAAGTACCTGGAACAGTGATGAGAGAATACAACTTCACTGCAGCTCCTTTACTCATTTGTCATACAGTTGGTAGGGAGTGAGATACCCCTGTCAGGAGCTTAGGGGAATAAATGCGCATACAAAATGGTGCCATTACAATCAGTCACTTTCGTACAGTTTTGTTTGTGTTCTTGTTCTGTTACGCAGCAAATTTCACATTTGACAACGATTAGTATATGTGGACCAGACAATCTAGTGACTGAACATTGATTTACACAACTGGGATAGATGGCAATCAACCAAGTTGTCGAATCTGACCACCCAATCCACTTAGTTGACATTGGTTGATGGGGACCACTATGTTCACCTGACATCCCCATGGGTTTGCTGCGAGGATGATTAGGGATGAGGCCATGGACAACAATTGCAAGTAGGATGCTGTACCTTGGTATGGCTATTGGTCATTTATTGCATGACATCACTCTTAAAACACTTGGTTGGATCATGTCATCGTATCCCAATTGTGTAGATCAATGCTCATGCTGTTGATCTCTGGATTTTTCTTGTCCAGCTCAATTATTTACAGACCTCTGCCATGTAGCTGGAATACTGCTGAGTGCGGCATTAGACAACAAAAAAACCCAACCAACAAACAAAAAAAAACAAACAAACAAAAATTTTTATATTTTATATTACATGTAATATATTATGTACCTGACCTTTACACATCAAAGTGTGAATTTCAGGTACATAATATATTACATGTATATAAAATTATTACATCAGATCATTCCCACAAGTCATGTACATGTATACCAGTCATAAGAATGTTCCCATGTACATTTCACTACAACACATATGCATTGTGATGTCATCAGTGACCATGACATCACAATAAAATGGCATCACTAATCCCCTGATCCTAAAGCTGGTTTAACATACTTTTTACACACAAGTCACTGATTATCACTCTGGAAAAACTAAAACAAATTGGACAATTGATTTTTTAGGACAAATAGAAACCCACAAATATTAGTTTAATGTTTTTATTGACTTGAGTTGATTTATTTCAGATAAAAAGTCCATGAAAGAGATTCTCTCTATGTATGTATACATTTCTGATAAAACAGCTGACATCAAATCGACATAAAAACATGATTGTATTGACCCTGGGGGCACAGCACACACAAGGGGTCATTTAGCTAACTACTGGATTTACAACCATCTTACACCGATCTACTTTTCGATATCTCACTTTATTGTTTTGCCTAAGGGTAAGTTTTTGATTTTTCAGTGGACCACCAACATGCAATGAACAAGGCTCGTGAGGTCGAGGTTGTCCTTCCATAGTCTGTCATTGTCTTACTCATAGTGACCTCAGACCTCGTGACAAAAGAAGTAATGTGATAGTGATGAGCTCAGTTTCTTACTCACGAAAAATAAATCACGCAGGTCTGAAATTTAATTTTAGAATTACGAAAAATATAATTTCTTTGCCAGCTGATTTAGTGACTCCTCCTTTGATTTATTAAGATTAGCACACAGACATACTTTTTCAAATACCACTTCTTCATCATGTCTCTTTCAAAATTACACCTCATTTCAGTATTTGCAAATTAGTCCTGAAGAGGTTATACAAATTTAATGCTTGAACCAATTTTAACTGGAACCAATTTGAAATACAGTGTTTTTCCCCATCACTGACAACTTAAGACCTAACGAACTTGAGCAGAGTGGCTTAATTACCTACTTTTTATAATCAATTTCAAATCTGTCATTTCTTGTCAAAAGCTGATTGATTTAAAGGCACATTCATTCATGGCTGAAGTTCACTGGGAGCATATGTCAGGTTGTGGCTGAGATTTTAGTTAAAGTGTAATTGATTGTTTCATTCAATGGAAGCTGTGAATGGACGCACATAAATCCGTCAAAATAAACAATAGCATTTGTAGAAAGTAATTGATATATTAAGGTATGCTGCTTGTGAATGGAAACTTATGTTGATAAATTTCCTTCCATTCAGAACATTTTCCAAAGTTGTTCAGTTTCGTGAGCTGTGAAAAATATATTCCAAAGCTTCATATAATTTCCTTTGATGTTTATTTGCGGATTAATGTTTGGCTTTGTTTCAAACTCTTTTTGAAAGTCACATGTTCAAAAGATTACTTTATTTCATTACACAGTAAATAACATAATTCTGTTTAACAATTCAGTTGAATCTTAGAACCTATCCATATGACTGAATTAATCTAATGTAAGCTAATGACTTAATCACAAGCAAGCTGTGTTGTTTGAAGGAGTGAGAGAGAGAGAGTGTGTGTGTAGTGTTTATATGTGTGTGAATATGTGTGTGAATGATATGTGTGAATGTGTGTGTTTATACGTGTGTGAATGTATAGATGTGTGAATGATATGTGTGTGTCTGTGTTTTATGTGTGTGTGTATGTGTGAATGTGTGTGATATATGTGTGTGTGTGTTTTATATATGTGTGAATGTGTGTGTGAATGTGTGTTTATATATGTGTGAATGTGTGTGTGTTTATGTGTGTGTGAATGTGTGTGTGTTTGTGTGTGCTTGAATTGAAATTAGGTGTGACTTAAACATAAAAGCAAGATTACCAACCAGAGATAATCTCTAAATCTCCGCTAAGCCATTTTCATGCAGTAAGCATAAAATATAAGGATATACGTAATACCCTAAGCTCATTAAGATCTTTCTTTGACATTATATAACATTAATGACATTAACATGTTACTAGGCTACACTGAGGGGGCAAGTCAGAGATTCAACATCAAAGATAACTCAGTCTCCTCGACTCCTCCGACCTGGCTTCGTCCACAACGCTCCCTGGGCTCAGAGCACGCAGGGATTAACACACTAATGTCTTGCAAGCAGGATTTGGCTGCTGACTGCCATAGGGCTCTGTAAAGATATTTAAGCCAGGTCTCGGAACTTTGACAAGGCAGATAATCCAGCACGCCTTATTCCGGAATAAGCTTTACGTCAGCTTTACTCCAGACAGATGTGGACAAAACATGCAGGAAGGAGCTTCATCTCCGACGTACTTTCCATGTGATTTGAAGATTTTTACAGAAATATTCTTGAGGAGAAAAAAACATTTGTCTTAGGAAAAAACAAGCATAAAGGAATAAGACAGAAATAACTCGAATTTTGCCATCATTTTGTTGGAAACTTGATTCACTGATTAGCAGGGCTAGTGGCCATGTAATATGTATGAAACATTTTGGTTTTTATGATTCTAGATTTGTCAGCAGTGCCATGCATCCTGATTCTGACAAATTGGTGGCTGCTTCTGTGATGATTACATAATGCCATTTAGAAAGTGGTCAAATGTAACAAATGTTATATTTGGGATTACAGTTTCTTAGTAAAGTACAGATTCTTGTACTTTTGTTGGGTTGAGACCCATCCGGGATTCGAACCCACATCCTCAGAGTCAGGCACGTAATCCCCAGCACACAAAGTAAGCCGTCTAACCCACTCAGCCACCACAACTTCCACAAACATGGAAGCACTTCTGTGGTCCTGTAGAAAGAGTGAGATGCTGTAGAGAGTGCCTGACTCTTGGCATTAAGGGGGCAAAAGAGGACTAGGTCAGCTTGGGTCCCTAGCATGCTATACCAAAGACATTGATAGATGGTAAGGGGACAACACAAGGACTGGTCAGCTTGGGGTCGGTTTACTTGGACTGGGTGGGGTAACCATGCATGTTATACCAAAGACATTGAAGATGGTACTTGTTGTTACCTTGCCTGACTCTTGGCATGGGACAACACAAGGACTGGTCAGCTTGGACTGGTGGGGTAACCATGCATGTTTTACCATAGACATTGAAGATGGTACTTGTTGTTACCTAGCCTGACTCTTGGCATTAAGGGGACAACACAAGGACTGGTCAGCTTGGGGTCAGTTTACTTGGACTGGGTGGGGTAACCATGCATGTTATACCATAGACATTGAAGATGGTACTTGTTGTTACCTTGCCTGACTCTTGGCATTAAGGGGACAACACAAGGACTGGTCAGCTTGGGGTCACATACTCCCCTTGACTGAGTGGGTATCAATGTTAAATTACAGTGAGTGAGTGAGTTTAGTTTTACGCTGCACTCAGCGATATTCCCACTATATGGCAGCGGTCTGTAAATAATCGAGTCTGGACCAGACAATCCAGTGATCAACAGCATGAGCATCATTCTACGCAATTGAGATACGATGACATGTGTCAACCAAGTCAGCGAGCCTGATCTCCCGATCCCGTTAGTCGCCTCTTACGACAAGCATGGGTTGCTGAAGATCAATATTCTAACCCGGTTACACTACGGCATGGTATTATCTCACTAATTAAGAAATATTGAATCCGTTGTTGTGCTGTTGACCAATGCGCCATTATATGCAGCCATTTTGTCCACCTGATTCTCATTTCCGGCAATGCCAAGCATGGGGTAATGGAACCTTAAATGCCCTGTTGTCTTGTCTTCTCATGATCAATAGCCACAAAACCTTCCACCCTGCTAAATAACCATCTCAGGTTCCAATGTATATCTATTACAGCACAGCTATATAATTAACAGCATAAGGAAGGATAGCAACCAAAGACATTTTCTCGTTTTTACAACAGTCTACAGCAGCATTCCTATCAACCCATGGACTGATATGACCTCCGAAATTTGAGGCATCACTGACCTTTGACCTTCTGTCACACCAACTTTGATGTGCAACGGATATCCAAATTTGATGTTGCGTTAATGGGGACAAAAGATAGAACTTGAAACCCGAGATTGTGGAAAGGATGGATATGCTACTAAAAACGAACATTAAAAACACTTGACATTCCGGTGTCAATAACACCTAAGCTGCTGGGACAGCCACAAGTTTGGCAGGGGAAGATGGAGCTAAAAGGCGTCAATTTCGGGGACAGGTGAAATAAACGAGAAAAAGATTATGCTTGATTCTCCTTTCAGATAAGGAGGGATGGGATATCTATTATAACACATAGGAATCGGGTTATGTCAGTCGTGAGTTGATAAAATGAACACATTGTGATGTTTATTTCATTGAAATAGACACCTGATGATTATAAAACGCAGCAGAATGTTTCCAAGGTGGAGCAGGATTCACTCTCATCACTAAAAAGCTGAGAATTCTTTTAAACATTATTTTAAATTTATTTGCACTTCCATGAAAAAAATTAAAAACTGTTTTGCCTGATTATATTCCTGTCATGTTTAAATGTTTATCACATAATCTGTTTCCCCCAAAACTGACACTTTTCTCGTATTACAAATGTCAACATTTATGTCAAATCTATTGCAATTCTGCCAAAAATTCCACTTTTTTCCATACTTCGGCAGATTATTCCATGCAGGTACAGAGAGTTTAAAACATGGCCAAATCCCCTAATTTCTCTTGAAAACTAAAATCAGCAATATATAATCCCCAGTCAACTTTACCGATATCGCAACTGTAGCTTGTTAGCAATGGCTGTGCACGTGAAGGTGAACACCGAGACAACGATTTGCGAAAATGCAGCATAAACGACCAAAATACAAACACACAAATCTCTGGCAGTTAGCGACAAGTCTCAGAGTGTTTGTTTAACCCATGGAGAACATTTAGCTCACAGGGACGATCTATTTTCCCTCAAACAGACCCAGATCTGTTAACGTTAGTGTTACTGATTGCCTTGAAAAGGGCCCATTTACACAGGTTTTTTGGCTTAGGTCCTCCATGTTTGTTTTTTAGTTGACTTCAGCCAACAGCCTTGCTGACTGGCTAATGAAGGTTATAGTTCTGCAACAGCACACAAAGCCTGATGCTTGTTGAAAATATATGTATCAAAAAAGCTCTACTGGGATTTCTTGTCAAATATATATTTTTACAAGAAACCTTTTTAGATGGTTCTATTATTCGTTCATGTATATGAGACCAAATATTAGCATTGGCAATACCTAAGTGAATACTTTGCCAGAAATGGAAGCTGTCTCTTAGCAGCAACTGAGGGACATCCTGATAGGTTGGACTTACAACATTGGATATCATTCTGACAGAGATCAAATCTGAAGAAATCTATAAAAAAAATATGTTGAAAAAGTAATACAAATGATTGGGTTAGTGAGGTCAGTTTTAAGCTGCTTTTAGCAGTATTCAAGCAATATTATGGTGGGGGATACCAGAAATAGGCTTGACACATTGTACCCATGTGGGGAATCAAACCTGGGTCTCCAGGCATGATGAGCTGAACACTTTTACCACTAGGCTACCCCACCGCTCCTCATACAAATACATGTTTGAAATAAGCACCTGCCTGTAGGCAAGTATATTTCGTGTTGGGCTCACAGTTTCATATCTTATTTCCTTATGACATGCAGGTATATGTATCGATATATTCATCACAATAAGATACAAATATATCGGTCAAGGAGCTGAAGAGATCAGTCAGGGCTTGTAGACTAAAGTCTTTGGGTCCTGATCCCAATTTGTTATTTTTAGACACTGCAAATAATACAAAGATTTTATTTTTTAAAGATCATAGACATTGAAATCAAAGGAAATAATTTTCTCAAATAGTGTCATAAGCATTTTGAAGTTTCTACCCAAAATAACAAAGGTCACAATTTCATTTGCAGATGATCTATGGTGGGAAAAAATATTGTCTGAAGCAAGTCCACTTCTGCACAAAAAACACTTTTCAATCAAAAACTTGCAATACTCTTTCTTTTTCCTCAACAAGTATACAACCTATGGCAATCAACAGCAGTTTGAGTTTGTGCATGTGGTGTTTTTTAAACATAGCATGCATATCCCTATTTTGCCCTTGTGCATGTGTTGTTTTTTAAACATAGCATGCATATCCTATTTTGCCCAAATGAAGTACACATCAATGCATGTTCATCTTTTTTTCAGCACCAAAAATTGCGACAAGGTAATCAAATTAATTTGCTCCTGCCAATCTTTGCTGACCAGTAATTCATCAAGTTGGCATTTTTTCAGCACTGCTTGTAGATTAGGCAATGATTTCCCCCAGAAAAAGCATGCAATGTGACATGGCTGGAAGATCCCCCCTGATGCCGACCCTCCTGGGAGTCCACCATATGAGGTGGCGATTGTGAAATGTCAAGTCTAGGAAACGTCAATTGTCACCCTTGCATTGGTGCATTGTTTTCCTTATACTCAGGTGTTAATGAATAACCTGGAGGGAATGGTGAGTCAGGATTAACACTGGTTTCTGAATCAG
This sequence comes from Haliotis rubra, assembly GCF_003918875.1. Taxonomy (NCBI): domain Eukaryota; kingdom Metazoa; phylum Mollusca; class Gastropoda; order Lepetellida; family Haliotidae; genus Haliotis; species Haliotis rubra. The sequence continues at coordinate 1,625,194 of NW_025767668.1, read as the reverse complement.
TGGACGTTCAAGACGTTAGTGGCAGAGGTAGTTGTCTTACATAGCTGTTGTACAGTGCTTGTTACCACATACAAGGATGTACAGTTTTGTGGATTGTGTGAGTCGTGGGTACTTCTGAAAGATATGGTTATCCTTTTGGGGAACACGGTGGCATAATGATTTCACTGATCTATTCATATTGTTTTAACTGTTATTTTGGCCTTGTGACCAAATGGAATTGTTTTTGACAGGCAATAGAATGAGGCCTTTTTCTGGTGTTAACAGTATATATTTTGAACATTGCTGTTGTGCATAGTTATTGTGTTTTGCTTTTGTTCACTGCTGCCTAATGTTGCTGTTGTAGATTGCTGTTGGATGGTGCTTTTTTTAAAATTACTGTTGTATCCTGCCTTTTGCACATTACTATTGTACATAGCAGTTTTGTTCATTGCTGTTGTATGTTGCTTTTGTTCATTGCTGTTGTATGTTGGTTTTATTCATTGCTGTTGTATGTTTTATTCATTGCTGTATGTGTATTTGGTTTTGTTCATTGCTGTTGTACATGGCTTTTATTCATTGCTGTTGTATGTTGCATTTGTTCATTGCTGTTGTATGTTGGTTTATATTCATTGCTGTTGTTCATTGCTGTTGTATGTTGGTTTTGTTCATTGCTTTTGTTCATTGTACATGGCTTTTATTCATTGCTGTTGTACATGGCTTTTGTTCATTGCTGTTGTATGTTGGTTTTATTCATTGCTGTTGTACATGGCTTTTATTCATTGCTGTTGTATGTTGGTTTTGTTCATTGCTGTTGTACATGGCTTTTATTCATTGCTGTTGTATGTTGGTTTTGTTCATTGCTGTTGTTCATTGCTGTTGTATGTTGGTTTTGTTCATTGCTGTTGTACATGGCTTTTATTCATTGCTGTTGTATGTTGGTTTTGTTCATTGCTGTTGTACATGGCTTTTATTCATTGCTGTTGTAACTTTGTATCCAAACAATGACCTATCAGCATAGGAAAGACAAAGGTTTCAGAATCAAACTTGCATACAATGACTGACATGGGAATACACTATCAACTTCCCTAACTCAATCATCTCTCATCTCATTTCTTTTGCAAAACTGAATAATTTTGTTTTAAACCCCCTCCCCACCCCAAAACCCACCTATCTGATTCTTTAACATTCTAAGTAACTGTAGTTTTGATAAAACCAATAAAGTCTATTTATACACAGCCCTTATATCTTCTGATGCAAGTTTCACATTTTCTCAATAATGGTGGATTTTAAAATCTAATTGAAAAACACATGTGTGTTATGTTGTTATGGCTACATCATGTGCATTAAGTGAATCTGTCAAATTATGGTCATTATGAAGCCATGCAAGCAGGCTTTTAGCATTGGACCCTGTAATCAATCTGTCCCTAATGACGAATACATCAAACAATTCATAGCAGACAAAATTACAATGCAGTACAAATTTCATCTTTGATATTTGAACAAAATATTTACTTAAACAAAATTCAATACCATTGATTACCCATCCTAGGCCTTTATGAAAGAAAATACTTACTGGAAATACACTGTTTGGTTTTATAGGAAGCTATTTATATGACCATGAGAGAGACAGGCTAATCTCACAGTGTGATTGACAATGCAATGTACAACGAACGTTTTCCCGCTGTTGCCAATGGTGCTCCCTGTGCATGTTTAGTTCAAATTGTCTGCAAATTGTTTTAGCATATCCTCAAACTGATCAGCTAGGGTTTTCTGAAATGTGAAAGTTGACGTTCACACGTGCTGTATACATGTACATGGGTTTTACTTTGATCTGGCGTCAGTTTCAACATGTCGTTCACTGGAGTGAAACATACATCGTTGTGTGACATTCAATTCATTGTACATTTCTCCTGTCTGTGAACACACACAAGATGTCAAGAGTTGAACACAAGATGTCATGTGTTGAACAGAATTTGTCAAGTGTTGAACACAAGATGTTGTGTGTTGAACAGAATTTGTCAACTGCTAAAAACAAGATGTCATATGTTGGACACAATATGTTGTGTGCTGAACGGAATTTCTCACTGTTGAACACAACATGTCATGTGCTGAACACAACATGTCATTAGTTGAACACAATGTCATGTGTTGAACACAAGATGTCATGTGTTGAACAGAATTTGTCAATGTGTTGAAAAGAGTTGGCACATGTGGAACAGAATTTGTAGTTGTGTTCAAGAGAATTTCTTACATGCTGAACAGAATTGTGTTGAACATAATGTGTCATATGTTCAACACAAGATTTGTTGAACAGGAATTGTCATGTGTTGAAAAGAACTTGTCATGTGTTGATCAGAAATTGTCATGTGTTGAACCAAAGATGGTCATGCATTAAACAGAAATTGTCTTGTGCTGAACAAGAGATGTCACGTGTTGAAAAAGATGCCCTTGTATTGTATGGTTCTCTTGTGTGAAATGTACAACTCTCTTGTGAAATGTACAACTCTTCTGTGTGAAATGTACAACTCTTCTGTGTGAAATGTACAACTCTTCTGTGTGAAATGTACAACTCTTCTGTGTGAAATGTACAACTCTTCTGTGTGAAATGTACAACTCTTCTGTGTGAAATGTACAACTCTTCTGTGTGAAATGTACAACTCTTCTGTGTGAAATGTACAACTCTTCTGTGTGAAATGTACAACTCTTCTGTGTGAAATGTACAACTCTTCTGTGAATGAAATGAATGATTCTACACCTAGTCACCTTGTCACCAGCACAACATCAAACATCACAGGCACTGATCTGTCAATTATAAACTGAAATCTGAATAATTTCAAACTTTATTTGTGCACAGCTGTTTGATTTACAACATACACCATAATAAAGCAGCCAGTCCACACCACTTTGTCAAGCAGCCAATCTCACCCCGAGATCGGAGCCTCCTTCTGATGATTGAGGGTGCTTGTTATAACAAGGTTTTGTTGAGATACCACCTGAGTGGCTTTGTGGAGACACAACGCCAACATTTGACTAACAATTAGTAATTTGTAATTGTCATGGTTTTGTTTAGATGCCTTTAACCCAAACTTTAACCCTTGCACTGCCAAGTCCATGGGAATACCATAAATGATACCATGGTCGAAAATATTGTCAATATTTGATAGTGATTCATAAGTTCATGCTCATGATATAACAATTCATGGGGCATTCTGGTTTGAAGTTTGGTCTGTAGGTCGATAGACATTGCTCAGTAAGTTGATGAGATTTTTATTTGATGCTGGTCACTGCCCCAGGTGCCAATTAAACCTTCAAGCTGACATACAATGAACTCTGATTTCAGTGCACACTTGTCATGATTATGAAAAGTGCCCTGGTACTTGTATTTAAAACATGTAGGTCAATATGAATTGTTACATGGCAAATAAATGAATAGTCATAAAAATTTGACTGTGAAATTAATGAAACTTCTATATTAAAATGAAATCTTTAGAAGGTGTTGTGAAAAATGTGATGTGACTATCTTAGCATGAGTGAGTGAGTTGGGTTCAAAAGAATTCAAGGTATGTCATAAAAAAATATATGTTCCTGTTGTGAATCCTCATTTGTGACACATTTCTCTTTAGAATTAGTCAGAGTTTTCATTTTAGGTACATTATGCCATGGTACATCAACATTGACAATATTTGTTCTGAATGGAACCGATTCCACTGTTGACAACATCACTGGGTGTCAGCTGATGAGGAAGAAGGCCTGATGTGATGTAGGTCTGAGATATGTACCCTGTAGGTGAAACCTACCAGCATTGGTATAGTATAGACAGACCTAGAAACATAACTGGTGAGTTGGGATTTGAACCATCATAGGCTCCTGGTGTGTCCAAGGGACATAACTCTGGACATCTAACTGTGACACCTTGATGACTGGGCCACTGGTCTTCCATCTTGGCATGAAGAAAAGGACATATGATTTCAAGTGTCTTCATAAAAGATGAATGAGAAAAAATGAACAAATGAAGCAATCAATGAATTATACTTAACCAAATTAATGAAATCCTTTTAAAGATGCTGTACAAAAAAGTAGTTCACATGAAAAAGACACATAACCAAAAATGTGGCATTTCACAAAGTATGGCCAGTCAAATTCACTTAACAAACTGTTACCAGTGGAATGATTCATCGGGAATTTTAACTTGTCCATTGTCTGTGCACTGAGAGTGTGAAAGAATTTCTTTAATTAGGAAGCCCCTGTTTCATCAACTACCAGTAATTACATTAATATTGCTAGTGCCCTTGGGATTTTAGAATTATTGACATAAATTTGAGCTGAAAAAGACAGTGTGGACAGTAGCACAACGCACATGCTGTACCGCATTCCTGTCAAATCTTTCTAAAATAAATTATCTCCTCTCCTGATGCGACCTCCATTGCACATGGGAATTGTTCAATATCTGTGCAAGTCAAAGAGTATATGATTGTGTGATTGCTATCCCTTGCTTCGTGCTTTTAAGAGTAAATATTCCCATAATACATTCACAATCAGAATTACAACACAGAGGTCAAACATAACAATTATTACTTATTGACCTGAACTAATCTGGAATAAAATGATCTTAAAAATAAAGTGCTTGATTAGATAAACAAGTATCGGGCATCATAGCGATAAAAGTGTGAATATTGTTTTTATGCACCAACTTTACCTCAATTTTCTGATCAGTGTGAAGCTAACATCTTAGTCTGTTAAGAAATTTTGGAATCGATTCTGATCTTTTTGTTGTTCAGTTAAAATCAATATTTCTTTTTCATGTCAATCAGTGTTTTCAGAATTCTTTAAGAAACCAGTTAAAAAGGTCTGTTGTCTTATGAAAACTGATACTGTATCAGTGCCGAATATTTCACAGCCCATTTAATCAGACCTTCAGTTTGAACTGATATTGCTGTAATTTCTATTATGAAAAAATATTTTCTCATCAGCAAAACATTTGTGTTCATTATTCTCCAAATATTATTCATCTTTCCTCAACAGGGCTTGCATTTTGTCAGCTTTGAAACCGCGAGTTATATCTGTTAGCAGGACAGAGTGTAAAAAATGATACATTTACCGGAAAATGAAAAAAGTGGTTCAAAATTTCCCATCATAACTTTCCTGTTTTCAAGCTGTGTTGCCCTGCTATCGACGCTTACCATAATGCCATGCCATTTGACCAAACTTCTTCAGATAATAATTTGTCAATTTTGCTAATGCACCTGTCGTCATTTTCATGCTTTTTAAGCCTTTCTCATTACAGTTCTGCATCTTCAGTAATTCTCCAGAACAAACGGCTTTCTTACGGCTTTCTTATCAAACAAGTAACGTGCACTGTGAGGTTTCTTATAGTCTATTTCAGAAAGTGTCATGTTGATTTATTGGACATTACATTGCTTATGTACATAGCCTTCTGTACACACATCACAATGCATCTCATTTCACATCAAGATACATTAATTTCAGATTAAAGGATTCGGTTTAGATTTAAAACCTCAAACACCAGTGTTGATGTTTTGCCTCGCATGTCAGAATGTTTTTAGTCGTTCATTTCATGTACATGTCAATGAAATCAGCATTTCTTGCTTGTATCACCTGAACACTGATAAAGATTTCCATGCAGATTGCAATTTAATGATGTCATTAACTTCAAGCTGTATTCCATCCTCATGATCTGCACATCTGTGCAAATAAGATGTTCAAAGCTTGTCAATTTTCACAATCTTTGATCTTATTAAATTTTACAAACTTTAATACAGTGCTTCTTATAACTATCAATTTTTCGTCATCCCATAAATATGACCTTAACATGAAACATCTTTTCTGAAATTTAAAAACAAATAATGTAAATGCATCAAGAATCGAGTGAGTGAAATTTACAATTTCCCATTTCATTTCCAGCAGCATAGCTTAAAAAATCTTGACCTTTTCTTTAGAGTGTATATGTGAAAGAATAGCCTTGGCTTACACAAATAAATACAAAACCTTCCATTATGACCGGTGCACAGAGGAAATGGCCTAATTTCTTTGACATTTATCAAGTAGTGGGCCTTGAATTTTCAAACGTACATTTCATTATAGGTCAAGTACAACAAAGTACAACAAAGGAATCCATTTTCTTGTGACCAATAATCCTGTGATGTCAACGTGTCGAGTCTTACTTGGAATAACACATAAAATGCTTAATTTAGAATCCAGTTTGGAATATATTTTTATTTTGATGAAGAGGGGAAAACATTCCGGAAATGAATGTCTTTGAAGTCTAGAGCTGTAAATATCTTGAATCCTGATTCCTGATTGGCAGATTACATGATGACAGGGAATACGAAATAGATTGCATCTTGTTACTGGTAAATTAACCCCAATAATCTCTTGTTTTTTGTGTGCAAAAATTAGAACAGATATCATGAAATAAACAACATTGGTTTCCTGACTGATTGTGGAAGAATTTGAAATTGTAATTGACAGGTAGGGTCAGAATGAAATTCAACCTAATATTTCTCAAACAAATTTCCCTTCAAACCTCGTTAATTTGAAACCACATGACTGAATATGTTGTTAATATTAATGATTTGGTTTTTATCTTGGCCTTATCACCATCGGCTATGGTTTATTATTAGAACTTTCGCTAACTGGACCTACAAATAGTTATATAATATAACATACCACTCAAATTTTGATAGGGATACTAAGATATTTCATATTGTTACAAAACTAAATACACCAAATTTCAGAAATGTTATAAAATTTAGTTACTATTTTTAATGATGCTGAAAAAATAGTTGGTTCCAAGGCAGTATTGAACGCTGTGTGTGTGAAAACTTCTCATAGGTGTAAGTGACAATCATTCCTTGTCTGAATATCCCTATCAAAAGTTGAGAGGTACATGTTTGTTTATGTCTCTGATTCAGAAATTTCACAGACTTATCACTCCATAACACTGCTTCCTTTTTATTCATTTTATTCACGTTTTGAGCCATTTCCCAGGCTAAGAAGAAATCAGCCAATGGCGTGTTAAGTTAACTATTAATCCAAGGTCAAAATAACCCAGCATTTCATCAATCTCATCTTTTGTCAATATCAGCTCTATCAGCGTATATTTCAATATGAAATCAGTGACTGTTGAAAACATTGCTTCTGAAAGATAATCTAAAACTGGTTACTAAGAATTTAGTTTAACAGCATAACATTATCAAAAGAAATGTGAGACATGAGCACATAGACACCAGCCACATAAACACTCATCACAGAAAAGGTGTCGTCTATATCAGATCATAAATTTACATAGCGTGAATTGGAAGCTTACATCTTGTAATAGACGTGAAGACAACTATTGTCTATTTCAGGTTAATGGACACACGCAAGACTTCAGTTTAATAAAATTGCTGTCTGGATGTCGCATACTAAAGAGTTCCAAAGAAAACTAAACAAAAACACGTTCCACACCACTGTCCCAATACATCAATGAAAACCACAAAACACTGCCATTGCCGATAGCATCATGTAGACGATCTTTTTGAAGAGATTGACAACAATGACAGTGTGGCAGTATATATACTGAACCTCAGATGACTCGAACATCTGAAGGTGTCGTATTTCTACGTGGATATGATGGACGGAAAGGGACGAGACATGAACATGAGCTTGTAGGCAGAGCTGACCTCACTGGGAGCCCAGCTTGGTGTATATCTATTGTACATAGACGAGCTATTAACGTCTGAATAGATCCCTTAATAGATACATACAAAGTAGGGGAAGGGAAGGAGGTGGAGGGAATTTGGGATATATTCAAGCCTTGATAGGGTGAAATTGGGTTTAGAAATTGTGACAAAAGTTTGAATATCTTCAAGATGTTGAACGAGCTGAGACTGCTATTTTTTCTCAAATATACCAGGTAGGTGATAGATGGTGATCTATTACATGTCACCATTTTGAAGTATAATGGCAGGAAAGTTATGCAAGTTGTAGATTTCTATCACCACTTCTGTTTGATTGTCGTGAAAATGTGAGTCAGGGTGTGCTGTGATATGTATTATCTTGAGGATCTTCATGCTGTAATTGTTGGTGATGACTGGTGGTCTGTTATCTTGCATCTGTGTAACTTTCAGTTTGTTGGAGAAGGTGACAGGTCAAGTTTCACAATTGTGCAGTGTCATCCAACATTTCATACAGTGATACGCAGTACCATGTGTGCATCTCAGATACATAACACTGAGTGACAGATGTGATGCCGAGATACACAGGTGCGCAACTCTGAGATAAATGTATCACCCTGGTATACTTACTTCAGACACATACATGCACACAGAGTGAGTGAGTGAGCGAGTTTGGTTTTACGCCGCTTTTAACAATATTCCAGCAATATCACGACGGGGGACACCAGAAATGAGCATGTGGGGAATCGAACTCGGGTCTTCAGCGTGACGAGTGAACGCTTTAACCATCAGGCTACCCCACCACCCCACATGCACACAGAGAGAGAGAGAGAGAGAGAGAGAGAGGGAGAGAGAAAGAGAGGGGAGGAGGGAGGGAGGGAGAGGGAGAGGGAGGGGGAGGGAGAGATGAGAGATGGAGTGAAAGATGGAGAGGGAGATGAGATGAGTGATGGAGGGAGAAATGTAACCATCCAGCTCCAGATCACATACACTAACAGATACAAAAGTGTGTTGCTCAACAGCACATGCACATGCATGCACACGCGTGTGTGCTCACACACACACACACACACACACACACACACACACACACACACACACACACACACACACAGAAGAGCATTTGTCATACAAATACACAAAGACATGCCTTTACACAAGCACACACATGTATACACAGACGTGCATTCTCCACACAAATGCATGCACATGCATGGATAGTTTTAATGTAGCACATACACTTAGATATTCTTCACACAAATGGATGCATGTGTGCAGACACACAGACATTTTTCACCAACACACACACACACACACACACACACACACACACTCTCTCTCTCTTCACCAAAACAAACACACAGACACACAGGCACAGAGCACCAACATACCTCAAGCACACACACACCAAACATACAGCTCATACACAAAGCAGTGCCTGCAGCCCACCGGCCAGTCTATGGACACTTCACCCATCACTCTGACAGAAGCCCTGGCTTCCCTTTAAAGGTCGCTAATGACACACAGTGCACAAGCTGTAATTAGGAAGTGGATTTCTTAAGATCTGACTCGGCGTTGTCGATTTCACCACGGGCGTATGTGTAGCTGCAGCCGTCGCACACGGCCAACCTGTGGGCACTGTGGTAATCCTCATCACACCGCTATACCCTTACACTGAACAATTAGACATAATACAGCACCTAGAATCATTTTCTAATCTGTTTTTGTTATTTAATGCATATCAAACATCCATTTGCTTACTTAATTTAATTGGTTACCTCAATATCATCTATCATGGTGATTGCTTTCAGAGAAGCATATAAAGATTCACATTTCTTCTCAAAGATGGATTGTTTAAATTACAACGTGTACACATTTTTTACTATGTTCAATATAATTGTAAATATAGAATATCAGCACCAGTGGATAATCAGTCTTAAAAACCTTCTGAAACAGATTCCACTTGGTGAATTTTAATTTTAATTTTGAAACTTTCTGCAATTTTGAACTTCTGAAAATAAACTCAAACAATATCAAGTCAAATTTCAAACATGAAACATAATTTGTGCATATTTATGAAAACAAATCAATACCGAAGTCAATACATCAGTTAGATTTAATTTGACACAAAGTCATTACAAATCTATACATCATCATATTTGCAAACTAATATCACCACGTTAGATCTTCTTCATTAATACTTGCCATATTAAAACCGTATCACTTGAACTGTTCAGGTAAATCCAATTAGACTCAAAACAAACTCTTTTAAATGCACTTCATGCATTTTGTGGGCAATCTTGATCCATACTTGCCAACCTTTTCAGATATTGCTGGGTAAAACTGCAATTTTAAGTCCACAATATTGACTACCTAATGCCTCTGATAGTCAGATATTGGATTTTCTAATGTGAGTACCTAAATAAGCTATTAATCTTAAGGAAGTCTCTAGGACAGTACTATCTTGACAGCTCAAGTAATCGCCATGTCACAAAACTCTTGATAAATTATTTTCGCATTTGTCTTGAAGTTTGTGAAACAACTAGTGTCATCGGCTGAAGCAGAGAAATTTGTTGAAGACCATCATATTACTTTTTAATTTGTACAGAAATGTTTAATGCATTAAATTCCATCCCCAAAGTGAATGCTCATCAGGCTACCCAGTATATCATTACCCAATCAGTGGATCAGTGTGCTCTCAGTTTTCATTCTCAGCTCCTTGAGGAGTATACAACCAAAATGCCTTTGACTGACATGAAAGGTAACAGTCATATCACATCTCATTCTACCGGGTACCCTTTCACTGCTGGGTGAACTGAGGCATATTTTGAAGTCATTTGTCAAGGGTAATGCTATATGTGCTTCATGTTCTTCATGTTCTTCATAACATACTGTTGAACATAGGTACCTTTCTCTGCAACCAACTTCAAGTGACTTGCCTGTGACCATTTCACTGTTGATCGACATGATGAAGTGAACCCAAATATAACATAGGTTACATTTGGTATTTTTCTAAATATCACTGAATATCATGAAGCACCAATGTTTGGTAGGAATATGTAAATGATGTATTTCATTATGTAAATCAAGACAGGAATAAACACAGGTAACTTCTTTATCTGTAGGTACTTGGACGTGAGGGAATTTCTTTGGTAGTAGGGGCAGTGGGGTAGCCTAGTGGATAAAGTGTCCGCTCATCATGCTGAAGACCTGGGTTTGATCCCCACATGGGTACAATGTGTAAAGCCCATTTCTGGTGTCGCTCGTGATATTGCTGGAATATTGCTAAAAGCGGCATAAAACTCACTCACTTGTTTGGTCGTAAGGCAGACAGGGATGAAATCAGTTTGATATGACCTTGACCTTGACCTCACAGAAATCAGCCGTTGAGTTACTTTTTGCCGAACTTAATCCAACATTCCTAACAGCTGCCACTCTTTGAAATGGGCATGTTAAAATATCAAGTACAACTTTTATTGACTAATTTCATACAAAAGTACCATTGCAGATACATATAATTTTCAGAAGGTATTAAAACATCATATCTGCCTCTCACTTTACAGGTATCCGACTGGTTCCTGGAAACTGCTCTACTTTAAAGTCAACCACAGCTGTTGGTGCTTTTAGCATCTCGGATAGGAATCAATGCCATTTCAAATAAAGAAGATTCATTTTAGTAGGTAGTAAGATCTAAATAAAGATGGAATATGACATAATTGCTACCATGCAGTTCACAATTTGCCTGCTAGATTTCATTTGGCATGATATTAATCTTCTCAGTGGTGCCAAGTCGGGGTATTTTACCATGTGAAATAGCTTTCATGGTTTCATCGTCCATGGCGCCATAACACTTTGCCATCAATACCAGTTGAAATGTACATCCCTGCTCTTTGGGGGATTAATTAAACAAAGTGTCCAATTGACCAAGATTACAACTAGCATCGCTCTGACCTCTTCAGCTAACTAGATGGAGACGTGTACAATGACAAGAACACGTTTGTATAGATAGTGGCAGAGGTGGATTGAAGCTCTCGACAGGGTTGTCAGCAGGGCTATTGGTATGATCACTGACGCTAGTTTTATTTCCTAATGGAAATGGGATCTAGTTCACATCTTCCCTTCAATTCATACTCTTTTCAGAATGCAATATCAATATCTAATAGTCGACATTAAGGTGTTCCTACATTAAATCAGGCTGCAGTAGCTTTCGATCGTCATCACGGACATGATGTCCTTCCTCTCGTGGAACGTGATGGTCATCCTTCACATCGGAACAGTCAGGAAGTAAGATAATTAATTAAAATCACTTGTGGTTACATTCCTTCAAGAGACGATCTTGATTTCTTTACATCGTGAACAACATATACACACGTTTGATGGCGATTAGCAAGAGGAAATTGACTTGTTTGGGTAGTCTTGACTTTAAGCTGTGAAAAATTTTGTGAGCGTCTCATGGAATTGCAATGGCCTTCCAACTATGCTTACCCTTCAAGATCAGGACTCGATGGCACACTCTATGCCTCTGTCAACATACCTAAATTAATGGGTTAGCAAGCACAAACCGGCTGAAGACATACTGCTCTTTTTCGCTCACTTACTGGCAAGTGTTCTATCATAACAATATGGAGATGGAAAGTGAATATAACTGTAAGATAGATTTGACGCTACAGATTTACTGTTATTTGGACATAAACAAATGGCCAGACATAATAAACAAGTGTCATTGAAACAGATAACTGTTCAACTAGACAGTTTTGAAATTTGTTACGAGTGATTTAAAATCCCAGACATATTTGAAAATAATTATAAAAATCGTGATTACAAAATCTTGATGATCAGTAGCATCAAAAGGATATGGCATATAAAGTTGCCACAACTCGGGATAATCATCCATGATGTTAGACCTGTTTGATGAATGAATGACTGTAAAAATATCGAAGATTCTATAAATGATTCATGTAATAAAGGTTACATTTTCAACTCCCGTGATCAAAAGATCTTTTAAAATACCTCAGCAAACATGTTGAAGGTCAGGTCGGTCACACAAAGCCTGCCCTTTAAATTTCATATCATGTGAAACATACAACAGTTCAAAAGGCGTCAATATCGACTCCACGTCAAAATAAATGTAATTGACAATGTGTATAGATGTGTAGCTGACATATGACCTTTTGGCCATGTTACTCTTTGTCTCCATTTACTCATGTGCTTAAGTCAGCTTTAGTATAATGATAGCTTCCATACATGTAAGCGTAGTTTGGAGGTCAAGAAAGAAATATTTTCTGTTAAAAAGTTCTAAATTCCGACATTTCTACCATTTGTGTGACAAATTGTTAAACACCTTCAAGTGAGTTAAATGTCAGAGAATTGTAATTTCACCTTCTTTTTATTAAAACCCTTGCTTTAGGTTTTCTTTTCAGTCTTACTGATGCCACGGTTCCAATCGTTTAGGTGTCAACATTTTCAGATAAACTGACACTGTCGTCTTAAGTCGTCAATTATCTTACCCTTCTAATGTAAGCTCATTGAGAAGCCTTTGTTGAGGTTAAATGTTGTGAAGTGTGAAAACGACACATAATTAGATCATTCCTAATGAAATTAACCACATTTTCATGCTTAACTTGAGCCATGAAAATGACTTTTTTTCTAAGAAATAGAGCAAACTGATGTAAATTTCGAGTGAAATTGACACATTTTGTAAGAGTTAAGAAGGAAGGATAATCCTACCAAATGAAGATTGAGAGAAAATGAACTTGTCGTTGAAAGCACTAGCACAAAAGAAATTTATTTTGATATTCATCGAAATTGACATGGCGGTTACATTAAGAGTTAAAACGTCTGTCACTCATGTGTCTGTTGTAGTTTTTCCGTTTAAAAAAATGTTTGTTTCACGGAGACCATGACTCACATGTTTAACATGAAATATTCATGCTGAGCACAAGTTAATGAAATTAAAATGAAAATTGATGGTCAATTAATTAACATTTTCATACAAAATGCTTCCTTTAATTAAAATTAGCATCTGTGATAAAGTTCTTTATCATCAATCATGTTCAACTATCATGTTTCTTAAAAATTGTCTACATGTATAATTTCATTTTAATTTAAAAGTATTTACAAAGGTCAATGTTACCCTAAACCACATTTTAATTGGAAACCTTCAGTTTAATTAATTTTCTACATTTTGAGAAATGGTCTTTAATTGGTTTTCATATATCCTCATCAGCATGTGCCGTAAATCACAAAAACGATTACCCTATTTACCAATTTTACCTTTTAAATTAAAAAAGGCCTGGAATTAATGAAAATGTATTTCAAGGGGAACATAATCATTAAAAACGTGATGTAACTTAGTTCAAGGCACCCATTTCAATTGAAGTAAGTATTTTCTGAAGAAATATATTTCTACTGAAATTGACACATATGTATTCGAAATTGACACATGTTCATTTCAAATGACACATGTTCGTTTCACACTGTCCAGCCACCAAAGACATGTACAGCTGAAATGTACCCCAGCTCATTCCCGACATGCAGGTGACAGGTGTGAATAGCAGCGACTGTATGACTGAGACTCTCTATTCAATAACATGTTTGTCGGAGGTACAGGGAGATTACGACAGTTTCAAGTGTTATGGCTTTTGTATTAACTCAGAGACACCCCAGTTCACAATGGCCACCAGAATACAGTGAAAAGCGCGACAGTTTTCAGACACTCTCCACATTTGGTTGCCTCTCTCCCACTCATGTGTGAGCAACACTTGGCAACAAACGACGCTCATAGCGTTATCACGCTCACTACTTGACTTTCCCTGCCCACTTTAAGAAAAGGACGATTATTTGTTCAAGGTGTGGAGAGGGGCCTTGGCTTCGTAGCCAGAGACTGCAGAACATGGAGGAATTTGGCTCATATTTTATAGCTATACACTGATAGATTTGATGTACATTACCAGTTGATGTGAATTTGAGTGGTGTTTATTGCTTCAGTGTCTCTCCTGAGGACTGAGCTGAAGGACATGCCACGGATGTTATATCACCTAGATTCGGCAAGCCTCTCATCTATTTCTAGGAAACATGCTGCATGGAGCTGAATGTATGTGATCGTACAGCCATTTGTACCATTATGTGAAATACCAACTTCCTCTTTGATTTGATCAAATCATTGATAATAATGTGGTTTATATTTGTTTGTTGTTGAACTTCATCCTTGGCAATGCTCCAACTATATAGATAAATGTGTCAGTAAATAATCAAGCTGGACCAGTCAATCCAGTGATTGACATCATGAGCCTCAATCTATTTAACTTCCCATCTAGCAATATTTCAGGCATATGATGGAGGTCACTGGATTGGTTGGACCACACATGACTGTCATCATTTAGCTAGACTGTTGCTAAGTGTGTAGAACAAACAAGCAAACAGACTGGTGCTCATGACATCAATCACTGGTTTGACAGGACCAGATTTGATTATTTATTGGACTTTATCATAAAGCTGAACCCATGAAGGTATGGGTTAGAATGAACCTTCAGTAACCCA